>NW_012150197.1:1009172-1021240 GCF_000956105.1 Propithecus coquereli | reverse complement strand
GTCCTCCTCTTGCCTCCTCCTCTTCCTCCTTCCCCTTCTCTTCCTCTTCGCCCTCCTCTCCCTCTACCTCCTACTCTTCCTCCCGGCCGCGGCGCGCAGGGCCCGGCCCCGGGGCGGGCTCTCGCTCCTGCTCCGAGGCCCCCGCTGGGTCTGCGCAGCTGTCCAATCAGAGGGGACCTGGTGGCCGCCTCTTCCCGGCCCCGCTCCACCAGCGGCGCAGACGGCGGGCCGGGTCGGGGACAGCGGACCGGGAGCGCTTTGACGTGCCTCTCGGCGCCCGGCCACCGCCTCCTGCAGCCTAGGGGTTGCTGCCACCAAACGCAGGCGTCCCACGTGGCACCCGCCTCAGTCCGTCCTGTCTTCAGTTCCTCTGGGTAGCAGCCGCCACCGGCGTGGGGCGGGGCGGGGCGGAGCGCACTGGGGCCGCCGGGGGTCGGTCGGCGCGGTGGGCGTCGCAAAGCAGCGCGTGCCAGAGTCTGCACCCCCCGACGCCCCCGCTCTGAGCCAGGCTGGATCCTATCGCAGGTAAGGACGGAGTTGCGGGAGCACCCGGGAGGGGTAGGGAGGCTGAGGCTTCACGCCGGGTTCCTGTTGGCAGGAGGTGCTGAGTGACTGCCGCTCTGCTCAGCTCACCGCTAGCTCACCTGCCTCCGTGTGCACCGCTTAAGAACTGGGGCTTGGAGGGCTTTCCTGGAGCCGCCCAAGTTGCTGCCTGCTCGCGAGTCTGGCCACATCTGATGGGAATTCTGCCAGGTTCCCTACTACCTTTTCAGTTCTTTCAGTAGGCTATGAAGGCTGGGACCCCAAACTTCTCCCAGGTGGGAGCCTGCCTAGGCCCATGGAGGTGCTGAGGGGTGGCTCCTCCTGGCCCAGTTGGGAGGTGGGGTCAGCCTGCCTTCCAGCATGAGGTGGAAGGATTCACTCACTGTGTGAACTTGGCGGAGTTGCTTAACCTCTCTGTTCTCCGGGTTCCAGCAGGGAGAGGAATAACGGGCGATCCATGTGTTGTCCAGTGCACCGGGAGGGTGAGTGGGTGCCTGACACGCATCGTGGAGGGAATGGGTAAGAGCCGTGTGCGCTCTGGAAGGTGTGGAAATGCAGCGATGACTGGCCACGCCAGGGAGTCCATGCCCGGTGCAGGGAGACTGGCGAGAATGCGGATGAGCCACCGTGGGAAGCTGCAGGCCTGTTCTCTGCCTGGCTGGCGGCCGTGTCTGCCCCGAGGGCTTTGCTCTCTGGTCCGCTCTAGAGGGCAGGCCTCACCCCCAGGGCACGCCGGCCAGGATGCAGGTGGCCCCAGGGATGCGCAGAGTCCAGGAGGCACCCCTGGCCTGCCCTTGGGCTGACGTCGGGCACAGGTGGGGAATCGGGGAGACCCCGGTGTGGACAGGAGGCCACGGTGCTGGTGCTCCGTCCGAGGGGCTCAGGTGGAGGGGCCGGGCTGGTGGGAGGAGAGTCAGGGCCAGGGTGGAGCCCATAGATGGAGGGGAGGGGACTGCCCCCAGGCGTCCCTGGAGCCAGGTGGGGAGTTTGGCCTTTGTGGGAAGAGCCAGCTGCACCCAGGGGACACTCTGGCTGCAGCCGTGGGGGCACGTCCTCCTGGGTCTCTCCAGACCCAGCAGAGCCGGCAGGGCCGTGGAGGGAGGGTCCTGCCTGGGGGACTCGGGACTGGCGGGAGGACAGGTGCTGGCCAGGACGGTGAGTGTGGACACACTGCATGTGAAGGCCCGGGGGTGTCCAGCTGGCACTGGTGAGGAACTCGCAGGAGCTGACAGCGCAGGCGTGGGGAGATGGGCTTCCCAAGCAGGGCCCCCTTTGACGCCGAGACTCCGCTGCCGTCCGTCTGGATGGGCCTGGGCTTTGCGAGTCAGACTCCCCAGCCCGGAGCAGGGGCTCGGGGCCAGTTCCTATGCCAGGTCGTAAGAACCTTCAATGCCACCCACGTGGCTTGGGAGGGCTGAGGTCCGGCCCACCACGAAGCACCCGTGGGAGGCCACAAGGCCTCCTGCTGCAGAGCTGTTGGACCTGGTGGGACCGGCGGATCCTGAAGTTCCACCCGGCATCTGTGGCCCGATGCTGCCACCTGCTGGCTTCCTGGGAGGCTGCGTCCCCGACCTCCGAGGTTCTCAGCGGTCCCACCTGGTCAAAGTGCACGTGCTCAGGCCCCTCCCCGGTTCTGCTCAAGCGGCCGCGGGGGGCTGTTCCACAGGTGCCCGCGTGTGGGGGGCCTGGAGAAACCCGCCATCTCCACCATCCAGTTCTCTGAGCCTAGGTAGGGTGCTGTCCCTCTTACACACGGGGCCGTTGAGGGCCGGCAGGGTCCCAGCCGATGACCGGCCCGCACCCGCGGCTCTGCACTGACGGCGGTGTTGCCTGGCAGCGGCTCAGCCTTGCTGGCCTGCGTCTGCATCTGCAAACTAGGGGCTGTCTTCGTGACACATGTGGTCTCCTGACAGCCTCAGGGGTGGGTCTGTCAACCTCGGACCTACTTGTCCCCGGCTGTCCTGAACTAGCTGCTCCCTTTCCCTCCCCGAGGACAGCACAGTGTGACACGGAGAAGCCGCCCCTGCTGCTGGGCTTTGGTTGTTACATCTTGGGGAAGGGGTGGCCGGCAGGGTGGGCGGGGGCTGACGTGGGCACCGTGGGGCCACAGAACCCACCTGGCTGGGAGCAGCAGGGCTCTGGGGTGACTGGGCCCTGCCACGTGGCCTTGGCAAGCCTCGCTCTGTATGCAGAGCGGAGAGACCCGCTCTGAGAAAGCGCCACCAGCAACCCAGAGAAACCCCCTGCCCTCCCAGAGACGGCGCCTCCAAATGCCCCGCTCCCACGGCACGTGGCTCTTCCGAGGATTAGAACAGGGAGAAGGAAAGACGCCCCGGGAGAGGCCACTGCCACCCACCCTGGACGTCACCGTTTGGCTTTTCGGGATGACACGTGGCCTCCTGGGCGGGAGGACCCACCTTTTCACGACAGGAGTGAGAATCTGGCGCCGCAGTTCCCACCACACAGCAGGCGGTATCATTCCTCACGCCACTAGAACGTCCTGACTTTTCCTGCCAAATGTCGCCAACGAAGCGCAGTTTACGTGCAGAGCTGCACCGGCCAGTGTGGGGCATGGGGGGTGGAGGCGCAGACGCCGGCTAAAAGGTGCCTAAAATGTTTGTTTCAAACCTCCTTTGTTTTGCATTCCTGCACTCGCTTTGGGGTTGTTGCTTGTTCCTGTGGAACTTCTAAGCATGGAAGGTTGGACAAGGTTGCAAGTTCTTTGCCAGGTGGGTGTGCACGGTTCCTCGAGGGCAGAGCCCCGGCCATTGGGCACGCAGCTTTGCCATCCCCTTGGGGCTGAGTCGGACTTGGCATTCGGGTGAGACTCTGCCCTTCCCCTCCCCCGGTGTTTCCATGGGTATCGGGTGATGGGGGGAGTCAGCAGGGACTGAGGCTCATTTTGGGGGACCCCCGATACCTTTCTCCTTGGCCCTTCCACCAAATGTCTCTGGGTGGCGCTTCGTGGATCCCCTCAAAGCCCCGCTCCGGGCGTGGCTCCAGCTCACCTGTCTGCACTGCAGTAAGTCCCGTCCCTTGGGGAAAGGGGAGAAACCACGGCCCTACCCCTGCGCTGTTGCTGGAGTGGTTGGTGGAGGCTCCACGGAACTGCGACCTCTCACGTCTGTGCAGCCGACAGACTGCAGACGACTTCGCTGCCCGCCAGCCGGCACCACGCCGGGCCCTTCCAGGGTGAAAGAGGAAGATGCTTTGTTTTTTGAGTTATTTTTAGAACAGCTTTATTTCGACATAATTCACATGCTGCACAATTCACCCATTTGCAGCAAACAGTTCCAAGATCTTTATTAATAGTCACAGAGTCCCGCAACCGTGGCCACAATCAATTCTAGGACATTTTCATCACCCCGAAAAGACGACTTGCACCCCTTAGCTGTCATTCCCACCTTCCGTCCCCCCAACCCTGGCAACCGCTAATCATTCCGTCTCTGCGGCTTTCGTGTTCTGGATGTTTCCTATAAACAGAATCGTACAATACGGGGTTTTATGACCTGCGTCTTGCGCTCAGCATAAGGCTTTAGGTTTGTCCGTTTAACACAACGTGACCCACTGGTTTGCGGCCTCCTGCTGGGGCACATGTGGCAGCCTCGGTACCGGCCACCTCCCATATCCTGTCCCGCCGACTGGGCTTCTGAGTCCACGGGAGGTGCTGCCGGTGGATATTCAAGGGGATGTCCAGGGGGCAGACACACCTGCGGCAGCGTGGACTGGTTCTCTCCCCCGCACTGCCTCCGTGGTCGGTGGTACCATGACCACCTTGCGTAATAGCTGCCCAGAGCGAAAACGCCAGGGAGCAGCCTGGATTCCCGTGCGGGTGGCTTCAGCTCCCAAAGCTGAAAGTGCGTTTAATGTACCTGCCCTACCGAGCACGGCAGCCTTGGGTGCACTCAGCGCACTCTCTCTGCCCGCATCTGCGCGCCGTGGGGATGGCGCGGCCGCCCGGGACCCCTGCTGCCCAGCATCGCGAGAGGGCGTCGTGCGCCAGCCCAGGAAAGGACCACAATTCAAAGTATGGTTTCTACTGACTGTGTATCGCTTCTGCACCATGGCGAAGTTGGAAAATCGTAAGTGGAGCCGTTGTAAGTGAGGGACTGTCCGTGTTTATTCCCCCACAGATAATGAGGGGACCGTCCATGGAGTCCCATGTTGCTGGCCGGTGGCCTCATCCTGCCACCTTGGCCTCGTGTCCCCTCAGCCTCAGCACCCCTGCGGCCGGCGTCTGCTGGGCCTGGTCCCCTCCTCCCTCCCTCCCACCGCTGTGGCCCCTGCCGCCTCCACCCCGGGGCCCTCTCTGGGCAGATCAGAGTGGCTGCACTGGGGCCAGCACTCCTGGGCTCTTGCTGCTGCCACGTGGGCCTGGGCCCCTGCTGGGCACCTTACGGGGGATGGGGAAGTCTACCTGGGTGGCAGGGTGGGCTCCCCAGGGAGCAGTCATGGCCAGCTCCACCCTGGCCTCTTGGTGCTGTGTGGGGACATCCTGGTGTCCAGGGCCCTCCCAGACAGGACTGGGTCCCTGCAGCGCATACAGTCTGGGGGGTGGTTAGCGTGGGCAGTTCTCCCCCTGGCCGCCAGGCGGCAGCAAATCCCCGGGTTTGCGTGAACGGTGGTTGGTCCCAGACAGGGCTTTGGGGGCGCGGGGGCGCAGTGGCTGAGCATGCATTGGCCACTCTGGGGGCCAGACCGCGTCCCCAGGCCCTCTGGAGCAGCGGGACACAACCAGGAGGGGCTGTGCGGGGTGGGCTGCACGGAGGAAGCGGGGGCCACCTGGCAGGTTGGGTGGGCCAGGCCGGCTCAGGGTGCAGCAGCCCTGGCTCAGGGGAAACTCGGGGTGCTGCAGGGCGCATGGTGCTTGCCGGGTGGGGGCCAGCAGTGTCTGTGCCTGTGGACTGCAGCCAGGACCAGGAGGGACCAGCCGCCAGGGCTGGACCCCTAACTCCTCACCCTTACCAAAGCTGGGTAAACCGAGGCCCAGTCATGGCACCTGCCTCGATGGTGCTGTGTGAGTGAGGTCCAGGTGAGTGAGGTCAGGCCTGGTGCAGGACACACGTGTCCCTTTGCTGGGACGATGGCAGTGTGGGCCCACTCTGCTCTGGCCTCCTGAGTGTCCTCGCAGGAGCTCTGTCAACTGACAGCCTCCCCGTCTTAGGATGGGGTGACAAGGCTCTAAGGGTTTCCCTGAACCTGGGTCCCCTTCTCCTTGGCCCGTCAGCCTGGCCACCCCACTTTGGGCTTCTGACCGAGCCCTGCCCCCAAGGCACTGGGCCACAGGCATGGCGTCCGATGGGCTGGATGGGCCGCCCACTTGGGGTTCCACACAGCAGGGCGTTTGGGCCACGCTCTGTCTGGACGCCGAGTGGGATCAGGAGCTGACCCCGCTTGAACCTGGCGTATGGGGGGTGGGTGGGCACTGTGCTCTCTGACTGTGGGAGGACCTTGGGGAGCCAACCCGGGGGCTCCCTGATGTCCACCTGGGCCCTGCCCACCCCCCACCCCCCACCCCATCGCCATGTACAGAGTCTCCGTCCGCAGCACAGGCGAGTCCTCGATGACGTGGCCACAGCTTTCTGTGTCAGAGCCTGGGCAGGTGCGCGCAGGAGGGGGCAGGTGCAGACAGGAGGGGGCAGGAGGGGGCAGGAGCACAGAGCAGCGCTGTGCCATCCCACCCCGCTGGGCATGAGGTGTGGGGAGTGCAGACTTGGACCTTCTGAGGCTCCCTGGGGGGAGGAGCCGGGTCTCACCGACCTCCCCTTCCACAGGGCAGAGGCGGCATGAGGGGCTGGCCTGGCCAGGGCCCAAGGCCACTCGAAGCTGCCCAGGCCACGTCACTCTCTGGCAGGATGTCCTGGCCACAGCGCCCAGGGTCCGAGCAGCCTGCAGTTCTGAGAAGCGTTAATGCCAGGAGAGGCCCAGGGACAGCGGAGGCCACCCGAGAGCAGATCAGACGCCTCTGTCGCCAATTTCTCCCCATGCTTCCTTGTCGTTGCACAAGTGGTTTTACACTTGGCTGAGATTAAATATTAATACACAGAAAATTTAAAAGAGACCCCAGGCCTTTAAACAGTTGCTTATGGCACAATTTAAAAGCAAATTAATGATATTGTTAGGAGCAAGTTTGTTGGCAAGGGCTGGAGTCCAGCGGAGACCCTGGGGCAGGGACGCTGCGTGGGGGGCTGTTGGCTGTTTATCAGGGGGCAGGACGGGGTGTCCTGGGGCCTGAGCAGCCTCTGGTGTGAGCCCCTCCCTCCATTTCGGTGTGAACAGGCTCCGGGCGGGGTGACGTGGGTGACATGGGGTGCTGGGGTCTGTGTGCAGGGCCTCGGCCTCCCTCTGCTTCCCGGAGCCGACTCCTTGTCTGGGCTTCGCGCCTTGCGGGTGCCCCATGCCCATCTGGAAGGACGGGGCCCTGGCCCCAGTGGGGGGCTTGGGGACGGGAGGTGCCTGCTCGCCTGCCCCGGATCTTTGTTGAGACAGAATTCACACGCCGCACAGTTCACCCATCCTAGAGCGGATAATTCAGCAGCATTCGGCACACTCTGACATTGTGTAGCCATCACCAGTAATTCCAGAACATTCTCTCACTCCACAAGGAAGCCCGTGCCCTTCAGCAGTCACCCCCTGCCCTCTTCCCAGCCCCTCTGTCTCTGTGGATCTGCCCGTTGCAGACGTTCGCAGGAGGGAATCCTGCAACGCCTGGCCTCCTGGGTGTGGACAGCTCACCGGCGCAGTCTCGACCTGCTCCGCTAGAACCAAGCAGCCGGAATTCGCCAGGCTCGGACCTCCCTGTGCCAGGGCTGGTGCATTCCAGGGGAGGCCTTGGCCCAGTGCCTGGGCGCCGCAGCTCATCGGTGCCGTGATGTCCGCGGGCAACTGCAGCAGCGGCTGTGGGCGGATCACTTACTGCGCCTTTTCCCCTTAAGGCGGAAAGAGAGGGTCATTGCCGTGGCCAGTGGGGCTTGTCCTGTCTCGCGTCCCACACAAGATTTCACGATGCGACTGCTCGGCGGGGCCCCTCTGCACGGGGTCCTGGCTGGCCTCGCCTGCCCCTCTGAAGGGTGAAGAACGAAGCGGGTGCGGGAGGTGGGGCGGCTGCCAGGACATAGGTCGGATTAATCCAGCGCCTTCAATCGGCTACTTAATCCGGTTTGCAATTAGCGGAGGGCGCTGGCGGGAGCCGGTACCGGCACACACGCCCACCCTCGGGGCCCTGCCGCCAGACTGCCCTAATGTGGCGTGAAATTAAAACTCTGTGTTTCTTGACAGCAGAATTCAATGTTCCTCCTCCTTCCAGACGCTTCCACTCCCTGGGGAAGGGGCGATGCTGGCCGCGGGAGCCTCTCAGTCGCGGCCCTCACAGCATCCGCGGGATTTTCTTGCCTCCCGTCCCCGGCCAAGGCCATCCCGGGCCCGAGCTTTGTGCCTTTGTGGCCTTCTGTGGACAAAGGGACGGTCCGATGAAGATGGCGCCGTGGTGGATGAACAGGGCTCGGAAAGCTCTGAGACCCGCCGGCGCCGCCTGGCCGTCCTCGCCTCACGGGGAGTGGCCACTCGCGAGCCTGGGGGCTCCCTCCCCGCCGCCTGTGGGCTCAGGCCCCGGAAGCATCTCAGCGCTGGGCCCGGCCGCCGGCCTCCCCCTGCAAGGGCGGCCACGGCAGGAGGACCAGGCCTGGAGGACGAGGACGGCTCAGCGTGAACGGGGGGTGCTGCCTTCTCCAGGGCCCGCCGGGGATGACCCCCTTCCTCCCCGTGCCCTCCCGACCCCAGGCACCCTGGGCAGCTTCCGCTGAGGACGGAGCATCACAGACCAGCGCTGGATAATGTTGCCCCTCAAACATTCACACCCTAAATATTTCTATGTGCCGCGTTAGTCCGGAAACCAAATACCCCGGGAGTAGCCACAGGCTCGGGGAGACGGGCATCGCACGCACCTGCGGCCTGGCGCTCAGAGAGCCGCCGCTGTTCCGGGGCCGAGGGGCCAGAGGAGGATTGCGGGTGGGGCCTGAGAGGAAGGGTGGTGGCCTCTGCCCCCGGGTTCTGCCACTCTTGGTGCTGGGAGCAGGTGGGCGAGGGGGGCCCAGCCTCAGTGCCGGCAGCTGCCCCCGCACCGCGCAGATGGAGTCGGGCTCGCCTCTTTCCATGTCGAACCCGTGGAGAGAGAGACCGCCAGGGCCCCGATCCCAGAAGAGGGCCTGTCGGTTCCCACGCAGGGAAGGCCGCGGGGTCTCGCGCACAGGCCGCGTGGTGTTGTGCGAGCTCCCTCCTCTCTCTGCCCATTTTCCACGCGGGCAATGCCGACCGGGAATGGCAGGAGAAGAGGGAAGTTTCCAGCTTGTCATACAGCTAATTATTTAATTACCCTAATTTAAAGTTTTACCAGATTTAGCATCAAAACATAAAAATCTTGTGATTGCAGCGTCACAAAGTAATAATGTAATTAGCTGTTGAGGGGTAACACATTAGCTCCGTTGATTGCCAGGCGTGGATCCTGGGGGAGCGCCACGCGGTGTGGGCGCGTGTCCCGGGGCCTGGCAGTGGCGGGTGGCGCTCGGTTCCTCTGTGCAGGGCTCTGAGGCTGTGGCGGGATCTGGCCAGTAGCTCAGTCTTCCCGGGGGTCCCGTGTGGGCGATGCCCACCGTGCCACGCACAGACCAGGCTCCCGCCTCCCTCCCAGAGCTCCCCTTGCCCAGAGGCTGCGGCCTTGGCGCAGCGAGGTTGCCCAGGGCTCAGCGAGGTGGAAACGCTGTCCTGAGGCTGCCCACACCGGACACCTGCTGGCCAGGAGGAGGACTCAGGACAGGTTTTCTCTAAGCCATGAACTCTTCTCGGAACTCGGAACACGATTCCAATCTTGTTTGCAAAGTTACCAAACCCCGTTTTTGTCATCGGTCTTTGCTGAGAGAGTAGCTCCCTCCCTCCCTTCTTCCTCCTCCTGCCTTTGCAGGTCGTGATGTTCGCAGCATCCCCCACCCCCTCAGGGAGGGGCGGTGCACACCCAGGACCCCTCCTCCCCAGGTGGGATGGATGCCTCCTGGTCTGGACACCCACGTGCTCCCTTCAGAAATCCTTGCAATCCTGGTCTTGGGACTGGCTTCAGGGAAAGTGGCCATGGTGGGAATTTGGGGCAGGAAGGTCCCCGTTAAGGTGGGGCCCGGCTGGGTGGGGCGATTCTCTGGGGTGTCTGGTGGTGTCTGTCTGTGCACACAAAGCCGTCTGGGCACACGGGGGCTTCTCAGTCACACACGAGTGCAGGTGAGAACCGCATGCTTCCAGCACTAACTGGGGCATGTGGAACACGAGAGCTCATGCACACTCCAGCTGCCCCCGCCCCGCAGACCCTGACCACGTGGTGGCTGCGCCTGATGGGCAGAGGGTCAGCTTGGATGTCGGGGACCAGCCTCCGGGCGGAGAGCCCCCACCTCCCAGCTCTCTTTGCTGGGCAGGGGGTGTTCACTCCATGTGCAGCACAGAGCGTGGGGCCAGCCCCGAACACGGTCTCGTCCAGGCAAAGCCCCCCCCACTCATCTGCTCGCCAGCCCCCCGAGGCCGTTGCAGGGTGATCAGATGTGGTCACTTTGGGAACAACCGTGAAATCAGTTCACACCTGGGTGCCCGTGTTTTGGTCCCTCGATGGAAGGACGTACGTGCAATGAGCTGTGCCGTGTCCCCTACAAAGCTCATGCTGAAACTCGACCCCCACGAGGCAGTAATAAGAGGGGGTCCTTCGGGAGGTGAAGAGGTCGTGTGGGCTCTCCCAGGAGTGGACAAGCGCTCACGAACGGGCCGCTCCCACCCCTTCTGCCGTGCGAGGACACAGCACCTGCCACCCCTGTGACACAGTGACCAGGCGCCATCTTGGAAGCAGAGAGCCGCCGTCGCCCAACGCCGAACCTGCCTGAGCTCAGACGTCCCGGCCTCCAGAGCTGGAGAAATAAATTACCCGGTCTCGGGCGTTTTGCTAGAGCAGCACAAACACGCTAAGACGGCGTGGTAGGAGTTTCTAGAAGCTACCGCTCTGCTGGTTCAGCAAGGAGAAGTGTGGAGATGGGAGGGTGGGGTGTGGAAGGGGGCCCTGCCCTGGAAGGTCCCGGGCAGCTTCCTAGCTCCACGTACCTTCGCTTTCCGGCTTTCTCGGAACCGCGTATCTTGATGTTTCCATTTTCCTCTTGGGGGGTTGGCTTGGCCGGGCTTCCCCTGCGGCAGACGCTGACATGGGAGTGGGTGTGAGCGGTGTATTTGGGAGGGGGTCGCGGAGGCACAGAGGGCTCGACCCCACAGGGCACTTACCTGCCGTCTCCCGCCCTCGTGTTTTCTGTGCCGACTCCCCGGCAGGGCCCTCCCCGGGCACAAGAAAGCAGGTGTGTGTGCCGTCCACAGAGCCCTGGGGCAATGTCTGGGGGCGCTGAGCGTGCGTGCGAGCCGGTGTTCCTTCAGAATCAGGAAAATCTACGTCTGGGATTCGCCTACGCCGCCGTGCGCCGCGGAACGCTCACCGTCACGCTGCGGAGTGTTCCATTCACGGATGTGCCGCAGTCTGCTCCTTGGTGGGTGACACTGAGCCGTCTCCATGTTCGGGCCCCCGAGTATGGCTTCTTGGGCACTTCTCGTCTCTTTTGGTGAACACGCGTGTGCATTTCTTGTGGGTACACACGCCCTGGAGTGGACTCGCCGCTGAGGCGCTGGGTGCCCATCCTCATGGCGTCTGCATCTTTCTACCTTCAGCTGTTCCATGGCACGTCCTGTGTCTGTGTTGTGACGGAGGTGTCATTAAAGTAGCATAAAGGCGTTGGACCCTAAGCATCCAGTCTGCTAAGCCGATGCAGCCTGTGTGGCTGAAGGTTCAGGAAGAGGAGAGCCCACTCGGTCCTGCGCACCGAGCCAGAGGTCAGGGTGCTGGAGCGCTCAGCACAGGCTGCGCGGGGCTGGTGCTCACGCGTCCCTGCCGACCTTCAGCCTAGGCTCTTGGTTGCCTGGCGCTTTCGTGGGAGGGTGGCCGTCAGACCGGTCCTTTGGAGCGGTGCTGACTCGGGCACTCTGTGCGTTGCTTGTGCAAACACAAGCAGCGCAAGCGAGCTGGGTACTGAGATGGCTCTGATGCTCTTGGGGAAGAAGTTCTTCGAACCGCAAGGTGACCTGCATGGCGCATTCAGCCTCAAACTCCCAGAACTCAGGGTCCACGCACCTCCTCACTCGTGGCCTCCCCCTGCCGATGGACCCACAGTGAGGGTGGAGCCTCCCAGCTGCCCTGCACCTTCTCACCCGCACACCTGTGGGCCCACCCCTGCCTCCAGCGCCACCAACCTGAGTCATGGCCGCCCCCCCCAGACTGTCCCAGACTGTCCCTGAGTCCCCTTGCCCGCTTGGCTGGGCTGCTGTCCACTTAACAGTCTGAGTGATCCTCTCGAGATGACACTGGGGCATCTGTCCCCTGCGGGAAGCCCGGCGTGGGCCCTGATCTTGCTCAGAGGAGCCACACGGCCGTGTGTCCTTCCCTACGTCCATCCGTCCTGACT
>NW_012150197.1:999772-1008643 GCF_000956105.1 Propithecus coquereli | reverse complement strand
GGGGCTGGTCGGGGCTGGGTGGTGGGTCGGTCTGGGCTCTGTTCCGTGGCTGGTCGGGGCTGGGTGGTGGGTCGGTCTGGGCTCTGCTCTGTGGCTGGTCGGTGCTGGGTGGTGGGTCGGTCTGGACGTGGGCTCTGCTCCCCGGCATTGGACTCCCAGAGGCAGCTGCCCCGCACCTGGTGGGCCCTGTGCTCTTCTTGGTCTACTCTCTGTCTGGTTTTCAACACGTGTTTATATTTTAAGCGCTTTTCAAGATGCTGAACTTAATTCATTAGGGTTTCTGAAACACAATTAGGATCTCTGGCAGGCTCTGGAACAGAAGCAGGGTGCAGAGGCCCGGTGCAGGGTGGAGCCCAGCAGGGAAGAGACACTCAGGTCCCCGAGCGTCGGGGAGTGAGGACGTGCGGTGCCAGGCTGCCCGGCTAATTAGGTTTGCATCAGCTCCGGAGGGACGGCTGAGGCGGCATCTCCCTCAGAGCAACCTTGGCCAGGCTTCGCACTGAGCATTTTGCAGGACAGGACAGAGCTGGCTGTGCTGTGGCCAGGACCCGAGGACCTGCCTGCTGTCACCTGTAGCTCAGCTGCCTCCCCGTCCCTGTCCCCAAGGACACCCTGCCCGGCCCTGGTTTGCTCCGTCCAGAGGAAGGAGAGGCAAAGACCCTTGTGGGGTCCGCCGCGGACAAGTTGTCCTCGAGACTTGGGAGAACCATGTTAATAACGTGCTGCTAAAAACCCACCCGGCTGAGCACACGGGGTGACGTCTCCTCCAAATAAGGGCCTCAATCGCCCCCAGCTGGGTGGCAGGAGCAGCGCCTTGCAGGCGGGAGCGAGGGCTCGCTGTCACTCCGGGCGGCGGTTCTCTGTCTCTGCATGGCCCTGAGCATGCAAGCCCCTCGCGGGAGCCCACGTGGGCTGTTGCCTACCTGAACACGGGTGCTCCTGGCACCCTGCGGGGTTCGTGTATTCACGGTGCTTGTGGACATCGTCCCTGAGGGCGCCTGGCGGGTGGGCTGGCAGTGGGAGGAGGGGCAGTGGGAGGACGTGGGGCAGGGGAGGGCGTCTGCGGCCCCCTTTCCTGGAACAAGAGCCCTGGTGGGAAGAGTTTGCAGCCAGGTTCTCTCTGGCCTGGGTGTGGCCAGGACAGAGTCGGGGCAGGGAGAGGCGGGGCTCGAGGAGTCTGCAGCGCTGGGGAGGAGTCTGCAGAGCAGGAGGGGGGTCTCCGGGAGGGAAATCTGCAGTGTGAGCTACACAGGGGCTGCACAGGGGCCTGTCCTGCCCAGGCCAAGGCTGGGTCTTCATGGCCCTGTTTCCAGCCACCTGCAGTCACAGTCGGGAGCCCCCACAGGACGGCGCCTGGGCGGGAGAGGGTTTGACCTTTGCTGCCTCTGCGCTCAACACCCTGAAACCCAGCTGGGCCTGGAAACGCACGTCCCATGATTCTCTGGCGTGGGGTGAGCAGCCGACTCCCACCCGCCTTTCCCACGGCTTTGTGACCCCGTGCCTGCCCCTGCCCTGCCCCAGAGGTCCCCCAAGTGGGCCACGCAGCTCCTGCCGCTGGCTAGCACCTCTTGCTCACGACTGGCCTGTCCTGCTCCAGTTTGAGGGACCGTGGCCTCCATGTCCAGGACACGCCCTGTCCTCGCGTCCTACCACCGCCCAGCCAAGGCCCGCGAAGGTGTATGAAAAGCTAAATTTCAGGAACTGAGTCATGTTTTGGTCCTGCAGGAGCGGGCTGTGGAAGGGGTTCCGTGGTGGATACTTGTGAAGCCGCAGGCCCCACTCGCGTCCGCAGCGAGGGCAGAGGGAGCCGCCTGGGGCAGGTGCGGATGTCACTGGCAGCCACGGGAGAGTGCAGGTGCCTGGGGCTTCCACGAGCATTTTGAATATCACGAGTGTCTCTTCTGAGTGTATATTTGGAAAAATTAAACTAGCGTCTCAAGCCCATGATTTCAGACATTTTTGCTTAGGTCAAAGGCCTAAGGAGGTATTTAAATCAATTCATTTATTTAATCTACAGGAAAATATGCCTGTCTTAAGGGGACTTACCCAGAAGGGAACTCTGAGACAAGGATGGGAGGTGTGTTTGTCCCCAAGGTTGCTGTGACAAGTCACTTCGATCCAGGTGGCTTCAAACAGCGGGAATTTCTTCTCCCTCAGTTCCGTTTGCCAGAGGTCCCAAGTCCCGGTGTTGGCAGGATTGGTCCCTCCGGAGGCCACAGGGCAGGACCCTTCCTCTTCCCACTCTGCGACTCTGGGAACCCCTTGATGTTCCCGGGCCGTGGCGGCATCGCACCCCTCTCTGCCACGTCGTCACGCGGGTCCTCCCCGTCTGTCTCCCGTTACGGGATCTGGGCCCGCCCCAGCCTGTGATGGCGCCGACTCGGCATCCCAAACCTGCGCTGCATCTGCAGACTCTTACTCCGGATCCTGGCACATTCTGAGATTCTGCGTGGACATGTTTTAGGGGGGTCACGATTTATCCCACTTCCGAAGGACAAGTTGTTTGCCTTGGAGGTGACACTGGGAGACCAGGCGGTGAGTGGAGGGTGGGACAGGCACGGGGACCGGTGTGACCCCCTGGCTACCAGGCTCGGCCCTGCCCCGCTGGGTCCCCAGCACAGCAGCCTGCCCAGCCAAGGGTCACAGGGCCGCGGGGTCGGGCGCCCTGGAACGGTGACGCCAGTGGGTACAGTGAGCGCAGGCGTCCTGCCTGGAGGGTGAGGGCGCGAACCGAGCAGCTGCTCAGGGGAAGGCGCAGGGCTTGGCCAGTGAGGGCCTAGCGCGAGTCCGCGAGGCAGAGCCCAACAGGGCGTGTGTGTGTGTGTGCATGTGTGTGTATGTGTGAGCGTGTGTGAGCATGTGGGAGTGTGTGTGTCCATGTGTGAGTGCGTGTGTGCACGTGTGTGAACCTACGTGTGTGCGTGCATGCATGTGTGTGTGAGCATGTGGGAGTGTGTGTGTCCATGTGAGTGCGTGCGTGTGTATGCATGTGTGTGTGAACCTGCATGTGTGCGTGCATGTGTGTGTGAGCGTGTGTGTGCATGTGAGTGCGTGTGTGCGTGCGTGTGTGCATGTGTGTGAACCTGCGTGTGTGTGAACGTGTGTGTGCATGTGTGTACATGTGTGTGAGCATGTGGGAGTGTGAGCGTGTGCGTGTGTGTCCATGTGTGTGTGAACCTGCATGTGTGTGTGCATGGGTGTGTGTGTGCATGGGTGTGAGTGTGAGTGTGTGCATGTGTGTGAACCTGCGTGTGTGCGTGTATGTGTGTGTGAGCGTGTATGTGTGCGTGTGTGAGCATGTGGGAGTGTGTGTGTGTGTGTGTGTGTGAGCATGTGAGAGTGTGCGTGCATGTGTGTGTGAACCTGCATGTGTGTGTGCATGTGTGTGTGTGTGCGTGCATGTGTGTGTGCGAGAGTGTGTGTGTTGTTAAAATGGGCGGCGATTCCGGAGGCAGGCACGGGGGGAGGGTAGCGTAGGCTGGACGTAAGGGACTCAACCCCGCTGTGGCCCTTAGGGACAGTGTGGCTCGAGGGTTTGGGGTGGGACCAGGGCTGGTGGCTGATGTGCCCCAGAGGACAGAGAGGCGCCCTGAGGGGAGAAGGGCCCTGGTCCAGCAGCGGTTCCCTGAGAAACAAAGGGGGGTCTATTTTGTTTGTAAAAAGCTGATTATCATAGATAAATGTATCTAATTAGTCTCATTTGCTGACACACAAGCCTTTAATTGCCAGTTGAATAATTAGACATATCTGCATATGCAAATGAACGCAGTCATACCCTATGTCAGCCTTGAACACGATTCCTCCAGAGACAAATAATTCTATTTCTGGAGAGACTGTGACATATTCATTTACACAGACAAATAACTTTATTTAGAATCTGCAACTCGTGTTTGTTCACGCAAAGCAGTGACTGGGGACACGGAAGCCATCCTGTTGCAGAGACATCTGGGCCCTAACCTGCGAGGGGTCCCTGTGGGCTCCTTCGGGTGGCACCCTGAGGGTGGGGACTTCCCGGCCCACCTGGGGACCAGCTACAAGCTAAGGCCACAGGCCTGCTGCCACCTGGCCGGCAGCTCTGGCCTGGGGGCACACGGGCAGGGGCTGTCGGCCCCCCCCCCAGCTGGGTGCCCCAAGGCCTGCGACTGGCCAGGGCCGTGAGCTGCGTCCCTGTGGGGGCTGCCAGGCCTCAGAGCTCTGACCAGGTGAGCCTCGCGGTCTCTGGTCCTGGCTCCACACACCCTGCGGCTGCCCCTGCCAGGCCCACCGTCACCCTCCCATGGGATCCGTGTCCCAGCGGCCTCAGCACGGGCTGGGGTGGGGGTCTCGGGGCCCCGTCCCTGTGCAGCCCCCCAGCCTCTGCTTTTGGCGGAGCCTCTGACCCCTTGGGGAGCCCCAGGTGACTGCCCTGGGCATCCTCCGTGTCCCACTGCTGGGGAGCGACCTACGGGGCGTGTGGGGCCTGGCCCTGCAAGGAGGAACAGGGGCTGCGTCCCAGGCAGAGCCAGGCTTGCAGCGCCGGGGCGGTGGGCGGCCCAGCCCCTCCCTCACCCCTTCCTCTTCCCCTGGGCCCAGGGGGTCTCCTGGGCTTCTCCGGAGGCAGAGCTGAGGAATGTGGCTCCTGTGGGCTGAGGACGGTGGCATCCCTGCTTCCAGAGGGCCTCATGGCAGCCCATCGCCTCGGCAACCGCCCGGGTGACGCTGGCAGGAGCTGACACTGTCCCAGTTTGCCCCTGCGGCCCCTTCTGTCCCCCTCCCCTCCCCCGCTGGGAGCCGCGGTGGGCCAGGCCGGCCGGCAGAGGGCAGCAGAGGCCGGCCGTGGACGTAGAACACATTGGGGGGCTCCACGTCCCCCACAGTCCTCTGGGGAGAGCAGCAGGCAGTGACAGCCATTAGCCGGGCGGGCGCACAGGGACGGGGAGGAGGCGTCACCACCACGACCAGTGCTAGCCCTTGGTGCATCTGGCGGCATTTGTCTTGGGCGAGTTCAGGGGACCCCACCAGGTCACCAGGGCAGCCTCCAGGGACAGGGTCTGTGGCCCTATCTGGACTCCTGGGTTCCCACTCAGGGGTTCCCTCACTCACTCACTTTCTCATTCATAACTCACACACTCATTAATTCACACACACTCATTTGTTCACACATTCATTCATTCATTCACTCGCTCACTCATTCATTCACTCGCTCACTCATGCACAGGGGAAGAGTAAGGTAGCGTTTCCTCCCCTTTCTGACGTCTGCCAGAAGCAGCGTCCAGTTCTCTGGCGAGAAAGACCCGGCCTGAGCTGTAGGAGGAGACTTCCCTGGCGCAGGTGGAGGCCCAGCCAGGGCGGGGCCAGAGGGTGTCAGCCCTGGGGGCCTGAGCAGCCGGCAGGGACCCACCACCGCGGGGCCCAGGTGGGCAGGGGAAGGAGGGAGCCCAACCTCCCTCAGATCCAGGAGGGCCGGGCGGCCTGGGTGGGCCGGGACCCCTGGGTGCAGGAGAGTTGCGATCTCAGCCCCACCTCCCCCTCCCCACCTGTGACGAACCCAAAGGGCCCTGCTGGACCCACGGTGTATTCTGGGCACTTCCAAGAATGCAGGAGAGTTAAAGGTTCAGCTGTCCCGGCTGCCTTCCTCTTGGAATCCTTAACCTGAGTCTCGGGCTGGCGGCTAGAATTTGGGGTCCCTGCAGTTGGGGGCCTTGTTGCCCCCAGCCCCTCCCTACCCCTCGAGGGTGGAACTGGGGGGTGGGGATTGTGGTCTCAGGCGGGTTTTCCTCAGGGCTGTTCTATGTTTTTTCCTCTAATTTTGTTTATTGTGTAAAATACCATAGAGTTTACCATCTCACCTAGTTTTAAGTGTGCGTTTCAGCGGCATCGAATACTCTCTCATCATTCGCAGCCGTCGCTGGCGTCCACCTCCAGAACCGCTCAACCTCCCAAACTGGGTCTGTCCCCACTGAACCCAACTCCCCACCCCCGGCCCCTGGCCCACATCCCGCTCTGTCCCCTGAGGTCCTCGAGGGCCCTCCCAGGTGGAGCCCCACGGTGTCTGTCCTTAGCGACTGCTTGTTTCATTTGTCACCACGTCCTCGAGGTTCATCTGTGTCATAGCATCTCTCAGAACCCCCTTTGTGAGGCTGGACACTCTTCCGCCACACAGGCCGACCCCGTCTAGTCTGTTCGTCCATCCATGAGCAGACACGGAGTGGCTCCCACGTTTTACCTGCTGTGAACAGAGCTGCCGGGAACACACGTGTGCAAATCTCTCCAAGACCCGCTTCCAGCTCTCTTGTGCACACACAAGTGGAATTGCTGGACCGTGTAGAAATTCTATGTTTAATGTTTTGAGGAACTGCCGTCCGCTTCCCCGCACCTGGACGTCCCTCTGACAGCGCGAGGCCCAGCGTGTCCTGCCCTCACCAGCACGGGTTGTTTTCTGTCCTTCGCTGCAGCCGACGCAGTGGGTGAGCAGGTCCCGCTGGTTCTAGTTTCTGTTTCGCTAATGGCTGGGGCACACCTGTGCATGCTCACCTGTGTGTCTTCTTTGGAGAAATGTCTGCTCACACCCTTTGCCCAGGTTGGAGTCGGGTGTTTTGCTGTTGAGTTTCTGGAAGTCTCTACGTGTCCCAGACACCAATCCTTTATCAGAGACGTGCTTTGCAAACGTGTTCCCGTTCTCTGGGTGGCCTTTTTACTCTGTTGATATTGTCTTCTAATGCACAAAATTTTTAAATTTTTATGAAATCCAATTTGTCTGCTTTTTCTTTCATTGCCCGGGCCTTTGGTGTCGTACCCAAGAAATCATTGCCAAATCCAACGCTGCGAGCGCCGCGGTCTCCGGCAGAACAGGCCCCTTTGTGTCCGGATGGCAGACGTGGCTTGGACAGCTCAGACCACAGACGGGGGGTCAGGGGTGCCCCTCACTCGGGATCAGCCGTGCCTCAGAAGGAGCCTCAGATCTCGGGAACAGTATTTCCTGGGGGACAGAGGGGCTTCGTGCCTGGTGGGCTTGGTGGACCTGCTTCCATGCTGGCCGCTAGAACGGGGCATTCTGAGGCCGCCTACGAGGCCCAGTGAGCACAGCCCTGCAGCATGGAGCTGGGGGAGGAGGCGAAGGGGGCTGGAAGCTTCTGGAAGCTCAGCACAGTGGCAGGACTGATCTCAGGGATGGCACCCAGCCAAGACCCAGGGGAGTCAAGCACCCTTCAGGTGACATCTGCCTCTCAGCAGCTGCGTGGTCCTCAGCCCACGGTGGCTTCCTGCTGCGGGTCCTGGGCAGCCCCCAAGTTCCTAACAAAGAAACGCTCCGCCCCTTTTCCCAGCGCGAGGGGTGGCCCAGCTGGGTCTGTGGGACCGACACCCCTACACTGTGCTGTTTTCCCGTCAAAACTCAATCATGTCATCCTCAATCAGCTGGAAAAACCCACTGACTGCGACTCACTGAGCAGTTCGGAGAAATGGCTTTAAATACTTCCGCGTGGTGTCCGCAGGTGTGGGTCCGCGGCATTGTCTCTGCAGGTTCTGTCCAGAAACAGTCTCTGGATCAGGTTTAGCTTTTAGAAACGGGACCCACGGCGTTCATCCCCAACCCCACCGACGCACGGCTCCCACCCGCCGAGGCCAGGCCGGGGCTCGTCAGTGTGCGAGGATCAAAACAGTCATTTGAAGGACGCTTCAAGGGCATCCAAGGCACAGCCATCAGGGGAAACTTACACTGCAGAGGAACAGGAGTCGCTTCCGCTCGGGAATCAGAGGGGTCGTGGAAAGCAGGGACCGTCCTCCCCTCCTCCCCCAGCCCGCGGGGCAGCACCGGGGCAGTGGAAGGAGCTGGGCGCCCGGGAGCCCGGCCCACACTCCGCCGTGTCCTTCTTGTGGCCAAGGCGGCCCCCACGCGGTGCTCGCATAATCCCGCGTCCTGTGGGAGCCATGGGCAGCAGGAGCTGTGGGGCAGGACAGTCTCTGGTGCGCTGCAGAAGGGAGCAGGAGGAGGTTGGGGTAGCTCGGCATGGCTGCGGCCTGGGCGTGCGCACACCACACCGCGATGCCCTGCCGTTCAAGCTGATGACTTTCCAGGTGGGGGGAGGAGGGAAGGCCCCCCCAGGTGGAGACCCCCAGACTCCAGGACTGACATCCCCTTGGGCTGTTTCTTTGGATTAAACTTCTTCTGCCTGGGCCCCTTCACTGGGGCTGGCACGCAAGAGTGGACAGGGGAGCCAGCCTGCTGCCCCCCGACTCCCATAGCAAGGCGGGAGCTGGGCAGCCGTCGAGGTCTGTGGGCTTCACAGTGTGCGTCTGATGAGGCCAGCGGTGGGAGAGGCAGGCCAGCCGTCCCCAGGTCTCCCGGTGTGGAGCCTGGAGCCAGCTAAACCACACTGGGATGTACCTTTGGGAGTCCAGGACTACAAAGCGGGGACCTTGGCTTTCCTGACACCGTGGATACCGTGGCGCAAACCGCATGTGTAAATATGGAGGAAACCTTGCGCGGGCACACCCACGGCGGGGCGCAGGGGCACCACTGTCCAAGGAGGCTGTGTGGGGTCGGGAGGGAGGGCCAGGCTCCCTGCCACCCAGTGGAGGCGGTAGCTCTGGGGGACACAGGGGCCCTCGCTCTGGGTGCATCCACACTCAGCTTCCCAGGGCAGCTGGACCTGCTCCGTTCGTGAGCTCTTGGCTTTCAAAAACTGCGGGCTGGAGGCCCATCGGAATGCCCGGCCCAGAGAGGCTCTTGCTCCCCCAAGGGAGCCGAGCTGTCTTCTCTCATCAGAGGCTCGTGTGGGAAAGCCCCAGGGGAGAAGGACCAGCTGGAGGAAGCACAAGGAGGCCGGCAGGGCTGGCTGCTCGCACGGTGACGGTGGCTGCCCGTCCTCGCCTCCCTGCTGGGAGAGGGGC
>NW_012150197.1:991077-999722 GCF_000956105.1 Propithecus coquereli | reverse complement strand
TTCTGCGTGGACATGTTTTAGGGGGGTCACGATTTATCCCACTTCCGAAGGACAAGTTGTTTGCCTTGGAGGTGACACTGGGAGACCAGGCGGTGAGTGGAGGGTGGGACAGGCACGGGGACCGGTGTGACCCCCTGGCTACCAGGCTCGGCCCTGCCCCGCTGGGTCCCCAGCACAGCAGCCTGCCCAGCCAAGGGTCACAGGGCCGCGGGGTCGGGCGCCCTGGAACGGTGATGCCAGTGGGTACAGTGAGCGCAGGCGTCCTGCCTGGAGGGTGAGGGTGCGAACCGAGCAGCTGCTCAGGGGAAGGCGCAGGGCTTGGCCAGTGAGGGCCTAGCGCGACTCCACGAGGCAGAGCCCAACAGGGCGTGTGTGTGTGTGTGCATGTGTGTGTATGTGTGAGCGTGTGGGAGTGTGTGTGTCCATGTGTGAGTGCGTGTGTGCACGTGTGTGAACCTACGTGTGTGCGTGCATGCATGTGTGTGTGAGCATGTGGGAGTGTGTGTGTCCATGTGAGTGCGTGCGTGTGTATGCATGTGTGTGTGAACCTGCATGTGTGCGTGCATGTGTGTGTGAGCGTGTGTGTGCATGTGAGTGCGTGTGTGCGTGCGTGTGTGCATGTGTGTGAACCTGCGTGTGTGTGAACGTGTGTGTGCATGTGTGTACATGTGTGTGAGCATGTGGGAGTGTGAGCGTGTGCGTGTGTGTCCATGTGTGTGTGAACCTGCATGTGTGTGTGCATGGGTGTGTGTGTGCATGGGTGTGAGTGTGAGTGTGTGCATGTGTGTGAACCTGCGTGTGTGCGTGTATGTGTGTGTGAGCGTGTATGTGTGCGTGTGTGAGCATGTGGGAGTGTGTGTGTGTGTGTGTGTGTGAGCATGTGAGAGTGTGCGTGCATGTGTGTGTGAACCTGCATGTGTGTGTGCATGTGTGTGTGTGTGCGTGCATGTGTGTGTGCGAGAGTGTGTGTGTTGTTAAAATGGGCGGCGATTCCGGAGGCAGGCACGGGGGGAGGGTAGCGTAGGCTGGACGTAAGGGACCCAACCCCGCTGTGGCCCTCAGGGACAGTGTGGCTCGAGGGTTTGGGGTGGGACCAGGGCTGGTGGCTGATGTGCCCCAGAGGACAGAGAGGCGCCCCGAGGGGAGAAGGGCCCTGGTCCAGCAGCGGTTCCCTGAGAAACAAAGGGGGGTCTATTTTGTTTGTAAAAAGCTGATTATCATAGATAAATGTATCTAATTAGTCTCATTTGCTGACACACAAGCCTTTAATTGCCAGTTGAATAATTAGACATATCTGCATATGCAAATGAACGCAGTCATACCCTATGTCAGCCTTGAACACGATTCCTCCAGAGACAAATAATTCTATTTCTGGAGAGACTGTGACATATTCATTTACACAGACAAATAACTTTATTTAGAATCTGCAACTCGTGTTTGTTCACGCAAAGCAGTGACTGGGGACACGGAAGCCATCCTGTTGCAGAGACATCTGGGCCCTAACCTGCGAGGGGTCCCTGTGGGCTCCTTCGGGTGGCACCCTGAGGGTGGGGACTTCCCGGCCCACCTGGGGACCAGCTACAAGCTAAGGCCACAGGCCTGCTGCCACCTGGCCGGCAGCTCTGGCCTGGGGGCACACGGGCAGGGGCTGTCGGCCCCCCCCCCAGCTGGGTGCCCCAAGGCCTGCGACTGGCCAGGGCCGTGAGCTGCGTCCCTGTGGGGGCTGCCAGGCCTCAGAGCTCTGACCAGGTGAGCCTCGCGGTCTCTGGTCCTGGCTCCACACACCCTGCGGCTGCCCCTGCCAGGCCCACCGTCACCCTCCCATGGGATCCGTGTCCCAGCGGCCTCAGCACGGGCTGGGGTGGGGGTCTCGGGGCCCCGTCCCTGTGCAGCCCCCCAGCCTCTGCTTTTGGCGGAGCCTCTGACCCCTTGGGGAGCCCCAGGTGACTGCCCTGGGCATCCTCCGTGTCCCACTGCTGGGGAGCGACCTACGGGGCGTGTGGGGCCTGGCCCTGCAAGGAGGAACAGGGGCTGCGTCCCAGGCAGAGCCAGGCTTGCAGCGCCGGGGCGGTGGGCGGCCCAGCCCCTCCCTCACCCCTTCCTCTTCCCCTGGGCCCAGGGGGTCTCCTGGGCTTCTCCGGAGGCAGAGCTGAGGAATGTGGCTCCTGTGGGCTGAGGACGGTGGCATCCCTGCTTCCAGAGGGCCTCATGGCAGCCCATCGCCTCGGCAACCGCCCGGGTGACGCTGGCAGGAGCTGACACTGTCCCAGTTTGCCCCTGCGGCCCCTTCTGTCCCCCTCCCCTCCCCCGCTGGGAGCCGCGGTGGGCCAGGCCGGCCGGCAGAGGGCAGCAGAGGCCGGCCGTGGACGTAGAACACATTGGGGGGCTCCACGTCCCCCACAGTCCTCTGGGGAGAGCAGCAGGCAGTGACAGCCATTAGCCGGGCGGGCGCACAGGGACGGGGAGGAGGCGTCACCACCACGACCAGTGCTAGCCCTTGGTGCATCTGGCGGCATTTGTCTTGGGCGAGTTCAGGGGACCCCACCAGGTCACCAGGGCAGCCTCCAGGGACAGGGTCTGTGGCCCTATCTGGACTCCTGGGTTCCCACTCAGGGGTTCCCTCACTCACTCACTTTCTCATTCATAACTCACACACTCATTAATTCACACACACTCATTTGTTCACACATTCATTCATTCATTCACTCGCTCACTCATTCATTCACTCGCTCACTCATGCACAGGGGAAGAGTAAGGTAGCGTTTCCTCCCCTTTCTGACGTCTGCCAGAAGCAGCGTCCAGTTCTCTGGCGAGAAAGACCCGGCCTGAGCTGTAGGAGGAGACTTCCCTGGCGCAGGTGGAGGCCCAGCCAGGGCGGGGCCAGAGGGTGTCAGCCCTGGGGGCCTGAGCAGCCGGCAGGGACCCACCACCGCGGGGCCCAGGTGGGCAGGGGAAGGAGGGAGCCCAACCTCCCTCAGATCCAGGAGGGCCGGGCGGCCTGGGTGGGCCGGGACCCCTGGGTGCAGGAGAGTTGCGATCTCAGCCCCACCTCCCCCTCCCCACCTGTGACGAACCCAAAGGGCCCTGCTGGACCCACGGTGTATTCTGGGCACTTCCAAGAATGCAGGAGAGTTAAAGGTTCAGCTGTCCCGGCTGCCTTCCTCTTGGAATCCTTAACCTGAGTCTCGGGCTGGCGGCTAGAATTTGGGGTCCCTGCAGTTGGGGGCCTTGTTGCCCCCAGCCCCTCCCTACCCCTCGAGGGTGGAACTGGGGGGTGGGGATTGTGGTCTCAGGCGGGTTTTCCTCAGGGCTGTTCTATGTTTTTTCCTCTAATTTTGTTTATTGTGTAAAATACCATAGAGTTTACCATCTCACCTAGTTTTAAGTGTGCGTTTCAGCGGCATCGAATACTCTCTCATCATTCGCAGCCGTCGCTGGCGTCCACCTCCAGAACCGCTCAACCTCCCAAACTGGGTCTGTCCCCACTGAACCCAACTCCCCACCCCCGGCCCCTGGCCCACATCCCGCTCTGTCCCCTGAGGTCCTCGAGGGCCCTCCCAGGTGGAGCCCCACGGTGTCTGTCCTTAGCGACTGCTTGTTTCATTTGTCACCACGTCCTCGAGGTTCATCTGTGTCATAGCATCTCTCAGAACCCCCTTTGTGAGGCTGGACACTCTTCCGCCACACAGGCCGACCCCGTCTAGTCTGTTCGTCCATCCATGAGCAGACACGGAGTGGCTCCCACGTTTTACCTGCTGTGAACAGAGCTGCCGGGAACACACGTGTGCAAATCTCTCCAAGACCCGCTTCCAGCTCTCTTGTGCACACACAAGTGGAATTGCTGGACCGTGTAGAAATTCTATGTTTAATGTTTTGAGGAACTGCCGTCCGCTTCCCCGCACCTGGACGTCCCTCTGACAGCGCGAGGCCCAGCGTGTCCTGCCCTCACCAGCACGGGTTGTTTTCTGTCCTTCGCTGCAGCCGACGCAGTGGGTGAGCAGGTCCCGCTGGTTCTAGTTTCTGTTTCGCTAATGGCTGGGGCACACCTGTGCATGCTCACCTGTGTGTCTTCTTTGGAGAAATGTCTGCTCACACCCTTTGCCCAGGTTGGAGTCGGGTGTTTTGCTGTTGAGTTTCTGGAAGTCTCTACGTGTCCCAGACACCAATCCTTTATCAGAGACGTGCTTTGCAAACGTGTTCCCGTTCTCTGGGTGGCCTTTTTACTCTGTTGATATTGTCTTCTAATGCACAAAATTTTTAAATTTTTATGAAATCCAATTTGTCTGCTTTTTCTTTCATTGCCCGGGCCTTTGGTGTCGTACCCAAGAAATCATTGCCAAATCCAACGCTGCGAGCGCCGCGGTCTCCGGCAGAACAGGCCCCTTTGTGTCCGGATGGCAGACGTGGCTTGGACAGCTCAGACCACAGACGGGGGGTCGGGGGTGCCCCTCACTCGGGATCAGCCGTGCCTCAGAAGGAGCCTCAGATCTCGGGAACGGTATTTCCTGGGGGACAGAGGGGCTTCGTGCCTGGTGGGCTTGGTGGACCTGCTTCCATGCTGGCCGCTAGAACGGGGCATTCTGAGGCCGCCTACGAGGCCCAGTGAGCACAGCCCTGCAGCATGGAGCTGGGGGAGGAGGCGAAGGGGGCTGGAAGCTTCTGGAAGCTCAGCACAGTGGCAGGACTGATCTCAGGGATGGCACCCAGCCAAGACCCAGGGGAGTCAAGCACCCTTCAGGTGACATCTGCCTCTCAGCAGCTGCGTGGTCCTCAGCCCACGGTGGCTTCCTGCTGCGGGTCCTGGGCAGCCCCCAAGTTCCTAACAAAGAAACGCTCCGCCCCTTTTCCCAGCGCGAGGGGTGGCCCAGCTGGGTCTGTGGGACCGACACCCCTACACTGTGCTGTTTTCCCGTCAAAACTCAATCATGTCATCCTCAATCAGCTGGAAAAACCCACTGACTGCGACTCACTGAGCAGTTCGGAGAAATGGCTTTAAATACTTCCGCGTGGTGTCCGCAGGTGTGGGTCCGCGGCATTGTCTCTGCAGGTTCTGTCCAGAAACAGTCTCTGGATCAGGTTTAGCTTTTAGAAACGGGACCCACGGCGTTCATCCCCAACCCCACCGACGCACGGCTCCCACCCGCCGAGGCCAGGCCGGGGCTCGTCAGTGTGCGAGGATCAAAACAGTCATTTGAAGGACGCTTCAAGGGCATCCAAGGCACAGCCATCAGGGGAAACTTACACTGCAGAGGAACAGGAGTCGCTTCCGCTCGGGAATCAGAGGGGTCGTGGAAAGCAGGGACCGTCCTCCCCTCCTCCCCCAGCCCGCGGGGCAGCACCGGGGCAGTGGAAGGAGCTGGGCGCCCGGGAGCCCGGCCCACACTCCGCCGTGTCCTTCTTGTGGCCAAGGCGGCCCCCACGCGGTGCTCGCATAATCCCGCGTCCTGTGGGAGCCATGGGCAGCAGGAGCTGTGGGGCAGGACAGTCTCTGGTGCGCTGCAGAAGGGAGCAGGAGGAGGTTGGGGTAGCTCGGCATGGCTGCGGCCTGGGCGTGCGCACACCACACCGCGATGCCCTGCCGTTCAAGCTGATGACTTTCCAGGTGGGGGGAGGAGGGAAGGCCCCCCCAGGTGGAGACCCCCAGACTCCAGGACTGACATCCCCTTGGGCTGTTTCTTTGGATTAAACTTCTTCTGCCTGGGCCCCTTCACTGGGGCTGGCACGCAAGAGTGGACAGGGGAGCCAGCCTGCTGCCCCCCGACTCCCATAGCAAGGCGGGAGCTGGGCAGCCGTCGAGGTCTGTGGGCTTCACAGTGTGCGTCTGATGAGGCCAGCGGTGGGAGAGGCAGGCCAGCCGTCCCCAGGTCTCCCGGTGTGGAGCCTGGAGCCAGCTAAACCACACTGGGATGTACCTTTGGGAGTCCAGGACTACAAAGCGGGGACCTTGGCTTTCCTGACACCGTGGATACCGTGGCGCAAACCGCATGTGTAAATATGGAGGAAACCTTGCGCGGGCACACCCACGGCGGGGCGCAGGGGCACCACTGTCCAAGGAGGCTGTGTGGGGTCGGGAGGGAGGGCCAGGCTCCCTGCCACCCAGTGGAGGCGGTAGCTCTGGGGGACACGGGCCCTCGCCCTGGGTGCATCCACACTCAGCTTCCCAGGGCAGCTGGACCTGCTCCGTTCGTGAGCTCTTGGCTTTCAAAAACTGCGGGCTGGAGGCCCATCGGAATGCCCGGCCCAGAGAGGCTCTTGCTCCCCCAAGGGAGCCGAGCTGTCTTCTCTCATCAGAGGCTCGTGTGGGAAAGCCCCAGGGGAGAAGGACCAGCTGGAGGAAGCACAAGGAGGCCGGCAGGGCTGGCTGCTCGCACGGTGACGGTGGCTGCCCGTCCTCGCCTCCCTGCTGGGAGAGGGGCCGGAACCTGTGCCCACCAGTCCCCAGGGTGGGGCAGCCGAGCTGGCCTGGTCTGCCGTCCACGGGTCTGGGACCAGGCCAGGACTCAGCTCTGTGCCTGGGGCCCTCTCCAAGGTGCTGATGACGTTCCAGCCTTCGCTCTGCCAGCCTGGGAGACCCTCGTGCACTTCGACAAACCCCAGCTCAGCTGGACCCGGCTTTAACGCAGCTGTGGACAGTGGTGCCACTCATGTGTCGTGGGGAACATCCGTCTTTATGAGCCTCAGCCTCAGTCAGACCTTGAGCCTTCCCTGCTCCAGCCCCTCCTCTTTCCTCCTCCTCCTCCCTCCCTCCCTCCTCCCACGGCAATTCCCCAAAGGAGCAGAGTCGGGAGATCCTCCCCTGCTTGGCCTCCTGAGAAGGTGATGTGGAAATGTCAGGTTGATCCTGGGAGGTGGGGTCCAGGCAGGTAGGCAGAGCAGACACACCCTGGACACCTGGTGTCATCCCACACTCTACCAGGAAGCCCGTTCTCTAGTGCAGTCGTTGGTCCTGACACTGAGTTTATGCTGAAATGCAAGTCCCAGGAGGCTGGGCCATTTCCCTCTGCTCCCATTCCCACCTAGTGAAACAAAATACTCAGCAGAATAACTAGTTTTGCTCTTCCAAAATCCGCATGCGGCCATTTGCACATGCCTGGAGTTCATCCTACTACCAGGAAGCAAAGACCCAAGCCTGTGTCGGTTCACATGGCCGTGTTCTTGGCTTTTCATGTCACATGTGACAAGTATGTGTCCAGTACTGTCTGCTGTGCCCAGCACCAGTCATACGACTCTGCTCCTGGTCCTTGTCGTTGGGGGGGCGGGTAGCAGGTGCAGCATGGGGCTTGGGGGCAGGCTGCCTGGCCCAAGTGCTGGCTGGGGGTGGAGGTGACCCGAGGGCAGCACTGTGCCAGGTGCATGGAGCTGCCAACCCCCTGGTGAAACAGAGGCCAGGTGGGGGCATCAGTGGGGGCCCTGGATGGCCCCTGCCCTCAGCAGGGTGCTGGCTCTGCAGGGAGGGGGTGACCCTGAGGAGCCAGGAAGAGTAAGTAGCTTGTTTTCGAGCCACTGCGTATTTCTTACCTTCCCACTCTGCACCGTGGCGGCGCCGCACGGGACTCACTGCTGTAACCGCGGCTCCCTCGGTCAGAGCCCACGGTGTCTGCATCCTCCTCCCCAGCTCATGGTAGCGCCAGGCTGGGCGAGAGCGCCCCAGGGCAGGGACCCGCCGCAGCTCAGCCTGTGACGCCCTCCCCCACATTCCAGCCAGCCCCGTCCCCTGCGGGGGGCGCTGGTGAGACGCACAGCTGCCTCCTCGCGGCCGGTCCCAGCCCTTCCTGGTGGTCGGGCCTGCACAGTCGCTGGGCTCCGAGCCCACCAGACAGAGTGTAGGAGGCTGAGTCGGAGTCGGGCCCAGCCTGGTGAGGTCAACAGCAATTTGCCCCCAAGCCCCTTCCGCCCCGCGGAATGGTCCCGAGAGGGCGGGAGAAAGCGCTGGCCGGACCGCCAAGCGGATCCCTGAAGGCCGGTCCAGGACAGGCCCCGCCCCGCCCTGCGTGGCACCCGCCCCCACGGCCCAAGGCCCCCCACCGCTGGGCGGTGATTCGGGCCACATTCACCCCGGAGCCTCCGAACCGCCTGCAGTGAGGGGCAGACTGGGCTCCCCAGGGGGAGGCCTTCCGGGCTGGCCCTGCCACCTCCCTCCGGGAGCCCCCACATACTCCCAGCCCCCGCCCCGCCGGCCCGCCCACCACTCCTTCCCGGCCCCCCACTCCTTCTGGGGCCACCGCCCTGCGCCCCCGCGGCTGCGGACGAGTCTCCCAGGTGGTCCCACGGAAAGGAGGTGGCCCGCGGTCTCAGTGCCTCGGAGCGGGCAGCGGCAGAGCAGAAGCGAGGCCATCGCGCAGCTTCCCACCACGCCCTTTCTCTTCTCGCTCCCCTCGGGTCCGGGCTGGGGACACCACGAGGGGCCGTCTGGGTGGTGGTGGGGGGGTGCAGGCGGGGGTCCAGGGAACCAGGGCGGTTCACTACCTCCCTGCTCAGGCTGGGGGCAGGGGATGTGAACGTGGGGTTGTCTTGTCCCCAAACACAGCCGCTTACCGGCAGGGTTAGGGTTAGGGTTAGGGTTAGGGTTAGGGTTAGGGTTTAGGGTTTAGGGTTAGGGTTTAGGGTTAGGGTTAGGGTTAGGGTTAGGGCTAGCCAAGGGTTAG
>NW_012150197.1:985256-989591 GCF_000956105.1 Propithecus coquereli | reverse complement strand
TGGGGTGGGGAGGGGCGCAGTGGGGTGGGGGTGGGGAGGAGTGCAGTGGGGTGCCCCCAGCCCTGCCTTGTGGAGGCCTGAGCGGAGGCCAGGTGGCCAGGGAGGGGGCCATGGCAGAGCAGGAGGCTCTGCCAGCATTTCCCCCGAGGAACTGTTCTTGCCTTCAGGGCACAGAAGGTTCCAGGCCCCTTGCATTTCTTTTCTCTTTTGTGTACTGTGGCATTTTTTCGGCATGCAAAAATTCTGCAACTCTTCCAGGAGGAAAAGAAAACTGGTCACCTCTTACTCTCCCGTCTGCACCGAGCACAGACCGCAGTTCAGACGGCTGCGTTACGTGTTTGTCCTGCTTGCCAAAGTGAAGTCAGAGGAACTGAAAGTCTAAATGAGGCCTCGAACATTTTCACCTCCTTTCACATCTTAGGCAAAGAAGTAAGCGACAAGGAGAAAAGCACCTTGTGATAATCCAAAGTGAGATGCTTGTATTGGTCATTTTTAGAAAGCGTAAAACCCTGAGGCCGAGACAAGCTTGTTAATCCTGGAAGCAGGAGGAGGCCAGTTCTTTTCCTTGATGTGCACGTTTGGAATAGTGTTTGGGCCTCCAGGTCTCCGGAAGTTGCTCATTGCTGCCAAACCAACTTCTTTAACGTTGCTGTCAGTGATGACAACAGTGATGATAAAGACACAAACAGCAGCTGACACTCACAGCACCTGCTGTGTGCCACACTGTCCTAGGCACTTCCTACATGCGTCACAATTATTGCTGCTGTGTAACAAACGACCCCAAAGCGCACCGGCTTAAAAAACGATACTTTGTTGTGATCAGGACTGTGCCATGTGGGCATGGCTCGGAGGGGTCAACTTGTCTCTGCCCCCCACAGCGTGGCCTGGGGCAGTTGGACCGCGTCTGGAGGACCCACTCCCGGGACACCCGTGCACGCGGCTGGCGGGCTGGTGCCGGCTGGCGGTGCCTCCTCCTGGGCAGCTTGCGCTTGCACACGGCGTGTGGCCAGGTTCCAGGAGCGAGTGTCCCGGGAGACAGGAAGTGGAAGCTGCCGGTTTCTTAAGGCCTGGACGGGGAAAATGGTACAGCATCCTTCCACTGTATTGAATTTTTTTTCCATTTTTAAAAATTGTGATAAAATATATGTAACAAAATTTATCATCTTCACCATTTTAAGAAGTATTGAACATATTCATAATGTTCTGCAACCATCAGCACCGTCCACATCCAGAACTCTTCATCTGATAAAACTGAAACTCTCTCCCCATGAAACCCTAACCCTAACCCTGGCCCTGCAGTTGGTGACCGAGGACTTCACCTGTGCATGGCGACAGCGGGGGGCTCTTCTCTGCCCAGAGCCACCGTTTCTTCTGAGCAGGGATTTTTATGGCTTTGAGCCTCAGACGCTGTTCCAACCCCAGCACTCTGTTCTGGTTTTATGGTACCTTCACCAATAAACTGCTTAAAACATATGCTAATTGTGTGTATTGTCTTCTTTAATTATCACATGTCTCAAGGGGACGTGGCTTCCCCTGGGAACCCTAGGGCCTCGCAGCCTCTCCCTGCCTGCGTGTGCGCGTCTGCGTGTGCACGTCTGTGTGTACGTGTTTGTGCGTGTTTGTTCCAGCTGCACGGACAGCATCCACCTTTCCCGAGTAAGAACAGAGCTTGGTGGGGAGCCCACTGGTCAATTCCAGCCGCTTATTTAAAGTGGGGTTCAGGGGTCCCCTGGAAACAAAGGCAGGAAATGACCCGACAAGGCTGCACGCGATCACTTTGTCCCACGATTTGTCTGCAGTCTGCCTAGAGACAGACCATTATTTCTCACCGGGTTTCAGACTGTTTGCCATAGTCTGCCAGCCGGGAGGGCGCCGCGGAGGCGAGCGTGGGGCCTCAGGGGCAGAACCACTCAGTGGTGGAACGTGGGGCCCGTCAGAGACCAGGCTTCCAGCCGGAGGGCGAGTTGGAGCCTCACCCCCAGGCTGAGCCGTGTTTGTTCTCAGGGCTCCCCGATCCGCCACAGGGTGGCCTGGACCTCACAAGCCGCCGTTCCCCTCTGAGAGCCCCGCCTGAGGCAGACATGCCCTCTGACCTCCCCCCGCGCGGGCACCTGCGTAGATGGCTGCGGGCAGGTGTCCAGGTGCCCAGGTGGCCGACACAGCCGGATCCACGTCAGCCCCACTTGTCCTCTTGGGCTCCGCTGCCTGTCCCAGGTAGGGCCTGTGCTTGGCCTGGTCTCCACCGAGGGCCAGGACGACCTTGCCCTGACTTAGGGGGCGCAGGGTGTGGCAGGAGCCGAGGGTCCCCTTGGCGGTGCTGAGGGAGGGTCCCGGGCTCCCGGGGCCCACGGACTCCTTACCAGGAATACCAGGCACTGGCCCTGCAGGTGGCCGGGGCGTGTTCCTGTAGGTGGACATCTGTCCACTTACTAAGAAGGCCTGTGTCAGTCGTGCACACATGTGTGCGTGTGCATGTGCATGTGTGTGCATTCTCTAATCCACATCCCTGTTCTAACTGCCTGCAGCAGGTGCTGGGGTCTTCTGAGGAGCCTGAGCCGGCAAAGTGCTGCATGGCGGTTCCCCCACCTTCCCCTGTGCCCCTGACTCCAGCCGCACACACAGAACAAGCAGCCAGGAGGGCGCCAAGAGCCCCAAGGGCCTCGCAGATGGGTTCTCTACCCTGTGCCTGCACCTTGCCGCGAGCAGGCTGCGAGGGCCTCTGGGGAAGCGCTGTTGGCGGGGTGAGCTGCCGCGGCCACACCAGGGGAGCTTGCTCCGAGGCCCAGGCGGACACCAGGCTGCGTGACACTCTGTTCCTGAGGGCACAAAGCGCCAGCGCCCAGACCTCAAGCCCGGCGTCGGAGGGTTTCAAAGACGCAACTGGGCCGCCGGGGGACGCGGGTGGGAGGCGTGGCCCCCAGGGCTGACCTAGCTGTGCCCCGCCCGCACGCACCAAGGAGGAGGCAGGTGTGGACCGAGCCTCACACCTGGGGCTGGACGTCGGCTTCCCTGGTGCAGGGTCCTCCCGCCCCGCCCGTGGCGTCTGCCCAGCAAGGCTGCGGCCAGCGCATCTCGCGTCCAGGCTGCATTTGGGGCGGCTCCAGGTTTCCCAGCCAGTGGGATTCCAGGGGAGCTGAAGCGCCACCCTGCGCAGCCCTCGGCCGTTTTCCTGGTGGTGTTTCTTACTCGCCGCGTCTTGCAGGCCAGGAATCCACAGCCCGCGTTGAAGTCGCTCCTTTGCCGTCCGTCCTTGTTTCCTTCGCGCAGTGCAGCCGTGTCCCCCACGCAGCTGTGATTGCGGCAAATGAGTGACACACGTACATTTCCACAGGCCGTGGGCCCAAGAATCCGTTCTGGACGTGTTATTTTCTACAACTTCTTTTCCCATCAGCTGAAAGAAGAAAGGAGGAAAATTTGCATTTACAGCTTCTTTTACAATCACCTTCGGGGGCTCTGTGTCTGCGGGCTGGTCCCTGTCTGGGGCCACTTCCACCTGCATGGCCTCTGGCAGCAGGGACGGCGGGGAGCTGAGCTCACAGCCACATCCCCAGGAAGCGGGGGAAGACGTGTAAAGTTGGTCCCCACTTACGGAGAGGGACCACAGCCCTGACTCACCCGCAGTGCCGAGAGGGGACCCCTCGGAGCCTCAGCCTGGGGGGGTCCAGGCAGTGGGCTCTGAGTGTGGACAGACGTGAGTCCAAGCCCTGTCTCTTGCCAGCTGTGTAGACTCAGGGGGACGCATGCCCTGTCTGACTCGGTTTCCTCACCTCCTCGAGGTCCAGCGAGGATGACCAGCCAGGGGAAAGCTTTGGCACAGGGCCCGGCACGTGCAGGCTCCCAGCAGGGTCACTGTCACCTGTGGCTGCAGTGACCTGCGTGTCCAGAACCCTCCAGCTCCAGGTGTGAGCGTAGCAGGCGGGAGGGCCTCGCGCTACAGGTGCCCATGAGCGGGAGGGGGCTCTCCGGGCCCCTGGCGCTGGCCAAGAGAGGGTCCTGAGCTGGGGACCCAGCACTGGCCCAGGTTTTGCAGGCGATGGGTGCAGCTTGGCAGGTGACTGTCAGCGAGCGCCCAAGAACACGGTACTCGGGGAAGGGCACACGGGCATTAGGCAGTCTGCAAACACGAGCAAACTCTATAGAAGTAATTGATTAGTAACTATCACGTAATTGCAGGGTAATCACATGGTTATTTTTGCTTTGCAAATTAAAGTGTTACTATGAGATTGAACAATTACGCAGGGTAATTACACACTGATTCGCGGGCTGACTGCGGGTAAATAATCAGGTAAACCGCAGGTTGGGTAGTTACTGCACAGATGTGGGGTTGTCGCGACC
>NW_012150197.1:983868-985206 GCF_000956105.1 Propithecus coquereli | reverse complement strand
TTAGGGTTAGGGTTTAGGGTTAGGGTTAGGGTTAGGGCTAGCCAAGGGTTAGCCAGGGCGCCCTGAGCGCAGGGACCCCCCAGCAGGAGCTGAGGGCCGGTCGGGCCGCACCGCCACCCTCAGGGCCGGGGAAGCTGACCCCACGACCCTTTTTACAAACTTACAAATCAGAGAAACTAACCCAGATTCTGCGATTCCTCTGATAAACCTCGAAATATGTAAATATCGAACCCTCTTGCTCCAGTCACTAAAACAAATGGAAAACACATTTATTAGCATAGAGATGAGTTTAATCAAATCAGCTGAAGTACAAATTAGCCACAGGAAATGTAATGAGCTGGGAATTAATTAGCAGCATAATGGTAATGTCGCCTGCTGTCCCCTAGCCATTCTCCCGCCAGTCCTGCCACAGGCCCTGGGCGGGGCCGCTGGGCCCCCAACCCTGGAGCAAGCCGGATCAGAGGCTGCTGGGGGTCCCTCCCTGGAGGGGGCAGGCCTGGGGCTCAGGGCTGGAGGCCAGTGCCCAGTGGGGGGGCCTGTCCTTCTGGGGAGAGGGGAGGGGAAGCGGGCCCCTCCCAATGTAGAGGTCCCAGCAGCTCTGGGTCCCTGCAAAGTGGGATTTGGAGGTGTGCAGCCCCCACCTGAGCCGGAGGGGCCCAACTGACCAGCGCATTTCCAGTCTGGGGACAAGGCCCTGGGTCTCCTGCACGGGAGGCCCTGAAATCCATCCGCGTATCAGTCGCAGTGGGACAGTCAGTGACAAACTGGGACCCCTTCCACTTGGCAGAGCGGGCCATGAGCCTGGGTCCTGTGTGCTCCCAGAGGTCTGGGAGGACCTGAGTGGCCCCGGCTCACCGCGGGGGGACAGTGCAGCCTCCCTGCAGGGCTGTCCTGCATCTGCCTACCCACGTGGGTCCTGAGGGCTTTCCCCCTGTAGCTGCTGTGCTGTTGAGGGAGAGGCCCCCCCCTCTCCGTTTCCATATGGGTTTCTCTGGAGCCTCCCCAGGAGGAGACCACCCCTCGGAGTTTCATGTTTTAACAGTTTTAAATTCAGGCCCTGGGGGAAGGCGGGAGAGTTAGGTGCACACACCGTTACGGTGTTTTCCTGTCTGCTCGAAGGCGTTTGTAGCTGGGCAACAAGTATCTACAAGGTGCACTTTGGGAACAGAAGATATTTTTTACTGTCACGCTTTGCCATAATCTTGTGGGCACCTTGTAGTGGCCTCAGGGCAGATTTTGAAGTTATTGCTATAACTTGTTAACAGATTTCACATCACCTAAGGAAAAATTGCTCAATGACATTTCTGGGAGGTTTTGAGTTTGTCTCATTCCTGTGTG
>NW_012150197.1:964534-973728 GCF_000956105.1 Propithecus coquereli | reverse complement strand
TAATTACACACTGATTCGCGGGCTGACTGCGGGTAAATAATCAGGTAAACCGCAGGTTGGGTAGTTACTGCACAGATGTGGGGTTGTCGCGACCATGCAACTGCGCCCTGGTGGGAGGGTGGGGGGGTGTGCCTCCCACCTCAGCCTGGTCTGAGACGTCCTCCCCGAGCACCACCGGACACCGAGAGCAACTCTGTTTACCGTGCGCCCTGTAAGCCAGGGCCAGTCCTGGAGCATTAAACACATCCTGGGAACCTCGTTCTCTTCCTGACGCCCCAGGCTATGGGAGCCGCCGCCTGTGTGTTAAGGCAGTGGAGCTGGGCTCTGTCACAATCCGGGCTGGGAGCCGGGCGCCTCTCCCACACCTGCCCACAGGGCACTGTTTGGCTTTCGGACGACCCCACAGGTGACCCCGAGAGGCAGGGGCACCAGCATCCATCGCTCGGCCCCAAGTCCCAGGAAGGTCCCAGCACACAGCAGGCGGGCACCGTGCGTCCAGCCAGGCGTTTATTCACTCACACGCCCCCTGCGCGGCCCCCACGCCCACCTGCACGAGTGCGCGTCCCTGCGGCAGGTGTTCACGCAGGAGCGCTCGGCCTTGGCGCTGCTAGTGTTTGGGGCGGGTAGTTCTTAGCGGGGAGGCTGCCTGCGTGGTGTTGGACACTCTGCCTGTTCTGTACCCACTCGGTGCCGGGAGCATCCTCTCTCTATGATACCTGTAACTGTAGCCACTAAAAACTACCTCCAGACATTGTCAAATGTCCCCTGGGGACGCGCATTGCCTGGTGACCCGGCCCTGAAGCTGGAGCGTGTTGGCTGAAACCAAGCAGCTCCAGGGGATGGGAAGCGTGGCCCGGGAGTGACGGGGCCTGTGCTGCCGGGGCAGAGGGACCGCACCTGCGAGCCCCGCCCCGTGGTTCTGCGTGGGAGTTGCGGGGGCTGCCCAGGCAAAGGAGCCTCCTTGCGTCTCTCGGGTGCAAGAGGCTGCGCACAGTAGGCCTCACGCCGGGCCGTGAAGACTAACAGGCCCCGGGTCAGCTGAGCAAGTTTCTTAGAACAGAGACTGGGGCGGCTGAGCAACCAGCCTGCTGTTCACACCCACCTGGTGCTCAGCGTGCGGGGCCGCCCTGCTTCCTGCTCCCAGCACACGCCCCTTCCCCGTCTCCGGCAGCACCTGGGCAGCCGCCCTGTCAGGGCGTCCTGCCTGTCTCTGCCCCAGCGTGTCCCTGCGTGGACCACACCCCAGCGTGCCGTGAGGGCAAAGCTCCCCCCTCGTTGAACGCACAGCGGTTGTTGAACGCACAGTGCGATTCGGGTCTCAGAGCCGAGCCCTGCAGTGTGGTCAAAATGAAAAGGCAAGAAGAAAAGGTCAATATTGTTTCAAATTAGACTAACTGCTTCCTTTGTCCACCGCCACTCCGGGTGGGGAAGAAAGGGTTGAGCTCCGCCGCCCGGGAGCAGTAAGCAAAGCTGCAGTTTGGGAAATGGCCCTTGCAGGTTGTCAGTTCCCACCGGTTGGTTCCATGGGCCTACTGGAAGGTGTCAGCAACCCAACCAGCAGGCCAGGTGGGCAGGGACCGGGAGGTCTCGGGGCGGAGTGAGGGACAAACAGAGCCTCCCTGTCCCCCTGCACAGGTGCCCCCTGCAGAAGGGCCGCCCCGTGCAGCATGTGTCCCTCGTGTCCCCTTCTCAGGCGCGCAGTACGAAACGTACCCAAACCAGCAGGTGGAGGTGGGTCATGGAACGACCCCTCGGTATCCGCTCCCCGCTGCCCACGTCAGACACCTCTCCCGGCGGTTTGCGTCCGCTTGCTGTGAGTCTGCGCTTTGTGAGCCGCCGTCATGTGGGCGTGTGGGGGGAAGTCTGGGGCCTTCTGCAGAAGGACACCTGCCGGCCCTTGCATGGCAGACCCCCGGGGAGGGCCCCTGCTGCCCCCAGGCCCGCGGCAGAGACGCCGGTGGGAAAGGTGCTGACGGGCACATGCAGCAGGTGCGGGGTCAAGGCCCGTCTCAGGTCTGAAGCGCACTGATGCTCACACGGGTGAGCAGAGCCGGCGGCCAGGGCCCAACTGTGCCCCCCACTTTTATGTTTTTTGAGACAGTTTTTTCTGTCACCCTCGCTAGAGTGCAGTGGTGTCATCGTAGCTCACTGCAGCCTCCAGCTCCTGGGCCCAAGCATCCTCCTGCCTCAGCCTCCCGAGTAGCTGGGACTACAGCTGCCACCACCATGCCCGGCTAATTTTTCTATTTTTTGTAGAGACAGAGTCTCACTCTTGCTCAGGCTGTCCTTGAACCTGCCGTCCCCTCTGCCGATCCTCCCACCTCGGCCTCCCGGAGTGCTGGGATCGCAGGCCTGAGCCACCGACTGCACCCGCCTTGGCCGTGGCGTGGTAGCCGCTCTCCAGCCGACAGCCAGGACACACAAAACGGATGAAAATAGAAAAACACTAAATTCAATATGCATTTTAAAGAACGTGAAAAAATAAAAAGAGGACTGCTAATTGTCTAACGTTTTGTTAATTCCATCAGGCATGCAATTTAAAAATAGCTTTGCCTTTTACTGAAACAGAAATTAATTATAATGTCGCACTGAGTCCAGCACAGGGAGGGAATTTGGGATGAGGCGGTTCCCCGAAAAAGGTCCCTACACGGCACCGCCAGCCCCACGGCGAGTGGCGTTGGGGCAACGCGTGGAGGTTGAGGGGCGAGGGGGGCAGGGAGAGTCTGGGGGGCGCGTCCTTGGAAAAACCTGCTGGTGAGTGGAAGGGGACCCTGAAACGGCAAATCCAGGTCACAGGACGTCCTTCCGGTGTGAACACGCAGGGGCTGTGGGGCGATTCCGTGTGGAACACTCCGGACACGTGGCTGTCGCTGCCTGGCCCCCACGAGCTGGCGCTCCAGCCTGGTAGGGGAGGCGGCCGCCCTCCACCGTCCCGGCTGATTTCCACGATGCTGAGACAGAGGGCGGCGGGGGAGGAAGCCCCGGCCACAGAGCTGGGCCCCAGCGTCACCGTCACACCCGGTTTCTTCAGCGAAGTCATCGCACCCTCAGAGCAGCAGCAGCAAATCGTACGTCCTGTTTCCTGCTTTGCTCGAGAGAGCAAGTCGTTACCTGATCGTCTTGTTCTAACCGAGTCACGACACACAGACGGCAGCACGGGGGCCACGAGCATTAGTGGACGCACCATAAGTCACACCCACGGTCTCGGGGACCTGGGGGCCGAGGGGTTGCTAATGGGCACAGTCTCTGGTCCAGACTGGGTCAACATCGGGGAGTTCAGATCCATCGGGACGCTGGGAGCTGGTGCCCCCCGAAATAACGAGCTGGGCCTTGAGTTCCTTGAGAAGGGACCAGACGTCAGCACTGCCGTCCCCGCCCTCCCTGCAGCCAGCCTGCTGCGTCCCCTGCGTCCTGCGAGTCCAGGTCAGGGGTGAAGGGCGATTCAGAGCCGGCTGCCTGCAGGGAAACCTCCCCTTTGCCTGCAAGGCCCTGAGCAATTCCTGGGACCTGGCACGTCTGATTTTCTGAATTTGTTCATTCATTTACTCCAGACTACACGGAGCAACTCCTCAGGAAGAACAGGGAGTAGCTGGACACATGCAGGTGTGGGAGGGAACGCACATACATGCACACACATGCACACACATATGCACATGAACACACATTCAGACACACGTGCACATATATACACATAATGCATGCACACACATCCAATGAACACGTGCACACAATGCAGACACACATGCATATATATGCACGCACATATATACACATATATGCATGCACACACATCCAATGAACACGTGCACACAATGCAGACACACATGCATATATATGCACGCACACATGTGAACATATACACATGCACACAAGTATGCACACATGCACATGAAGACACACAGATGCACACATGTGTGCACATATATAGACCCAAGCACACACACGCACACCCTCCCCCCTGCTCAGCCAAGCAGGTGAGGGTCGGCATCCCAGGAGCCCCACAACAGGGTCAGAGAGACACCCCAGGTGGACCCTGTCCCCACCTATGTGTCCCCATTTCTCCACCCTGGACACTCGCCGTTGCCCCGGCTACCCTAGGCCCTCGCTAACGTGAGGACGGTGATCCCGTAGCTAAGGCACAGGATGCGCTGCGGTATTTGACTGGATTGTGCCAGATTTAGCACAGACTGGCTCTAAAGAGTTATTTATCACTTCCCTGAAACCCACGTTGAGTTGGGCGTCCTGCATTTCTGGGTGCTGAATCGGCCACCCCAAGCATGGTCCAAAGGTACAGTCAGGATGAGAACCTGTGGGAGGCAGACAAGTGACCCCAGAGAAGTCCACGCCCCACGCGCAGACACACGAACGGGACGGCCCCCAGCCAAGGGGACGGAGGTGGAGTTAAGGCTGCGGTGGGGGGCTCCTGATCACCCCTGGGGAGCCACAGGGTCCTGGAACGCGGGGGCTGAGGCCCACGGAGGTGTGTCAGAGACACGGCGCTGCTGGCTCTGAAGACAGGACGGCCGAGAGCCGGGGGTTTGGGCGTCTCAGGAAGCTGCAAAGGGAGGAACGGACTCTCCCCGGAGCCTCCGGGGGGATCCAGCCCTGACCCGCCTGATGGGCCCAGCGGGTCCACTTCAGACCCGCAGCACGCAGAGCTGCAAGGCAGTAGGTCGTGCCGTACGTTTTTGTTTCGAAGTATTACAGGTGCAAATGGTTTTGGTTACACGGATCACTTTCGTAATACTTGAGTCGGAGTTAAAAGTGTGTCTGTCATCAGATAGTGGCCATCGTACCCGCTAGGTCGGTTTCCACCCGTCCACTCCCCCTGCTTGATTTCCTTCGGGTTTCACCTCCCTCTGCGCACGTGTGCTCGTCCCTTACTTCCAGCTCAACGCGAGCACGTGTGGCGTTCGCGTTTCCTTTCTTTAGATACTTCACTCGGGATAATGGTCTCCGGGTCCAGCCAGGTGGTTGCAGAGGCCTTAGGTCACCCTTGCGCGGCCAAGCAGGGCCCCGTGCCGCGCACGGACTGCACTTTGCCGATCCGCTCAGGAACTGAGGGCGCTGGGGCTGTTCCCACGTCTCTGCAGTTGTGGGTGGCTGCAGTGAACACCCGGGTGCAGCGCGGGTTGTGCCGTTTTCAGCCACTGTGTTTATGATGATCTGATAGAGCAGCTACAAAATATGCTGAAACAGGACCCAGTTAGATAAAGCATATTTTTGGCTCTGCTCCGTGGAGACCCACGCGTGATTTCGGGAGCCCTGAAGGATGGGTTGGCTTGTTGTTGGCTGTTCCCATGAGGAGGGGACAGTGCAGCCCCCACACTCGGAAGCTCCCAGAGGCCGCTGCGGCGGGAGGTGGAGAGAGGCAGGAGGTGGGCCGGACGGTCCCAGGAAGCGGCAGACAGGTGGGGGGACTGCGTGAGGTTCAGACATCAAAGGAAGCTTTTATGCTGTTTTTCCTAAATCTCTCCAGCTTTTAGTACAGAAATTCCTTCCTGGGGAAGAAAGGAGCCACTTAAAACTTATGAAAAATGCCGCCCCACGTGGGAGACTCCTGGGACACAGGCCAGGCGGGAGCGAGGGGTCTTCACACGGGGAGGAGCGGAAAGTCCTGGGGCTGATTGCCCTGCTCCTGGGCTGGAGGAAGGAAGGAGGAAGACGAAGAGCAGAGCCATAGTACGCGGCAAGGAGCCCCGGCATGGCGGGGCGGCCCCGGGTCCGGTCTGAGCGCCCCCGCTGGCTGGACTGTCCCCCCATGCAAGTCGGCCCCACGCTCAGCGCTGTGTGTTACTCCGAGTGGGAGCCCCAGGCCCAGAACAGCTGCCAGGAGCCGGGACTTGCATCCTTGAGTCAGAAGACCAAGGTTTCGTTTTGTGACTGCTGTTCCCGGGTTACACCCCGTGCCAGGCCTGGGTCCTCATTCACCGGAGACGAGGGAGGCCTGCTCCCCTCAGACACCCATCTGCGCGGTGGCCAAACTCGGCCCCACGCAGCTGCTGAGGTCAGGGTGCCCTGGGCAGCACCGATGGGCCCTCACCCCTTCCGTGGACTCACACCCACCCTGCACCAGGTGGGGAGATTGGCGGGGAGGCAGGGCAGGAAGGGGACAGCCCCTTTTGACCTGCTAGGGGGATCTGGAGGTGTGAGATGCCACCTCAGGCGGGCGCTGGGAGGCTGACGACAGGCTGGGGGGGAGGGACCCCCAGCTGCTGCCTCTCGGGCTCCCAGCTTGGGTCCCCCAGGCGACATCCCCAGTGCCAGGATGTCTCGTCAACAGCCTCACAGTGCCTGGTTTCCCCTGGGGATGGGGCCAGCACCGTGTCCTCCCAGGCGACTTTGTGTCCTCCAGGCTTGGGAGCCTCCGATACCCTGGGACCATCCTGATGCTGAGAGTCTCGCAGTGTCCCCTCAAACCGCAGGACCCCAGGTCAGGGCGTGCAGCCTGGAGCCACCTGGCTGCGGGACCTCAGGGGGGGTGTCATCCTCCCCTTTAGCCTCAGTTTCCCCATCTGTGCAGTGGGGACCTTGCACAGAGGCTGTGGATCCCGACATAGGAGGACATGTGGCTGCCCCCAAAACGCAGCAGCTCTGGAGCATGTCCGAGGTCAGCCTCACTCCGGTTTCCTTTTCTCCCCGACCCCACTCACGTGGCCCCAACACAGCCCCTCTCCTGGCCCTTGCTTAGCAATGGGATCTGCCCCTCCCCCACACAGCTGCATCCAGGCCCCTCCTCCATCCCCAGGCTGAAAGCTGCACAGAGGTGCAGGGGCACTGGGTGGTGATGGGTGGTGGATGAGTGGATGGATGGATGGTGGATGGATGAGTAGTGGATGGTGGATGGTGGATGGATGTGGATGAGTGGATAGATGGTGGATGAGTGGATGGATGTGGATGGGTGGTGGATGGTGGATGAGTGGATGGGTGGTGGATGGTGGATGGTGGATAGATGTGGATGGGTGGTGGATGGTAGATGAGTGGATGGATGTATGGATGGGTAGTGGATGGTGGATGGTGGATAGATGTGGATGGATGGTGAATGGTGGATGAGTGGATGGATGTGGATGGGTGGTGGATGGTGAATGGTGGATGGATGTGGATGGATGGCTGGAGGGGTGGATAAATGAATGGATGGACAGATGGATGGACAGGTGGGTGGACGGACAAATGGAAGGATGGGTGGATGGTGGACAGATGAGGGACAGGCGAATGAATCAATGGGGGGTGACAGGCTCTCCACGAGCAGTTCGACCCTCCACCAGGGCCTCCTGCCGACCACCCCTCTGCATCTCACATCCTACTTCCAGCTCTGTGGTCACACAAGTGTCCTCCCCACCCCAAGGCCCCACCCTCATCCTCCCCCTCCAGACACACCTGGAAGAGCTTCTCACTCTCCGCCCCAAGAAGGCCCCCATCCCAAGGTACGTGGCCCTCCGCTCCTGGAGACACCTGGCCCCTCCCCCTCCTTGGGCCCACCTGGGGCTGCAGAGTGTGGGAGGGTGGGGCCAAGCCCCCACTGGAGAAGGCAGTGAGAGGAGGAGGGCGGGTCAGACGGGAAGCAGCTCCCCTCAGACGACCCAGCCGAACTCTGAGTGTCTGGACAGAGGGGCTGAGGGCGGGGGAGGGAGGAGACAGGAAAGAGGGGGAAGGAATGGCATGAGGGGTCGCCTGGTCCAGCGCCCCAGGGAGGAAGGTCGCCCAGAGACCACGGGGGGCCACCACACCCACCAAGGCCACACTCCCTCCTGCTGCTCCCGCCATGGGCCCTGGCTCCTCTCACAGACCCTTTGAAAGCGTATTTGTTAAACGCAGAGTATTGCAAATGATTAGATTTTAATTTCAATACACTTTGTTAAAAATAGATTGGCTCTCACCAAGAGGAGGGCCGCAGGAAGGGGCTTTAAACAGCTCGTCCTTGGAATATTAATAGCTTGGAAAATGTTATTAGAATAATTTTTCATCATGAATAATAAATTAATGGGATGATTTGGTAGTGCCATGTGACACCCTGGGTAAAAGCGGGCTTTGTTTTAACAGAGTGGGGGGTTGGGGTGGGGGAGGGTCACCGCGGAAGCGGGGTGGGGGGAGGAGCTGGAGGGTGGAGGACCCTAACCTGCTCTGTCCCAGCTCCTGCAGCTCCTCCTTCCCACAGAAAAGCTGGGGAGGGTCCCCACACACCACCCTGTTGGGCGGGGTGCCCTCTATGCACCCCACACCCGTGACAAGCTTCCGTCAGACTTTTCTCCTTGGAAATGCCAGGGATTTTGCAAGCACCCAAAGGCCCGGAGAAATCGAGCACATGGGGGTGTGAATTACAGATCAAGGGTGTCTCTGGGGCCCCAGGGGCAGGATGGGGGGTCCCCTTGCCCACCCCCAGTCCTGCTCAGCCCCAGCCCCAAAGCGGGCGCCCTCAGCTCAGCTCAGGGGTCCAGGCTGGCCTGCCAGGGGACAGGGCTGTCAGGGTGCCCTGCGGGGAGAGGAGAGGAGGGTGGCTACCAAGGCAGGAGGGGACGGCTAGTCTGGTCTCTGGTCATCCCTGCCCCTTCCCTCCACCCCTCTCCTGCATTTCCAGCAAGCACTCCTGGGAACGGACAGACAGACACCTGCCCCACAGGCGTCCATGGCTGTGACTTTCTAACTCCGTGTTTCTCCAGCAGGAACTGCGCAGGGAGAGGACAGCCACCCACAGGAGGAGGAGTGGGCGCAGGGGTGGGGCCTGGGCTGGCTCTTGGGCGTGGGCAGAGGGCTGAGGGGACAGTGGCCCAGGGGTGGGGGCAGTTCAGGAGGCCCCGCGACCAGCTGCCCATCGAGTGTCCACACAGATTCTGGGGGCCCTGCAGGGACGACAAGGCACGAGTGAGCCCCACGGGGTGACTGCCGAGGGGGGCTGGGGAGGGGCGCTGTGCCCCCAGCGGGCCCTCCCGAGACTCGGAGCAGAGCACAGGCTGTGGGCGGGACAGGCAGCCTCAGTGCTCTGGGCGGGAGGCCAGACCCCGCGCCCTCGGGTGAGCGGCGCTGGGTGTCGTGGGTGGAAGGTGAGGCTGGACCCCTCCCCGCTGTTCCCCAGGACGCCCCCACCTCTTCCCCAGGCTGGGACAACCAGGCACGTCAGGAGGAGGTTTGATCACTTCCAAGGGTCTCTCTCTTTTGCACACGCGTAAGTGCACATGCCCGTGTGTGTGTGAATGTGT
>NW_012150197.1:959837-964484 GCF_000956105.1 Propithecus coquereli | reverse complement strand
ACAGTGGCCCAGGGGTGGGGGCAGTTCAGGGGGCCTGGGCTGGCTCTTGGGCATGGGCAGAGGGCTGAGGGGACAGTGGCCCAGGGGTGGGGGCAATTCAGGGGGCCCCGTGACCTGCTGCCCATCGAGTGTCCACACAGATTCTGGGGGCCCTGCAGGGACGACAAGGCACGAATGAGCCCCACAGGGTGACTGCCGAGGGGGGCTGGGAAGGGGCGCTGTGCCCCCAGTGGGCCCTCCCGAGACTCGGAGCAGGGCACAGGCTGTGGGTGGGACAGGCAGCCTCAGTGCTCTGGGTGGGAGGCCAGACCCCACGCCCTCGTATGAGCGGCACTGGGTGTCGTGGGTGGAAGGTGAGGCTGGACCCCTCCCCACTGTTCCCCAGGACGCCCTCACCTCTTCCCCAGGCTGGGCCAACCAGGCACGTCAGGAGGAGGTTTGATCACTTCCAAGGGTCTCTCTCTTTTGCACACGCGTAAGTGCACATGCCCGTGTGTGTGTGAATGTGTGTGTGTGCCCATGCGCATATGTGAGTGCACGAACATGAGTTAGAGCACGTATGCGTGTGTGCATGCACATATGTATGTGTGAGTGTGTGAACATGAATTAGAGCACATATGTGTGTGCATGCACATGTGTGTGAACATGTGTTAGAGCACGTATGGGTGTGTGCATGTGTGGGTACCAGACTGTGTGCGTGTCACCTACATGTGCAGGCGGCAGCTGCAGGGCACGCAGACTGCAGCCATCTCGGCAGCGTGGCCATAGCCGCACAGGCTGGGCGACAATGCAGCTTTGTGCGAGCACAGACCCTCCACGCGCATCTGTGGCGGGCGGCATAATCACCGCAGACGCGCTGCGCCCGGCGGCTTTATTCTGCCCCTTCTCCAGTGTCTTCCCCTGCAACTGACAATTAATGTTCCAAAGAACATGAAATGGAGGAGAAATTACAGCAATTTATCAGCTGAAATTATAGGTGTAGACACATGTCAGCAGTGGAAACAGTTTCTATCAAAATTAAAGTATTTAGAGATTTTTCTCAAATTTCAAATTATGCAAATCCCAGTTTCCGACGTGCTGCAGCACCCGGTTTTAATTGCAGGATCACCCAGAAACGCCCCGCGCTGCAGCGTGGCCCAGGGTCTCTCTCCTGCTGCTGCCTCAGGTCGGAGCTCCGTGAGTGTCACAGAGACAGACGCCCGTGAGGATGGCCGGGTGTGCCCCAACCCAGACCACGTAATTCAGCCAAGTTCCGAAGCCTCCAGGGCAGGGTGGGGGCCTGTTCTTAGGAGGGGCAGGGCGGGGCGGGGCGGGCTCTCAGCGCAGGGGCTTTGCAGGCAGCCTGGACAGCACCTGTCCCCATCCCCTCCAGAGTCCCAGGCTCAGAAACCCTGAAGGTAAAAGATTTTCCAGCCTCAGGGTGAAGGACGGAAGCTCTGCCCGGGCAGAGACCCTGACCCTTAGAAGACACGGAGGAGGCAGACATGGACCCAGCCACCTTTCTGGGAGGTTCTGAGGTCCCCCGTCGCAGACCAACCTCCTCACACCTGCACCTCCAGGAAGGCGCCCCCCAGCCCCAGCACCCCCAGGAGGCAGCTGGAATTGGTCCCCAGGCAGGACAAGGCCCCACAGGACCTGAAGCCCCGTTCTGTGGCAGGCGCCCTCAGGACAGGGTCCTGGCCTGCCCTGGACTCTGGTGTGTCCCACTGGTGGACACCCCGCCCTGGGAAAATTCCAGTTTAACCCAGCGACCTGTGAAAGGGGCCATTCCCACCAGATGCCCTTTGTTTCAGAAAAGGCTGCTGAGCCCACCCGCAGGAGGGCCCGTGTGCGGAGGGAGGTCCGCCCGCACACAGAGCGCGCCCTGCGCATTTGGGGTCAGAGGCGCCGCAGCAGACAGGTCCTGCTTTGTAGAAGGAGCTCCGGGTGGGCGACCATTTCCTGGTGGTGTCTAGCGGGGCGCGGAGGCTCCGGCCATCCCCTGGGGGCTCCCTGGGGTCGCGGAGGAGGGCCTGGGCTGGGGAGTGTGCAGGATTGACTAGTGATGTCTGCTAGGGTCGGTGTAAGCCAAGAACGGTAGGAAAAAAACCAAAAGAACGATATTTGTGACACGTGAAAATTCTGTGAAAGTCAAATTTGTGTCCACAGATGAAGTTTTTCTGGCGCAGCCATGTGGGCTCTTTTATACTGTCCGTGGCTACCTCCATGTCCAGACAGACACCTTGTGGCCACAAAGCCAAGAACACTGTCTGGCCTCTGCCGAAGGCGTTTGCCACCCACTCTGAGGCTGCACGCAGCTTTCCAGATCAAGACCCCGGTCTTTCCTTGGCATTCGGGGCCCTGCGCCTCCCGGGGCTGGTCTCCTTCCAGGCTCCGCTCCCTGCCCCTGTCCACCTAGAGCCCCCAGGCCCGAGCCCCACACGCTCCTATGCAGTCTGACCTGCGTGGCACAAAAACATTAATGATCGCGCCCAGCAGGGGGGACTCTGACCTTGCTGTGTGTTTAGAGGGCTGGGGGTGGGGAGACCCGCTCTGGTCCCAGCGCTGCTCAGACTGGCTCTGGGACCTCCCAGGACTCAGTCTCCTCATCTGTAAGTGGAGACGATGGCTTTGCCTGACCTACCTCCCGAGAAGGTGACGGAAACCAGCTGTGGTGACAGAGGGTGGAGCAGCTTGAGGGTGGAAGCCCTGTCTAGCCCGGACCCCAGGAGCTGGGGACAGAGACCGGTGTGCAGAGACCTAGATGAGCTTTGTGGAGCACGCGTCGGACAGTCAGCCGTGAGCGGACCTGTGGCTCGGGAAGGGCTCGCCTGAGGCCGGTGCACGGGGCCCCCTCACCTGGGTGAGGCAGAGACCTGCTCCGTCTCCGCGGGTCTTTGTGGAGGTGATTGCTTAGAAGCAGATCCCAGAGGTAGCTAACAGGTGCCTGGCCAGGTTGAAAATGGGAGGTGGGAGGACCACAGGGATCCCCTTCTCCTGTGTGGACCACCTTCCACTTCTATCCCCGATGACTTTAGTGCCAGGCACAGTAACCTGTCCTGGAAAAGTCTCACCAGCTACCCTCAACTAATCTGCCACCTGCAGCTCCAGGGCCACCTGCTCGTGGAGACCTGCCCTGGCACCCAGCCTGGGTCAACTGCCCTGTTCTATGCCCCATAACACAACACATACCTTAAGACAGGTGTAATCACGTGTCCGCTCACCTGGTGGTATGAGAGACCTCTCCCCCTACACTGTGAGCTCCACGGGTGGGAGCAAGCCTGGGGTTTTCACTCACATCCCCAGTGCCCCAGAGCTAGGGACAGAGTACAACAGCACCCCAACTTTCCGCCTGTTACCCACTTGTCTCTCATTTCACTAAATACAACGAAATTACAGCATGCACACATTCCAGTCAGAAAAAAATAATTTGCAAAGTTCCCTGGAGTTTATTGCAATGGAATTTACTGCCCACGTGAGCACGGCTGAAGCAGCCAGATGGCTGCACAGGGAGGAGCCGGAGAGCTGGGGAATTGCAGGGCCGAGTCCCCGAGAGACCGTGATGACGCCAAGGTTCGGCAGGTGGAGGGCGGAGACGCGGAGATGCTGTTCAGCACCTCGGACAGCGCCGGGCAGCTCGCGGGCGTCCTCCCAGCCCAGACGGGGACCCCAGGATTATGACCGGGTGGATTACACAAAGCCAGGATGGGCGTAGCCTTCCTGGGGCCAGAGAGTCTGCTTTACCCCTCAAAACAGCACCTGACTCGGAACGGAAGGGGGCCCCGCTCTGCCTCCACACGCTGCGGTGCGACCCAGGGACCAAACTGCTCTGGGTCTCAATTTCCTGCAGGTTCTTCCAGCCTGGAAAGAGGGTATCACATCTGAGATGAGGCCTCGCTGAGAGTCCTTGTGCATAACCTGCGCCCCGTCATCGGGTCACCCTCCGGCATCCTCCATACGGCACCTCTGTGTCTACAGCCAGGGCGTCACCTGTCATGTCCCCAGACGCGACGCTTGGAGGGACCCCTGTGCCGGCACATCTCAGGGGCCAGTAAATCAAGTGGCTTCGACGAAAGATGCCGCTTCCCTCTTCCTCCCCGTATCCTCACGTGTGGACGCCAGTAGAGTCCGATTTAAAGGGAAATGAGAAAAGTAAACAAACCCATAAATTGTTTGGGTCTCCACAGAGCCGGGCGCTCTGCCAGTGCAGGTATTGCTAGCGGGAGCGGCGGTTTGTTTGCTGCGTGTTCCCTCGCATGGGCGGGGTGACGGTGGGGGGAGCAGGCTCCCCTCTGACGGGCCGGCAAAGGATGCGCTTGCACGCAGTGCGGATTTGCGAAGGGCTGGTGCTGGCCAGCAGTTCTCCCGGGGAGATGACCTTGAGGCAGACACGTGGCCCCCTCGCCAAAGGGCCACCTGCCATCAGAAACCAGCCACAGGCCCCTGTTGGGGGTGGGGGGGAGACGCTGCACCTGCCGGGGCCTACCGGGGTCACCCAGCTCCAGCCTGTGGGGAGCAGATTCCTGCTCTTTATAAACCGCCCCGTCCGAGGCCGGGCGCGGTGGCTCACGTCTGTAATCCTAGCACTCCGGGAGGCCGAGGGGGGTGGATCGCTCAAGGTCAGGAGTTCGAGACCAGCCTGAGCAAGAGCGAGACCCCGTCTCTACT
>NW_012150197.1:949665-959422 GCF_000956105.1 Propithecus coquereli | reverse complement strand
GAAGCACTCTCAAAAACTCAATAAAAAGTAAACGACGGCCGACGTGTTCAACGGGCAAAAGCCGGGAGCAGCCACTTCTCCAGAGAAAACACGCAGGTGTCGGTGGCGCCCGTGAAGGGTGGGCAGTGCCAGAAACCACCAGAGGGATGGAAAGCGTCCCACAGGGCGCGCCGCGGCCGCCAGACGGGTGTTTAGGGAGAAAGACCCTCCGAGCGCTGGCGGGGAGGAGCTGGAGCCCCGTTCGTGGCGGGAGGGAGCATGAGCCGGCACCGCCACTTTGGGAAGTAGTTTGGCGATTTCTTAAAAAGTTAAACACGCACCTGCCGTAGGTCCAGCCATTCCGTTCCTAGATGTTTACCCAAGAGAAATGAAAACGCGTGTCCACATGAAAACACACACGCAACGTTCATGGCAGCTCCGTGCGTAATAGAGCAACCTGCAGGGGAGAACCACGAGCGCCCACCAGCAGGTGAACGGATAAGCAAACTGGCGCGTTCACGCAATGCGGCGTCACTCGGCGAGCGAGCGGCACGCTCTTTGGGTGCACACGGCAACTCAGGTAATTTCTCAGGCCTTCGTAACTTCTCTTGAGTTAAAGAAACCAAATAGTATACCGAACGGTCCCAACCACGTGACTTCCCGAGAAGAAAGCGAGTCTACAGGGACAGAACACAGATCAGAAGTTGCGGTGGGGACGGGGCGTTGACCGGGACTCACGGGAGACCTTGGGAGAGGGGCGTCACTACCCTGAGTGTGGTCACGGTCTGACGGGTGTGCACGTGGGCTAAAACTCACAGATCACACCCTTCAAATGTGTGAGGTTTGCCGTATGTCGGTTACATGTCAATGACACTCTACAAATGTGAGTCCCCAAAAAGTGACGTGAGAGTTTCGTGCTCTTAGAGATTCTGACCGGAACAGACTTTCGTGAAGGGGACAGGGCGGTGGGCGTGGCGAGGGAGCGACAGGCGCAGCCCCAGCTGCCGGAGCCTGTCCCCGGAGCATTAGGACTGACTCACTGTACTAGTCTTTTTATTTTGTGAGTTTTTAAATACCTGATCATAAAATTATTTTGAAAGACTGTTTATTAAGGACCTAACGTATTTCTGTAAAAGTTCCAAACTGTTTGAGGAATCAATATTTTTTTTAAAGAAAGAAAGATAAAAACAGAGCTCAGCTAGTGGCGACACGGAATGGGAGTCGGTGAGGCCGGAAAGACAGCCCAGGCTCTGGAGGAAGACTTGGGGTTTTATCCTGCAGGAAGCAGAACCAGGAGGCGTGTGGGTGCTGATGCACGAAAGCACCGGGAGTGAAGCCAGGGTGCGGCTCCCGGGCTGGAGCCATTGTGCTGGAGGCGAGGTGTCTGCACCAGCCCCCACCTCGGGGTGCAGGAACGGCATGATCCAGGTGCCAGTCCATGCTCCCCCTGTGCAGCTCTCACAACCCAGGGGCAGGCTCAGGAACAAGTGCAGCCTGGAGAGAGCTGGGGAGAGGCGAGGCCCGGACAGACGTCCTGGAGGCAGGGACACCTGCTCTGAGCTTTGGAGTTTGCCAGGTGTGGGGGGGCAGAGAACAGCACATTCCAGAGCCCTGAATCCAGGTCAGCACGCGCCCCAGCCTCAGGCCACTTCCGCCAGCTGCCCCGTTTCTCACGTCTTGATCTAAGCAGGAGGCTGTTCGTAAAATCATAAAAGGTCCTGCCCGACCCACGACAGCCTCGGCCCACTGCCCCGAGAGACGGCAGCTCTCAGGAAGCCACGCTCGCTGAGTGGGCGCAAGTGCGGGCACAGGTGCAGGCAGGCGTGGCCCCACTGTGCGTCTAGCCCTGGCAACGCCCCAGGAGACGAGGTCCTGGGAGGCCCTCACACCTGCCGAGGTTGTTTGGCGGTAAGGGCGGGCCCTCTGTCGTCACGCCACTCTGACCTTCCAGGAACCTCCGCGCAACCTTGACCCCCACCCGAACCCTCTACCGTCAGACAGCGGCTCAGAATGACATCACCCCATATGGTGTCTCTTTCTGGAAATGTGGCACCAGCAGGAGCCTCAGAAATGCAGGAATTTTGGATTCTGAAAACGTGGATGTCAGATTCTCAGCTTGTGCCAGGCGCAGAATATCTCGCTGCCCTCCAAAGTCCGAGGGCTGAGCCCAGGAGAGCAGCGGGTCTCCCCAGAAAATCCTCAGCAGCAGCTTGTTCATGAGAAAAGCCGTCCTTGCACCTCCCCCCACAGATTCGGTGGGGGGTCCTGTCCCCCGACCCCTGTACAAAGGACAGCCGCTTCAGGATGTCGGTAGCCCCAGGCCCGGACAGAACCCACCTGTGGAAGAGCCTGGAGGGTCACCAATGTGCGTGAGGGGAGAGATGATTTGGGGCTAATAAGATCCCAAACCTCGGTCTGTGAGGAGAGGAGGCGGCAGGTTTCTCCTGCTGTCCCCCCCTGCCCACACTCCAGCAGGGGGGCTGAGCCCTGGGGCACTGATGGCATGTGGCAGACCCAGTGGACCCTGGGCTCTGGTGGTCCCTGGTGGTCCCTGGTGGACCCTGATAGACCTTGATGGACCCTGGTGGTCCCTGGTGGATGCTGGTAGACCCTGGTGGTCCCTGATAGACCTCAATGGACCCTGGTGGACGCCAGTAGACTTTGACGTTTCCAGCCCCCAGACGGCCCGGCCTTCCCCTTTCTACTCAACACGCCCCCAAGAGGTAACCACTATGTCCCCACGGCTGAGCCCCACGCACTGCAGCTCGTGTCAATGCCATGCAGCACGAGCTCCTTCACACCTGCTCCCCGACGTCATGCATGAGACCCGTTGTGCGCCGGGTGTCGGGCGTGGTCTCTGCGCTGCTGTGCCTCGGCGTGTCCACACACTCGTGCGAGGATGGCAGCTGCAAACAGCGCTGCTGTGAACACCCACGAGCCGGCCTGGGCAGGAACAAAGGCAAACACCTGGGGTCGGAGTTCTGGGTCACCTGGTGACGCACGTTCGACGTTGTCAGAAACGTAAACAGCGCCGAGCTGGCTGCGCCATCTTACTCCCCGAGAAGAGTGTGGTGTCCGCCCTGGCGCCGTCACGGTCAGCCTTGCCGGCCTGGGTCTTTCTGAGGGGTGTGAGGTGGCATCACCTGGTGGTTTCATCTCCGTCTCCCGAAACGCAGGCGCCCTCTCCAGACGACAGCCCCGCTCCTGCGGCTGGAGGGTCCAGACCCCTCGGCGATACGTCCCTACGGCCCCCAACCAGCGTCCACAGCGTCGGGGGGGAGGTCTCTGACCCCGTCACACAAAATGGGGTAAAAATACCTGCACTGCACCCCTGGCAGGCGCTGAGCAGGAGGGGCTGGAGGGGCCAGGAAGTGCCCGAGATCCAGGGCTGGCGGACTGACCTCTGGCCCCCGCATCGCCCAACGGCCTGTCCCGGGGGCACACAGCCGCAGGGGCGGCGCCATCCTCACCGGCAGGGGACCGACCCAGCGGTTACGTCTCTCCCCAGGGGTGGACTGGGGGCCTGTCTGCCTGCTCCATCCACCACCCCAGCGCCGGCATCTCTGTGAGGTGGCGCTGGGCACGGCTCACCTGCCCACACGCCCGTGGGACAGACTCCCAGCACTCGCGGCTGCTGTCCGGAAGGAGCCTCCAGGGGCCATGCTGCTACTGGCCTGTGCACATGCACACGCACGCACAGGAGAGCACGCACACGCCCTCCGTGCCACACAGCACCCCCGTCTCAGTCCCCCAGGCCTGCTGCCAGGAGAGGCGCTCTGGGTGCCGGGGGCCCTGGCGAGGCGGCTCCACAGAGCCTGGTCCGCAGGACGTCTGCTGCGGAATCTGCTCCCCCCACGCCCGCGATCCGGCTGGCGCCCTCTCCGTAAATCTCTCGCTTGGAGAGACTCAATCAATACACCGCAGAGCCCGGCGTGCGACCGCAAAGCCACTCCGTTATTAGGGCTGCAGTTGCTGGCGATTAATTTGCTAATTGCATGCAACTAATCTGTGTCCTTTTTGTTTTGTATCAATTAACAGAGTAATTAAAAAAGGCAATCTTCCGATTGCTCCCCCCAGCAGACCAGCCCACCAGAGCTAATGAGACAGCCCCCCCCACCTCATTAGCGGGTCCCTCAGAGCGAGGTGCTGACGAGGTCCCACCGCTCCCACGTGGCAGAACCTGCAGGTCCCCCTGGAGCCCCGGCTGGTGGGGTCAGAACTGTGCCTGCAGGGGCCTCTCCCAGGGTGTCTCAGAAGACCAGGCAAGGCCCTGCGGCCTGGGAGAGGCCACGCGTCCCTGCTAGATCTGGCCCTGGCGCCTCTCCTGCTACCGGCGGTGGAGGGGACAGACGTGGAGACTTCCGCGGCCGTTGGGGAGCACGGGCAGCCTGCCTGAGTGGACCTGCTGCCGGGGCAGCCCGTGCCTCGCCGGACACCGTGAGGGTGGGGACGGTGCCGAGGGCAGAGAGGACGGGAGCCCCGGCCAGAGGCCAGCGTCTGGGCCCGGCCTGCTGACTCACTCGCCCACCTCACCTGTCCCCCCACTGCGTGGGGCTAGTGCCGGCTCTGGCTCCTCGGCAGGACCAGACCCAGCCTTGGCCAGAGGCAACTCATCTGCATCTCTGGGGACACCTGGACGGGCAGGTGGGCAGGGGGAGTGGGAGGGAAGGCGGCCCCCACTGTGGCGGGAGCAGGACCAGGCAGGGAGGCAGGTGGGAGTGCAGGCCCTGGCTTTGAGCAGGACAAACCTGGGCCATCGCCAGGTCGCCCCTGATGGGCCGAACAGACAGACCCACGGTGAGGGCATAGGTGAGGGCAGACAGGTGGGGACACAGGTGAGAGCAGACAGGTGAGGGCACAGGTGAGAGCAGACAGGTGAGGGCTCGGGGCCCCTCAGACCCGCCGGCTCCTGCTGGGCGAGGAGGAGACGCCTGCCAGGCAGCCCAGGCCGCACCCTCGCCCTGCAAGCAGCCCGTGGTCAGCTCCTGGCTGCTGCCTGCTCTGACCCCCGCGACAACCAGACCTCGTGTCCAAAGGGCCGAACCTGCGAGTCCACGCGGGCGGGGGCAGCACCCAGCCCTGCGGATCATGTGCAGACCCTCGGGGACGGTCACAGAACAGGTCACAGTCCTTCCAGGGGGGCCAGCGTGGAACTCCCTCAAGACGGCCCTCGAGGGGGACGGACATGTCCTTCCTGCGCCTCGGGCACAGCATGAAAGGTGCCGTCCTCGCCTTTGTCACATGCACATCCCGGTGGCGTTGCGTGCACTCGCGCTGCCGTGTAGCCGTCACTGCCACCCACCGCCACCGTCCCGACGGAAGCTCTGTGCCCACCTCCAGCCCTCCTCCCCCGAGCCCCCGTCCTGCCCTCACCATGGACCTGACTCCTCTGGGGACCCCACGCGGTGTGTCCCTCGTGCCTGGCTTGTCACTCAGCATGACGTCCCCCAGGTTCATCCGCGCTGGAGCCCACGTCAGCCGGACCCTCCCTTTCACGGCTGGGCACTGGGCCACCGCGCACTGCCACTGCACTGCTCCCCGTCATCCGCGTGGCCGCGTCCCCTTCCGGCCTTTGGGAGCAGCACACGGCGAGCGCAGCTGTGCCGACCGCGGTTCCCGCCCTGCGGCCAGGTCCCGGGACATGCCCAGAAGTGGGATGTCGGGATGCCGCTGTCTTTTACGGTTTCGGGCTTACGTGCCTCCTGAGTAAAATACGCCACAATTCTGCCCGTTTCGAGCTGGCCATGAATGGCATCGCTGTGGATTTTCTGTTCTGATTACCTGCTGCGTTCACGGCCGTGACGACTCTGAAATCCGTCTGCACGGTGCACACGCGTGTTCATCGTGTGGCCGTGTGGTGCTCCGCGCTGTGGCCACCCCTGTGGGTTTATCTGCCTGCCGACAGGCATCTGGGGGGTTTCCAAGATTTGGGGCTCACGCATTTGTCTCGCCATCCCAAGCAGGCCCAGCCACGTGTCCCAACACAGCAGCACAAGGAGCAGCCGGCATCCTGTCCTCGGAGCTGGTGCTCGGGTGGGTGTGGCCCGGCCGTCCTGATGGCGCGGGTGGCATCCCCACGGTTTCAGCGTGTGCTTCCCCGTGCACAGGCGGGACGTCCCGCGGAGTTTCTCCGGGAAGGTGCCCATTCACGCGTTTTGCCCGTTTTTCCACGGAGTTGTCTTTTTCTCACTGATTTACCGGTGCTTGGTGTTCTGGTCTGGAGCTCTTTGCAGGTTTATGAATGACAACATCGTCACTCTGCGGTGTCTGCGCACAAACAGGTTCTTCGCTTGAAGGCGGGTGACTTTCGCCTGTGGCCGGCGCACCGGGTCTTGCTAACGAAGCCTTCCCTGCCGCGAGGTCGCGGAGATGGTTTCTATCCCGTCTCTAAGACTCCGGCCTCTTCCAGACTCCACACACAGCCTTTCAAATGTCACAAGCAGAAGTTCAATGTTGTCAACTCTTCCCTGCACCACGGAGAGAACAGACTCTCTCCCTGAACGTGCCGGGTGGCGAATCACTGTGATGGTCGCGCCCCCAAAGTCTCTGCAAACCTGGCTGCGCCGCTGGACCACCCCACCACTTGTACCGCCAGGTGGCCGGGTTCTGCAGGAACCGCCACCCCAGCCCCAGCTCATGGTCCAGGACTCTGAGTCCCCCCAGGAGGAGGCTGCAGGAGACACCCCCACCCCCACTCAGCTCTTTCATCGAAGTGATGCCCAGAGCCCTGTAGACACCTCGACACCTCAGGGTGCCCCCCCGCCTACCCCTCCCCTACCCCATGCTCCCCTCCGGGGACCTGCTCCCCCCCCACCTACCCATCACCAGGCGACAGCACTGCTCCCTTCATTGTCTTGAGCAACTCTGCTGGGGGCGGTTCCTACTGTCCCGCTGTGTGACATCATAATAGGCTGCTGTCCTGGGAAACAAAGGCTCTCGGAGAAGGCAGGGGGACACGTCCTGTTTATGTCGTCACTGACTAGACAGCAGCAGAGATGGGGGCAGGATAAACATCTGTACACGGAGAATAACAATAACGTTTCTTCCCCTTTGTTTCGGAAGGCTGTTAAATTATGCCCTGCGCAGCACAGAGAGGGACTTTTTGTGTGTGTGCAGGTGGATTAATAAAAACCATTGAAATGCAAAATGAGGGCTCCCCCATCAAGCCCCCTCCCCAAGAGAAGGAAATCATCACCCAACTCACATCCCTGCCTCAGAAACGCAGGCGGGTCTGCGGCCGTCCCTGTCACCGCCCGACCCCCGAACACCCCAGAGGGGCCTTTGCAAGTCATGAAAAATCAGGGTGGGGGTCCAAGCCCCGATCCTGGGGTCTCTCAGCATCTTTACATCACCACTCCTATTTTGGAAAAAATAAATCCAGGGGTTGTTTTATTATATGCAAGATACTCATCATGGCTGGAATTCCCAGTGCATGATCCTTCGGCACCACCTGAAAGTGTGGAAATAAATCCAAGACTCACCTGGGACAAGGTGTGTCATCGGCCCCCTCCCCCGAGCTGCCTGGGGGGTTGCCCCACACGGCTCCCAGCCTCACACCTGTTCCGGGTGGGTGTCGGGTCCCAGGGTGGGTTCTGTGACCGCCCCCTTCCCGTGGGCTGCGCAGAGCCTCCTGCTGACGAAGGTCTTTCTTGTCAGCCACAGAGAAGCAAGTCTGACACTGTGGGAAGGGTCTCTCGGGTTAAAAATAAAAACAGCAGGCCGTGCGCGGTGGCTCACACCTGTAGTCCCAGCTGCTTGGGAGGCTGAGGTGGGAGGATTGCTTGAGCCCAGGAGTTTGAGGTTGCCGTGAGCTGGGCTGACGCCACGGCACTCCAGCCCAGGCAACAGAGCGAGACTCTGTCTCAAAAAATAAATAAATACATGAATAAACGCAGCAAACCCACCAACCCCGCCATGCGCTGGCTGCTGCTCCCATGTGACCCGTGTCATCGGTGGATGCAGGAACTGCTGGCCTCCCCAGAGCCTCCGTTTCCAACCCACAGACACAGGTACCTGGGCAGGTGTGGTGCCGGAAGCCGGGGACACTGCCGGTGCCACTCGGAGTGGGTGGAGGCCCCGACCTGCGGTGTTCACACGTAATGCAGCAGTAACTGGCATTTGAAGATGCGCCTGGTGGTCAACCCTGATTTACGCTCCTCGTTAGAGAGGACGTCAAACAGCGCTTCATTCTGCCCTTAGCTGGAGAGTAACTGGTTATGGCCCTGCGACGTGACCTCGACCGCAGAGGATAAGGGTTGTTCCCGCCGGATTGGCGACGGCGCCTCTCTGGGTGTAACTAAAGGCGTTTCTGTTCTTCCTCCGAGGGCTGGAGGGCTCACTGGTGTGCAAACCAAGGAAGATTCCGGAATCGTCAAGCTTGCTGGCCCAGCCAGCGTCGGTGCCCGTTGCGCCCATCACGTGTGGGCATCAGCTCGGGTCCTAAAGAGAGGCGGCTCTGAGGGTTGTGCACACATGTGATTGTGTACACACATGCGTGTACACGTGGACAGATACACACACCTACACATGCACATGTACACACTCCTGCACACATATGCAAATACATATGCCTGTGCACGCACACACACATTCTCAAATGTACACGGAAACACCAGCGCACACGCACACGCATGAATGCATGTGCGCACACAGGCAGGCCCAGGCACACGGCGAGAGCCATCGCCGCCCTGCCAGCTGTGCAGGCCACACGCGGTGGCACACACCCTCCTGGCTTCATGCAGCCTCACAAGCTCCCAGCCTCAGGTGTGAGTGGGAGGGTGTCTCCCACCACACGGGAGGGGGGGGGGGGCCAGGCCAGGGTGGGGTGGGTGAGCCAGCGCCAGCCACAGAGAACCCCGCAGGCCTCTCCCTGGCCACGAGGACGCTGTCCCAGCAAAGCTGCAGAGGGGCCCAACCGTGCCCTTCGCTTGTGCAAAGCCAGCGGGAGGGCGGAGGCCTGGCTGCGCTGACCCATGCCGGGGAAGCTGGCTGAGGAAAGCAGAGACCCCCCACTCCCAGCCCTGGGCTCGCCGCATGGAGGCTGGGCCGTGCCCTGTGTCCCCAGGGCCCTGCCTCTCCGTTGTCCAGCATGGCAAGGGCGAGGGGCCAGCCCCGTCTGAACAGGAGGACGTCGGGTTGAGGGCCAGTGCCGGGGTCTCAACCTCAGAGTCCCGGAGTCTTTTAAGACTTGCTAGAAGGGGCAGTTCTGCCCCAGACTTGAGGACTTGTGGGGAGACCCCAGGGGTGACCACAGACACCCCAGGACCCTGAGCTCGGATCAAACCCCTCCCCACCCCACCCCCAGCTAAGAGCCGATGGGCCGGAGGTGAGGTTGGGATGGGAGTGATCCCAGGGCAGGAGCCACATGGCCTCCAGGTCAGGCCAGGAGTGCCCTCTGCCCAACCAGTGAGAGAACACGGCGGACAGGTCTTTCCTGGTAAGACACCCCGTGAAAACACAGCCCCTCCACTGAGGTCAGAGTCATAGAAAGAGACTCCTTCAGTCGTCAGGACAGGGAGAGCCAGACTCGGGCCAGGAGGGGCAGGGAGGAGCAGGTGGGGGAGGGGCAGGTGGGGCAGGGGTGGCTGGGAGAGGCTGGAGCCCAGGAGCTGTTCCCCCTCCCCTGGGACCGTGGCCTGCCTGGGGGGCCACAGGGGGGCCCTGGGCAGTGAGGCAGCCAGCCCAGCAGGCGACAGCCAGGTGGTGTTGCCTGGCGCCGGTCAGTGCAGCAGTGGGCCTGGCTGCTGACCCGTCCCCACCCCTCTCCCTGGGCCCCCCG
>NW_012150197.1:941479-949605 GCF_000956105.1 Propithecus coquereli | reverse complement strand
TGTCATCTTTGCAACTTTCATGAATCTACAATTATTTCAACATAAAAAGCATTTTCTAAAAAACGTCAGCAGTGCTGCTCTGTGGGGGGTAGACGCCGAGTCCCGAGGCGCGTGCGCCGCCCGTGGTCTGGCGCATTGTTTGGGTGACTGTTGTTCCAGCATCACTTTATCTCACAAAGTCACAGAAGGAGCCTCATGGCCATGACAGCGATTTTTAGATCTGTTTGCACACGGACAGCAGCAGCGGCCTTGCCAGCAAAGGGAGCGGGAGCAACGGTGTTTCCAGCCGCGTCTTCTACGAGGCACCGCAATTAATCCGAAACAGACCACGGTGCGGCGGGCAGCCCGCTGGGGAGCAGGGAGCTGATGCGCGTCGCCGCAAGCCCGCCCCGCGGTCCAGGGTCCTCGTGCGGATGCTTCCATCTCCGTCTCGGGGTGAACGGTCTCCCCTCCGCCGCGGGCTCACTCCGTGTGCGCAGGAGAAACACTCTGGGAACTGCGTTGCTACTGGCTTCAAATCAGTCTGTTCGGTGGCTGCAGCCAGAGCCGTCATTATCTCCAGAGCAGCTGCTGGAACGCGGACGCGTCGCGGTAACAAGTGGGACGTAATTAGCCCTCCGTGTCCCAGTGACTCTGCGGCTTCGACTGGGAACAATGTGCCAGGAGTCGCCGTGTCTGTAATTAGCTCAGCTCAGCCACCGCCAAAGGCAGGGTCCCTGCGCGTAGCCCCCGAGGTCCTGTTGCCCACCGCCGCCGCCTCCCCTGGCAGAACGTCCCGAACACCCGGCCGGTTCATTTTCCTGGTTCTAGCAGCAGCCACCTCATTTGAGCCGTCACTTGGCCCAGCGTCCTCCACGAGCCAGGCTGGGCTGCGGGGGGAGTTGTCACCTCCACCACACTGGGCCCTAAGCTCTGTGTCCCCAGCCCTCGCCAGGAGGCCTCCTCCCAGCAGGACTGGCTCTGCCCAGCCACACTCACCTGGGGCAGGTCGGGAGAACCACCCACCTGGGCAGACAGGTGCCCGCGTGAGCGGGTGGGCGCAGGGGCTCACTGGTAGGGTTTGGTCAGCTGTCTCGGGCCGCCCGTGTGCCGAGCCCATGTGTGTCTGTGTCAAGGGTGTCTTCAAAGGAGAGTGTGGAGCTGCTCTGGGGCTCGGTCAGGAACCTCCTGGGGGGCTAGGGCCTCCTGCACATCTGAGCCCCCAAACCAGCCCTGCAGGCTCCCAGCTGGCGCCCAGCTGTGGTGCAGAGGGCGCGGTGGTTTTGTGCCCCTAACCGAATTCTCCACCTTCCTCTCCTCTTGCAGCTTTGACGGCCGGCGCCTGGTGTGTGAGAGTATTTGCCGCAGTGTGAATCCCGTGACACGGTTGGGGGCAGTCCCCTTATCAGTGAGAAACCTAGACCAGATACATCCCCACCGCTGGCAAATGTCACACCAAGTGGGTGACACCTGCCAAGGCCAGGTTGTTGGAGGAACATGGTCCACTTGGAGGGTCCAACACCCACTGGGCTGGTTTTCAGCTGCCTCTGAGCGCCGGGCTCTGGGAGGGATTGAGGGAGCCCAAACACCTCCAAGATGGGGCCAGTTTCCGTTATTGGGGTTTCTTATCACTGTCCTCCCAGAGACCCAGATTTGGTGGTTCTCAGGCTTAACCTGAAGATCAGTGGAAACCACCTCCGCCCTGATTAATTGACTTACAGCAAACTCACGGACGCGAAGGGCCCATTTCCACGCATGCGTACGCCCGCCTTTTCCATCCCTGTCCTCTCGGCCCGCCTGGGTCTCCACACTGATGGTACGTCTCCTGTGCCCGGCACCCCCCCAGGCTGCTGGACAGCTGGACGCCGGATGGCAGGTTGAGGGCTGGTCGCCTGTCCTACAGCGTGGGGCGGGGTGGGCCCATGGGGGGCAGAGTGCCAGCAGGCTGCACCCACTGAACGCAGGATGTGCCCATCCTTTCCCACAAAGGCCCCCCAGGGTCCCAGAGGACGAGACATCCTGATGGCCGGACATCCATACCCATCCCAAGAGGGACACTCGCTGGTGGCAGGGAGGGGCTGCAAGGACACTTCAGACGACCAGGGGGTGGCCAGGGTCTCCTCCAGCCAGGTGGGCAGGGGGACTCCAAGGTGCCTCGGGTACAGAGCCCACTGTCAGCCCCCGCCTGCAGCCCACCCCTCCCCCGGCGCAGCAGCGAGTGCGCCTGACGCCCAGATCCGTGGGCATCGAGCCTGGCACTGCCCACACCAGAGCCATTCGGGTTCTCACTGCACAAAACTGCCTGCAAATCCTGCTTGGGATGCAAAGGAGGGAAAAAGGCAACTGCTTTTTTTTTTTGCAAATGAATTGATAGGCAGCTCCGCAGAGCGTCATGTATAGCCCGGGTTTCCCACCGATGTCTCCCACCGGAGCCGTCAAAGGATCTGAAAACCCAATGTCTCCAGGAGCACGCAGCCGCACAGCTGCCGTCCCTGCAGATGCTTGTCCTCCCCTGCACGAGTGGCGTCATTTTCCTGCCGTGGGGACGCTGCGCCTGCGTGGAGGATCCGCTGAAGCTGGACGGTGCGTCTGTGCACACGGCTGCTGTTCTCCGTTGGGTCCAAGTGTAACACCTGTGCTGAACTCCAAGTGCAGCCCCCGCCCAGCTAGCACTGCAGGGACGGCCCCGCAGGGCTCAAGTCCCGGTCCCACCTGGGGCCGCTTCTCCCAGACGCCAGCGCCAGGCTCGGCAACCACTCCAGCTGCTGCGAGCACACGCGGGAGTGGGGGTGGGAGAAAGGCCAGGCCAGGTCCAAGCGCGGGACAGGCAGCGGGCGCCCACGGGCGTCTGGCCAGGGATGGGAGCACCCAGTGGGCACCAGCCCTTAGCATCCACACGGCCTCAGAAATAGGGTTTTCTATTCCTAATGAGCCTCTCCCCAGCAGGGCAGCCATGGAGGAGAACAGTGCCAGCGACTGGGGTGGGCTGGGTCGCCCACTCGGCCCTCTGGGCCTGGTTGCAGATGCGGGTCACACGCTGCAGCCCGGACCCTCCTGGGATCTCGGTGAACACACCCGGGTAGGGATTCGCTGGCCCGGCGGCTGAAAGCCAGTGGATTTCGCATACTCGCCGCACACAACACATCCGGCTTCTCTCTGCAACTCGGAGGACCCGCGGCGCCCGGCCGCTCGGGTGCTCTGCCCCGGGTGTGTGCACGCCCGGGAAGCTCTGCCGGTCAGAGGGCTTGGGGCCAACCCCAAAACCTGAGCGGCAGAAGGGAGACGCCCCCTCTGCCCCTCTGCGTCCTGCCCAGGCAGCCCCAGGCCTGAGGGGGGCTCGGGCAAAGCCCACGGGACCCGAGCCACAGACCCGGGCTGCTGTTTGCTGGCACGGCCAGGACAGCCGCAGCCACGCTCTCTGTGCGCGGAGCACTTGCCGTGAGCCAGGCCACAGGCAGGCGTGTGTGCGTGTCATTCCGTGGGCACCTCCCAGCCCAGCCCCAGAGGTGCCCAGGCCGAGCTCCACCGCCCTGTTTCTTGAGAAAATCCCAGCAGGAAAAACAGCTGGGAGAACATTGTGCTCAGCCCCAGCGTCCGGGGAGAGCACCCTTCGCGGGGCCTGCCGGTGCCCACGCCCGCCTCCCGGCCAGAGGGAACGGCACGCCACCCCCAGCAGCTCCGCCTCGGGACGGGTTTCAAGAGCAGCACTTATTTTTAGAGTGTGCTTTTAACTCGAGATCACAACCACATGCGTAAATTGCGATAAAAATAGTGCGATCCCGCCAGCAAGAGCCCATTCGGCAAAGTGTCCTTTTGTTCAAAATAAAGTGCAAAATGATCTTTCGCAGCAACCCCAGCAACGGGTTGGCTGCAGGGCAAACGACAAAGGCTCCCAGCTCGGAGGCTCTTGCTTCAGAACTTCCTTCCCCAGAACGGAAGCTTGGCGGGAGGACGGCACCAAGGGGACTGGGGGTGGAGGACGGGCCTCATCTTTCTAAATCCAGAGATTTGGAGATTTGGAGATTTGGAGGCTGCGAGGGCAAGTGGGGCACAGACGGATTCCTCCCGGGAGCCCCTGCTCTCCTGGGCTTGGCCTGGGGTTCTCAGTGCAGTCAGTTAACAGCGACTAACAGGCCTGGGGCTGGACGTGTCCCGGCTGTGGATTGTGATGCAGCCGCAGCCACTCAGCAGGAAGCACAGCACTAAGAGGAAACCGAGGCAGCGAGAGGCTGAGGAAGCTGCCCAAGGTCACACAGCAAGTGTGCGGGGAGCTGGGATCTGAACTCAGCCACGTGGCTCCAGAGCTCATCCACGAGAGGACAAATGAGGGTCTTCGCCCAGGGAGCTCTTCCCGACAGGCCCTGCTCAGCTGCTAGGCGGGTACTTCCCACGAGAACCACAGGCCACCGGGAGAAGCAGAGTCGGAGGAGCCCTGGGCTGCCCTTCTCGGGGGTGGCCGTGTGGGGCACAGGACGGGCCGCAGCCGCCTCTCTCCCACCTGTCTCCTCCGCTGCCTGGAGAAGGTGTTGGGGGGCTGCCTTGGTCATGGGCCCCCAGAGAATCCCACCCACACCCAGGTGTGGCCAGAGTGACCCAGAGCCTAGGAGCTCGTCCCCCGCTCTGGAGGACGTGGAGGACACGGGCTCTGGCTTCGGCCTCCCAGGGACACAGTCCTCAGAGGATGAGGCTTAGCTCAGAGGACAACAGAGCCCGCAGCCTGTGTCCCAGAAAAACGGGTTTCTTCCTCCCGGGAAGGAAGGAACCCAGTCCGCCCCGCTGGGGTTAGCGGGCTGAGAGGGGCTCACAGTGCCCCACCTGGGAAGTGAACGGGACTCATCTTTTCGGGAAACAACCCTTGCACGTCCTCTCGTGGATGGTATGAAGGGATTAAGGCACAAACTCTGGAGCCACATGGAGTCAAGTGGCCAGATTCAAACCCCAGCTCCCCACCACTTGCTGTGTGACTTTGGGCAAGTACCTTAGCCCCTCTGTGCCTTAGTCACGTCGTCTGCAAAACGAGAATACACTAGCTGTCTCGGGAGCTGCCTGTAGATGAAGTCAAGTGGGACAAGGAATGACAGTGGCCTACAGGGGCTTTACCCGGGTCTTTCCTGGCCCCGCCAGGGGCACGAGGCCTGCGGGGGTCCTTGCCACAGGAGGGTCGGTGTTTCCAGGACCGAATTAAATCAAGATAGTAATCCCATTTGGCTAAAGGATAAAATTTTTTCTTGTTTTCGTTAATGACTAAAGAATTTTTTTATTACTCATTTGTCCTCTGTCCTGCCGGCACTGCGATCACAAAATGATGTCATGGGCTTTGGTCAGGATGCCCAGAGTGGTGGGTCCCTCCAAATGATATTTCACCCCACCCGCCACAGGAGGTGAGGCCACCAAGACCGAAACACAGAAGTAGCAATATTCAACTCTGAATAGTTTGCCTTTAATTACAATAAACTAATAAAGATTTCAGATGCTCTCATTTTAATAGAATGCAGAGCTATAATTGGTGACCTATTTTAAGCAATTTAATTTCCGATGACCTGTTTTCCAAATCAACATAGTAATAAAGGCCAGCGTGCTGTGACAGCCAGACCCTCCAAAGGCACCGGGTCTGTGACGTTTAAAGGTGTATCTGTCATTGCTGTGTTCGTATAAGGAGGTGCTACATATGTAAAGGTTTCTTTCTATAGCATCCGATGAGCCCAGATTTTAAATCAAAGCAGAATCAAAGGAAATGAACGAGGACACCTGAAGATCTATAAAATCACTATTAAAAGCCACAACTCTTGGTGGATTTGAAGCTCTTCTCATGACTAGAATACGGGTCCTCCCGCAGGCCGAGGGGTCCTCCAGAAACCGTCACACAGGGCGAGGGTGATCCTGCCCCCACTGCCTCCCTTGAACCCCCAAGGATGGGGTGGGGACGGAGGGAGACCAGGGGGGAGCACGGGGTGTCACTGGGCAGAAAGATCTAGTGCAAGTGGTAGGGGGGAGCGGATCGGACCCCATCCCCACTGGTCTCTGTCCCCTCCCCCTTCCGCCCGCTAGTTGCTGGAGGCCTGGTCCCAGCACGAAGGGCCTGTCCTCAGCCACCAAGACCTGCGCTCTGCTCTGAAATGAGGACAGCAGGTGGTTTCCAAAACACACACCAGGGCAGAAATCGCTACTGAAAACAGAAGAACAAGGCACACCCCGCCTCGCGTTCACGCAGAGACAAAGGCAACCCGGGGGTCTCAGGAACAGAGGCCTCGGCCACGGGGGAGCCCGTCCTCCCACCCTCCCCCACTGCCCTTGGGGTTTGTGGGGGGCGTTGTCCCAGACTAGAGGCCAGCAGGGAGTTGGTTGGGGGAATATGGGGGGGGAGGGGAGGGTCACAATTCGCTCAGGGCCTTTCTTCCCCACGTGGGGTCTCGCAGGGCCCAGGCCCCGTGCCCAGCAGTGTCCCCTCCGCATTCGCCAACGCGCACAGGCCCCTTGGAGGCAGCTGCGCCCAGGCCCATCGGAGGCATCACAGGGGGAGAAGGGCGGAGGCGACACCGGCTGACGGTGCCCTGACCCTGCTCCGCGCGTCTGTTGACCAAGCTCAGCCCCAGGCCGCTCTGGGCCAGAGCCTCCGACACAGAGGCCAGGGCTGCGGACCCTGCGGATCTTGGGGCAGGAAGGAGCTCTGCGCGGGAGCCCACCCGCCTGCGGCCACGCCCACCAGCGCCCCTAACCCGGGACGCCCCGCCCCCCGTGGTCCTGCCCCCCAGGCCGCCCCGCCCATCTGTGGCCCCGCCCTGCAGGAGACCCAGGAGTGGGGCCTGGGTAAGGCCCAGCGCATCCCGCCCTCGGGGGAGGACAGGGGCCCCAGCCGGCTCCTCGTTCTCCCTGTCACAGCCGCCCCCAGCCGCGTCCTCATTCGACAGACCCCCCCCCCCCCCCCCCCGTGCTCTCCCCCCGCAGCGCAAGGTTTCGGGGAAAGCTGGAGTCCCTGTGCCTTCCTCGCGTTGCGGGACAGCCAGCGCCCCCGCATACCCCACCTGGCGCGTGCCCGACTTTGGCCGCTCCGCGCTGGGTTATGCGCAAGGACAGGGCCTGTGCGGAGGGGAACGGGGTATTGGGTGCGGACTAACTCCCCAGGGACAGCCAGGCGGGATCACAGGCCGGCTGCCCCGCTCCGCAGGCTGCAGCTGCGCCCACAGCGCACTCGCCCGCTCCGGTGCACCCGGCCAGCTCTGGATTCGGGGTGGCACGTGCTCCTGCCGCCAGAGCGGCCCCTCCACGCAGGAAAGGCCTGTGGGCGGTGACTGCGGCTCTTTCCCCGGTCCAGGTGCCCCTTGGTGGCTCCAGTGACCACGATGACTGCGCTCGTGGTGCCAGCTGGGGAGTGGCCAACGGGCCCTTCAGCAGCCCCCAGAGTGCTTCCCGCCCAGGCTGCCGCACGTCCCACTCGTGGCGCAGTGCGCATCTGCGATGCAGACCCAGGACTGACACCAGGTTTCAGGTGGCGGGTGTGCAAGGGAGGTTCCCGCCCTCAGGGAGGTTTATCCCGCTAGAGAGATGACACCCACCTGTGCCAACAGCAGGACTTGATCAAGGAAAACCACAGCGTGAAATGCGCATTACAGCAGGCAGGGCTTGGGGAGGGCAGCGAAGTGCCTGTGTCTGAGGTTCCCCGAGGCCACGCAGCACCCGCCTCTCTCCCGGCTTGTTAGCAACAAAAGCTCAGGACTGACCTCGGACCCCTGAATCTGAGTCAGCATTTAACCAGACCTCCGTTTATGTTTGAGAATTACTGGTGCCCTAGCAGGTTTCTGGGGGAAGCCAGGCCTGGAACTGGGGCACTTGCAGATGGGTAGAGCCGCGTGGCAGGCAGTGGATGGCCCCTGAGCTGGAGCGTAACCCCAGGCCTGGAGTTCCACCATTCACATCGCAGAGTGGGTGCAGCCACAGCCTCAGCACATACCTCTCGACGCGCAAGAAATCCCCGGGCAGGTGCCTGCGCTTGTGGGTAAGGGTGCAGGTGCTCACCACTGCACTTGCTGGCCCACAGCTCCTCACAGCACTTGGGGGCAGGGAGCCAGCACCACCAATGCCGCATGTGTGCCCACACTTGGGGTTCAGCAGGTGCTTGGGGAACTCATGGATGGATGGATGGATGGATG
>NW_012150197.1:933046-941423 GCF_000956105.1 Propithecus coquereli | reverse complement strand
GGTGGGTGGGTGGATGGGAGGATGGATAGGTAGGAGGGTGGACGGGTGAGTGGATGGGAGAATAAACGTGGGGACCGGTGGATGGTGAGGCGGTTAGGTGGGTGGATGGGTGGCTTTAGTCTCCTGAGAGTAAGAAGGGGATGTCGTTGGAAAGCAAGATGAACTCTCTCACACTGTGGGTGGGAATGTAAAATGGTGCAGACACTTAGGAAAATAGTCTGGCGATTACTAAAAACAATTGGGAGTAGGCTGTGAGGTCCTTCCAAGGGGCTCATCAGTTTGGGGGCCCCACGTGCACCAAGGTTGGGCTCACTAAGCCCTGGGGTAAAATCTCTGGGGTAAACAGAGTGACCCCGTGACTTGGCAATTCTGCTCCTTGGTACCCAGACAAGAGAAGTGAAGACATGTCTACACAGATACGTGTACACGCGTGTTCATAGCAGCTTTGTTCATAATGGGCCAAAAGTGGAAATGGCCGAATGTCTACCACGATGGATCGATAAATAAAATGCCGCACCCTGCGGCACGACGCGCCTCGAGAGCATCCCGCGTGCGGAGGAAGCCAGGTGCAGACGCATCCACGTACCGCTCGATTCTGTCTCCACGGATTGCCCAGAATTGGCGAATCCTCCTCAGAGACAGGAGGTAGATGAGCGGCCCCAGGGCCGAGGCGGCGGGAATGGACAGAGGTAGGTGGAGAGGTGGAAGATTTCCTTCTGGGGAGACGGAAATGCTCTAACGGGGGGTGCGGGCGATGGCTGCAGAGCTCTGCAAATGCTAAAATCGCTGGACGGTACACCTGACAAGGGTGAAGGGTAGGGTATGTGAATTACATCTCAATAAAGCTGTTACCAAAAAAGAGTGTTAAATCACAAAAAGCAAGATGGCCAAGCCCACCCACTTCTTCCTCCTGGGGTCCCTCCAGTCAGCACTAGGAAACCAGGCGGGGCCCTCTGCACCCCTGGGCCCCGCCTTTTGCACAGAAAGGTCGCCTGGTTTAGCAAGCGAGGCCTCGGGGGTACCGTGCTTCCCCCCCTCAGAGGGTGGGGCGGCGAGGCCCCTCCAAGGGGCTCAGAGCCTGTGGGGCCGTGTGCACCAGGCTGGGGCTCCCTTGGCCCTGGATGCAGTCCCTGGGCCCTGCAGCCCCCTGTCCTGTGGCAGCCACTCGATGGCTTTAGACATGCTCATGGGGGCTGGACAGCACGGCCACAGGGCTGACCCCGAGCGAGTTCCCGCCAGGCCCTGGGGCCCATTGGTGGTGCTGTGGGGTAGGAAGCTGGAAGTCAGCAAACTCACCCCCTGCAGCCCCTGCCTTCGGGGTGCGTGTTCCCAGTGACCCGGGCTGCGGGCTGAGCTGCTGGCTCCCGCAGGACACCGAGGCAGGAGGGCCAGTTGCTCCCCGGACGTGGAGCTCCGATAGCGCAAGTGTGGGAAGTGCAGGCCTGGGGCAGCCTCCTCTCCCTGGGGGCGGGCGGGGCTGGGAGGGAGGAGACCAGGCCAGGGGCTGCTTCCCCTCTCAGCCACTCAGCCTGTGCACGGACCCTCCCATGCCCACGTGGCAGGACACAGCACTGGGCACAGTGGCTGGGAGGCTGCTCCCCCCACCCCCCACGCAGAAGATCTGCTCCACCTGGGCAGGGCACTCAGGGGCTAAAGCCAGAAGGAGGCCTGTGGGGACCCCTGGTAAGCAGGCCCTGGGGTCTAGGCTAGGACCCCACCATGGGAGGGGGCTCCCCAGGCCCCTCCGGCCAGGACAGAGTGGTGACGGACACACCCACACCCAGGAGGACACCCCCCTTGCTGTCCACCCTGAGACCTGTCCGCTTGTCCGAGCCTTCAGGACAGACCCGTCAGGGGCCACACACCCGCCGTCCAGGGTCCCACTGCCCAACACACCTTGTTTCCATGGCAACGGAATTTGAGCTTTTCTGCCTCTTTCCCTCCCAGCTTCTGGGAGCGTCGCACAGGCCTGGCGGGCACACTGCAGAGGACAGAGTGAAGTGACCACCGCACCTGGCCTCCCTGCCTTGGGGTTGACACACCCTGAGCCCACCAGCCCCGTGCGGGCAGGGGAGCCCTTTGCTGCCCCCTCTGCAGATGCCTGCCTCGGGCGGGTGGGGCCTGACCCCCGGCAGCAGGCTCTTCCCGGCACCCCACAAGCCCACAGCCCTGGTCCCAGAGCCCACCCTGCCACCCCAGGGCCTCTGGGGAACCAGAGAAGCACGGTGCCCTCCAGCCCTCCAACAGCTGGCCGGCTGCTGTCCACCCTGCAAGACTTGGGCGGGGGGGATGCGCCTCAGAACAAGGGGAAGGTTGGGCCAGGCTCCCGGCTCCCTCGGTAACCTCCACACCCTACAGAGTGTGGGCCGCGGTCACACATCAGCCCAGAGGTGCATCTGGCTCCTGCCTGGGCCTCTGGGTCGCCTGCCAGGGGCCCGGAGCAAGGGAGGAGAGGTGGGGGGATCCCAGGACGGGGAAGGAGTCCCCACCTGCCTGTCGTGACCCCGCCCCAGACCGAGGACCCAGGCCCCACAGCCGGAAGGGCGCGCCCAGCAGGCACTGATTTGGGCCTCCCTGCCGCCCAAGGCGCCCCGCATTAATCAGACCTCGACTGGGTTTTCAATTAGCGCGGAGGAAGTGGGGGTGCCTCACTCCCGCGTCCGCATTTATATTTCATGGATCTGTTGCCCACATTCTATATCAGGAACAACGCGGCGGCCGGGCTACCCGTGCCCCAGGGAGCAGGGTTTATTTTCCTTTCCTCGGATCGATCGCAGATTAAGTTGCTGTGTAGCTTTTTATTGGAGACGCACGTTCGCTGTGTTTAACAGGGAAGCCGGGGGCGGGGGGGGGGGGCGCAGCATGGGCATCAGTGGTTTTGCTTCCACTGGTCGAAAACACAGCGTGTCCGTGTCAGTTGTTTTCACCCACAACACACTGGTGCACACGTGTGCACATGTGTGTCCACACAAGCACACACATGCACACACGTGCACACACGTGCACACGGGCACACACACTATCCAAAGGAGAGAGGGCCTGAGATGCCCCTTCTCAGGGAAAGGCTGGAATTGTCTGTGCACACGTAGGGCGTTTTCTCTATTTTTCTGTCTTATGGAGCTGATGAAATGTCAGTGGTTGACTTTGGGCTCCATTCACTTGATTTCTCAATCCCAACGTGCCATTAACATCAAAGCACGGAGTTAAGTTCTTTATATCCCAGAATAAAAGAAATTTGTGCCATCTCCAGAGTGTTTGTGGCCATTTCTCACCCACCTCCTCCCACGAGAATAATGGTCCTTCCACCGTGTCTTCCTGGGAACCAGACCTGGCCCCCCCCCCCACCCGGCGTCCCTCGTGGCCGGCAGACCCTAACCCGGCACCGCCCGGCCCGGGTGCCCCCTGCTCGGGGCCCACATCGACCCTCTCCCGGACTTCCGTCCACGGGCCTGGAGACCAGGCTCAGGAGACGGCGGCAGGGCCAGGCCTCCCCGAGATGCAGCCGGCACCACTCGGTCACTCGACCTCAGGTCTGAACGTGAGACTCGCGCAGGCAGCACTGCCGACTTCCCTGGGTTGAAGGTCCCCCCAAACCACAAACACTGACACCCATCGGGAGGGCCTCCCTCCCCCAGTGTCCGCCGTAAACACCTGCTGGGGCAGGACCGTGCACAGCCAGCGGGAGAGACTCGGACCCATGCGGGAGGGGTGGCAGAGGGACGGGCCCCGGGTGGTGCTGTCCTGCCTGCTCCTGGCACGGCCCACAGCTCCTACAGCCTCCTGGCGGCTTCGCCCAGGCCGTGGACATCTGGGCCCTGTCACAGCCACCCCAGCTCCGTGAACCTGACGGCCCCACGTGGCCCCAGAAGGCCGCCTCCTGCAGCCGCCCGCCGCCGGGCCCTTCAGACTCGCGTTGCCCCGTGGAAGAGCAGGCGGACGGCCAGCACCATCCTTCACATGGCGCAGGGCCTTGGCGCTAAGATCAGCTTTGCTTCGGCACCAGGAACCCGGCAATCAAAGGCAAGCCCTGCGCCCCACGGCGCGCGTGGCGACTGGGGCTCCAAGGACTCGGGCTGGGGATCCTGGCTGGTGGCGATGCGCTGGGCCCCGAGGATGACCCGCCTGGCCCGGAGTCTGCGCCCCACATCCTACGCCTGGCAGGCGCACCCCGGAGTCTTTGGGGTGCTATTGGTGAGGGTGGTCCCCTCCAGCTCCCTCCTCTCACGCACACACACCCACGCACACGCGCCACGGCACAAAGACGTTCCACCCTAAGCCTGTGGATTACCGGCTTGGGCTTTGGGGGTAAGGAAAGGAAGGAAAAGTTGCTAGGCAACAGCCGGGGTTGCCATGGCATTTTCAAGAGAGCGGCTGGGCCAATCAGGGCTGACGGCAGGCTGGCGGAGGCAGGCACGAGGATGTCATGTCAGCTCGGAGGAAGAGGAGCACACCGCGATCACAGGCCCGCAGGACCGACAGCCTTATGAATATTCATTGGGCTGATTGAGGCAAAGTCAATTAACTACTTGACGGCTTGATTTCTCCCGGACTCGATTCTTCTCTTTTAACCATTTGGTCGACACAGGACAGTGTCCCGGCTTTCCCGCTGGCCCCGGGAGCTTCCTAACAGGTCTTGGCCTGACCCAGGTTCCAGGTGCTGCTTGCGCTGTTCCTGCTGAAATCCTCAGCCGCCTGAGCAGGGCATGAGGCCCCTGGTCCCGCGTGGGCTCCCAGTGCCCTGGCGAGGTCTGAATTCCTGCCCGGGGCCGGGCAGGGTGGAGGGGGCTGCTGCAGGCAGGAGGTCCGGTCCCCGCTCGGCTGCTGACTCCAGGAGCTACCAAGCAGTGACCACCGACGAGGCAGACACACATCTGCGCGGTGACCTCACAGCCCTGGCAGTTTCTAGGTGCAAGTGGTTTTGGGGGTGGCAGCTCCGGAACAGCCTGGGCCCGGTCTGCGCGGGATCATCCTCCTGAGCTCTGGGGCAGCTTCTCAGCCCCTCTGATTGGGTTTTGGTCGGAGCAGTCAGGAAACATGAATGAGGGCGGCTCGCTCCCTCCGAAGAACTTCCTGGACAGGCTACAAAATGCGGTCACACAGCTGATCTTGGAGGCACAAGGTTCGAGGCAGGGGCCCCAGCTCTGCCAGAACCCCCAGCGGGGGCCAGCTGGGTCACATTTTTCCATCGTTTCATTATTTTCCCCAATTTTGAGAATTCCATTTTGCCCTGAATCATACGTAGCCCTTTTGACAGTTTCCAAAGTGGATCTGCTGCTGTGCCCGGAGGAGGGAGTGTCGACCTACGATTAATGCTCCGCGCAGTGGCGGGAAGAGGCCAGACGCCCCCACTCCCTTCTGTGAGGGGGGTGCCCACAGAAACTGGGTGCAGGGTCTTGGAGGGGTCCATGCAAGAAGGCACCCAGAGCTGTGCCCCACCGGCCCCTCAGGAGACCCTCCTCAGCCATAGCCCAGTCACTGGTGAACCAATGGCCCACGAGGGCCACAGGTCGTGGGGTCCTGGCCCCAGGACCTGGGGGCAGAGCCTCGTGGGCGTTGGGTGGGGGCTCAGGTGAGGAGGGGCTGGGGCAGGAGCTGTGGGAGTCCCTGAGGCCGACCTCCAGGCAGAAGGCACACGGGGCAGGGCTGGCACCTTTTCGCACTCCTCAGGCTTGGATGTGGCCACAGTGGGTCAGAGCCCCCAACCTGGTCCAGCCAGCCCCGCAGCCCCACTGCGCTCCACCTGCAGGAGGTCCCCCACGGCAGCCGGGCGAGGTCCTCGGGGAGCCTCCAGGCCCTTGGCCCCCTCACAGGGGCAGCCCACACCTCCCCGTGAGAGGCTCTGTGGGCTGGGGCCGCCTGTCACCGTGGTCAGCGGGGCCTGGCTCCTCCCACCTCACCTGGGGCTGTCGTCTGCCTTGGGCTGAGCCAGGTCATCTCAGGACCCCACGGCCGGCCTGGGGCTTTGTGCACAGCAGGCACTCGGCAAACGCTCGCTAGAGGGACTCGATCACGCACAACACCGGCCAAAGCCTTTGGCTGCAGGGTTTGGAGGGGCCAAAGAAACGGGGTGCTCGCGAGGACTGGCTGACGGCCACCAGCCCACAGCCCACGGGTGTCGCGGCCGGGCCCCAGGGAGCTCATGGAGGGAGAAGGCCGGCGTGGATCCAGGCAGGCAGGCGTCCGTACCCCTTCCGGCCCTCCTGGCGGGTGGGCACCGCCCTGCCTACTCCCCCAGGAGCGGGGCCCTCGGCCCTGCTTCCGGAAGTCACTGGGTGGGCAAGATGCTTCCTTGTTGCAGACGGAGGGCTGCTCACTCCCGAAGCTGGGCCACTGCACCTCAGAGCCCCCACGTGCTGACCCCACGGGTGCCAAGCAGGGCTCTGGGACACGGAGTCAACAGTGTCCCGCTGCCTCGGCTGCCCTTGAGTTTGGGGAACAGACTCATCTCCCTCACCCTGCACCTCTCCCAGCCACAGCCAGACCAGAATCGGGGGCCCAGGACCTGACACCCCCAGGCCCCTGCGGCAGGGTGGGAGGGGCGGGAGGGCACCGGGCTCCAGGAAGGCGGCGCAGTCACCCCAGGGCCCGAGGGCTGCGTCCAGCGTGGAGAATGGGGGTGCACACCCGTCTTAGTGTCCACTGGACTCTGGACAAGGACAGCCGGCCAGGGCTCCCAGCTCAGGCCGTGGGCGAGACGTGTGGCTGGGAGAGCAGAGTCCGTCCAGAACGCGGAGAGGACGGGGAACCGGATCTCGGCCACCGCGAGGCCCCGGAGGACTGGGAGACACGGGGGGGGGGGCAATGGGAGGAAGGTGTCCTTCCCACGGGAACAGCACGGAGGAAAAGAAGAACCTTGCGGGGCAGAGACCTCGCAGACACAGCCTCAGCCGGTGGCCCAGGGTGGCTCCAACGGCGCTGAGTCTGCCCACAGCGCGGACCCCACGGGCTGTGACGCAGAGGCCCTGTCCCAGGGCCTTCCTCCCACAGACCCCTCGGCCCAGGCCAGACGGACACTGACCGTGGACACTCCGCAAAACACCCGGGGCAGCAGGGACGAGGCCGGGCTGAGGAGCTGCACGGCAGGGCCCAGGGCGCGGGGGACCGAGTGCCACGCGGGGGCCTGGGGGCTGGGACGGAAGGGACACAGGGTTCCGAGGAGCCCTGGACAGCCGTGGTGGCAGTTAATGCGTCGGAGTCAGTCCCTTGACGGTGACAAAATTCCCTGGTCATTCCAGATGTTGGCAATGGGGGAACGTCACGCTGGGCACGTGGGAACTGCCTGTACTTGGAGCTTTTCTCTGGATGTGACAACGATTCTAAAATAAAGTGTATTTAAGTAAACGGATGGAAGACAAATTCTACAGACTGGCAGTGGGCTGGGGGCCCGGGGCAGGGACCCCGTGGCCAGACCCGCAGGTCTCAGCCCGGCTCTGCCCATGAGACCAGGTGTGGTGACGGAGGGACCTGCCGGCCTGGAGGCCAGCGTGCCCGCGGCAGACGAACGTGGTGGCCAGGGCACCTGGGGGCTCCGGACCCGGGGCTGCTGGTAGGTGGGATGGCCCCCGAAGGGGTTCTGCAGACGTGACCGAGGTGCAGACCTTCGGGGTGATCTCGGGTCACCTGGCGGAGTCAGAGGTGGCAAAGAGAGGCCAGAGAGACCGAAGCTGGGAGGCCCCACGGGGGAGTCACGAAGGGGCGCTGGGGGGCCCTGGGAGCAGGGGAAACAGGCCGCCACACCCACAGCAAGCAGGTTGAGCCGAACCTGCCGGGGGAGCGTGGAAGCCGCCCTCCCCAGAGCCCCAGGGCAGAGCGAGGCAGCCGACACCTCAGTTTCAGCCCATGAGACCCCAAGCAGGGCCCACAGCAGAACGAGACGCCAAAGTCGGACCAGGGGTCCTGTGGTCTGTTCGGGCAGCCACAGGGAGCCGGGACAGCGCCGAACTGAGAACAGGGCGAGGCGTCGCCACTGGATCCTTGGCCGCCATGCCTCGGACCCCTGGCCACCCAGAGCCTCCCCAGCAGAGGCTGCCGAGGGCAGAACGGCAAGCAGGTGGCAGGGGCAGCCGGGATGTCAGGCCCGTTCTCCAAGCCCCCGTTCCGGGCGGAGCAGCAGACAGGAAAGCTCACGAGCGCAACCCGAGCCGTGGCCCACGCGGAGCAGGAGAGGGTGGGGCTGGAAGTGAGGCCCAGCAGCACCATGGCCGGGAGGAGGCTGCAGAAAAACAGCCCGCTGGTTCCAAACGGTGGAACCCGTGACCCAGCAGTTCCGCCCGCGGCGGACCAGGAGAGCTGAACACAGGTGCTCACACGGCGTGTGCACAATGGCCAGAGTGGACACCACCTAGTGTCCGTCCACAGAGGATGAGCGGGTAAAACA
>NW_012150197.1:911028-932526 GCF_000956105.1 Propithecus coquereli | reverse complement strand
GGGGTGTAAAGTGTATCCAACACCTGGCCGGTGGGGGTAGGGAACAGCCCCTTAAAGCATCACGCGAGGCCTCTGCTGCCCAGAGCAAAGCCCCCTCCCGCGCGGCGGGCAGGAGGAGGGGGAGCAAGGCCGTCTGCCCCCCGCCTCACCGGGCCGCGGCTGCCCTGCCCACTGGCCTCCCTGACCCCGGAGCCTCCGGAAGGCAACTGTTGGGAAAGGTCAGACAGGCGCCATGGCCTGGGGTCAACAGTGGCCTCACCCCATGAAGAGTGGACGCATTTGCGGGTGGAAACGCGCGGGGAATGGAGGCGAGAGGGGAAGGAGGCCTCTGGAGCCTCCGCCTGCTCCTTCAGCGACATCCCACAGGGGGAGGACAGGCGCTCCCTCCCCCGACAGCCTGGACGCGCTCCTAGGCCGCGCAGCTTCCAGGCTGGATGGGACGAGGTCTGTAAAATGGGACAGTGAAAGTCGTTTCGCAGCCAGGGCTGGGACGCGGGCTAAATGGCACCCCGGCCACCCCATGTTCACAGAGCAGGTGCGGACACCCAGGCGCCCAGCCTGGCTGTCTCCACCGTGAGGACCGCGGGCCCCTGTCGGCAGGTGGTCAGGGGAGGTGCCCTACCCACCCCCATGTTTGAAATCCCGCGGCAGATCCCGACCCCGTTCGTTCGGATTCAGACTCCCGCGTGAGTCCTGCAGGGCTGCCCGGCGGAGCGATGCCTTCCCCGACCCGACCCCAGGACGACGGCTGCTCCCCAGATGCCAGCTTCACCACCGGAGCCTGGGTCTGGAAGAGCCGCCCCTCCCCGCTACCCACAGGGTGCAGCGAGCCCAGAGTCAGACCCACAGCCAGCGCGGGGCCAGTGGGCTCAGAGCATGCGGTGACAGCAGCCAGCTCGCCCGCTCTGCCGCCTCCCGCCACCTACGCCGGCCAGACCAGGGTGGGCTGCTGAGCACAGCCACGCGACCCCACAGCCAAGGGCGGCTCAGGCGAGGAAAAGCTCCGCGGGGCAGGCGGTGCTCAGGCCACACGTCCACCCAGCCCGGTGTCTGCGGGCGGCAGGGATTGTCCACGCCAGGGGAAGCGTACCTCGGTCACTCTGGGCCCCAGTCTCGGGCTGAGTGGCCACTGTCATCTTCCTCAGCAAGGACCACACTAGGACCTTCCCACAGTGAGGATGGGTTGTCACTACTCTGCCTGACACAGGTGAGAAAACAAATTGTGACCTACACAAATACCTACCCGAGCCCCACCTGAGCCCCACCTGAGCCTCCTAGCTGAGCCCCACCTGAGCCCCACCTGAGCCCCCTACCTGAGCCCCACCTGAGCCCCACCTGAAACCCCTACCTGAGTCCCACCTGAGCCCCACCTGAGCCCCACCTGAGCGCCTGGTATGCTGCGTGCCCCTTCCCTATCCACTGTCCAGCTCGGGCAGGGCAGGCTCCATGGCCCTCAGGACTCCAGCTGGGCCCAGGCGGCGGAGAGGCAGGACTGTGGCCTCCCCCTGCTGTCCCTGCATCCTGCCTCTTCCCCTCGGCTCCCACAGCACCTGCCGCCAGCCCCTGACCTGGCCACGCTCCCCCCAGATGCTGCCAACACCCTGCCCTCCCTCGACCCTCAGGCCAAGGGTGGCTATGGCTCTCTCGGCTCTAAGTCCCCTGGAAATCAGTCCTTCCAGCCTGGTACCCCGGGGCTGATGAGGCCCACCTGGCCCACCCTCACGGCACCCCCAGCGTGGAGAGCAAAGGAGATGCTAAGCAGGTGACCACCCCAGCACGTCCCCACCCACACTGGGGTGAAGACAGGGCAGGGCCCAAGGGACACATGGGGGCTGGCGGTCACATGTGGGGCTTGCCCTGCGTCCCGCAGGCTGGAAGTCGCTGAGGGGAATGGATGTCCAGCAGGGGGGCCGCCAGGTCCAGGCAGGAGGGGCTGTTGCCTGGGCACGGCAGGGACAGTGAGGTCACACTGCGGAGGAGATGGCAGGCTCAGGGCTGGGCCTGTCGGGGTGGAGGGGAGGCCCCTGAGATGCGACACCCACCCCGGCGTGGGAAGCCCCAGGCCCGCAGGGGTCTGAGTGGGAGACGTGGGGCTCAGCGGGCCTTGGGGTGGGGTGGGGAAGACGGTGTGGAGAGCCCCAGAAATCCCCCAGGAGGCCCAGAACAGAGCAGGACCTGCCCGCACTGCCGGCCTGGAGCAGGAGGGGAGAGTTTCCACAGTCGTCCCAGGTACTTCCTGGGGGGTGGAAACCTCCCCTCAAGGGTCCCCTGCCTGTTTCTGCAGGGCTGCCCCGGAATCCAGGCCCAGGTCACAGGGCCGTCCAGGAGACCTCAGTGAGTGTCCCCCACATTCTGTGTCTGGCTGTGGGTGTTGCTGCCCCGTCAAATGGGGGATGGACCAGTGACCTTGCGGGTCCCTTCCACGAGAGCCCCTGGGCAGTCAGGCAGGTCTGCAGAGGCCCCGGAGCCCGGGCAACCTCTCGGACAGCTCCCGGCGACCACGTCCTCTTCCCATCCTGGCCAGATCCCGGCCGGCAGGACACCCACCGGGCACAGAGCAGCAGGCTGTACCTTCTGGGGGTCCTGGCTCCCCTCCCGCCCCTGGGGGAGGGTCCGTCGGTACCTCTGCCCCAGGAGGAGAAGGCCACCACCCACCTCCACTGTGGAGGCCCCACCCGGGCAGAGGGCAGCAACCCTGACAGCTGTGCCTCCACCTCCCCTCGTGACGATACCACGCCACTGACGGTCCAGATTCTAGGACCTCCCTGGTGGCCCATTTTGGACACCTCCTTTCTCTGTCCCGCCCCCGGTCCTGGTAAAAGCCAGGCACTCGTGGATGAGATCAAGCCCTTTAAAATGGGAGAAAATGGTTCTGAACAAACCTCCCAGGACTGTTTTGCTTCAGAATGTTCCTTTTACAAAAGTGACACAGCTGCCATCATTTCCTCGTCCTCCTTGGTGTGGGTCCTGGCCACATCCTTCCTAACTTCTCTTGCAAGCCCCAGGGCAGGGGCTGTCACTGTCCCCATTCATCAGAGGACACCGAGCCTCAGGGGCCGCTGAGCGGAGGGCAGGGCAGAGCGGGACACCCACGTCCGGGCCGGGGCAGCCCTGCCTGTGTCCGGACACGGGCAGAGACGACTGAGTCTGTCTCCAGGAGGAAACCGGGCAGGTGCTCACCCACCAGTGGAGGCCGAGTGCCCGTGGGGGTGGAGAGTGTCCTGGGGACCCAAGGCCCAGCTCCAGCAGCAAGAACCTTCCAGAAGCAACAGGCATCGGAGGCAGGCAGAGCTGGGGTGGAAGGCAGGGAGGAGCCCCTTGCAGGCAGGGGGCTCCTGAAACGGGGAAGAACACCTCACCCCAGGGGCAGGACCCTTCCCACCCCCAACGATGACTTACAGAAAAATATTTTTGCAGCAACAAGAAGTCACATTCACCATGTCCTGGTTCTTTCCTCGTTGGCTGTAACCTGCAGCAGCCGTGGGCACCTCCTCAGGCCACCCACCAGCCATGCAGGCATGGTCCCCTCACTCCCCAGGGGCCACCCACTTGCCGCACCTAAGGGGCTGGGCCGGGCTTTGCCCCTGCAGAGGGTGATGTACTGTGGCCCCCCCGGGCCCCCAGGTGACCCAGAGCAGCACCCAGCCCAGCTCCGCAGGTGTCTCCAAGGCTCGAGGGCGGGGGCCCTGTTCCCAGGCCGGGTAACAGATGTGCCCACTCACCATGTCGGGCCGCCCCCCCCCCCCCCCCGCAGAACCTGTGGACTCCAGGCACAGGATGGGGAGGTGGCTTTGTTCCCTGCCAGGCCTGGGGGAGCAGAGGAGGATGGCTGGACAGAGGGTAGGGGGACGTCAGGGCATTGCCTTGAGATGAGAAGCCGCCAGGGACTGGGGACCTGCGCTTTGGGGGCAGGAGGGTCCTCATCCATTGTCCCGAGGCCCCTGCTGCTCCTGCAGGGCTGGGCAGACCGGCGCTCCCGCTCCCGGCAGGGGCAGGGGCTCGTCTTCCCAAAGCCCGCAGGGCCTGCGGGGACAGGCCTTCCAGTGGTGAGCCGGCACTGGCTCTGCAGCCGCAGGCCCTCGGGGTTCCAGTCCTTCCCCTCCCGAAGCTGGGGGTTCCTGTAAAGCTCAGGGTCAGGGTCTGGCTCTCAGGGTTCCCTGTGAACTGGGTGACTCCTCAGCCGTTACCACCATTCTGCTCAGAGCTGCTCCCTCGGCCCCTGGGTCAACCTTCTGCAGTCGCTTCAGGGCCTGGCACTTCCCGGGCTCTGGGATCTCTCAGCCGCACCCTCCCTCCTGCAGGAGGCACCCACTGTCATTGTCCTCATCCTCCGGTCCCCCACCCCACCCCACCCCACCCCTGCCTGACCTCCTTGAGTTAGCCCTGGTGTGTCCCCACCAGGAATCCTTCCCTCCATCTGACCTGAGCAGGGACTGGCCTGTGGCCCCCACAAAGCCAACTGACCCCTCCAGTCGAGGACGTAGGGGAGTTTGGTAAGGGGCACTCAGCTGAGGCGGGGTGCGTACAGGGACCCAGTGACAAACAGCGTCCTGGGCTGGGGAGATGGGGCTGCCCACCCCTGAGGAGATGGCACAGCCCTGCGAGGCGGTGGGGGACACTTGCTCCCCCAGACCTGTGGGGGCTCCCACAGCCAGAGGCTGGATGCAGTGGCCTGCAGGAGTGGCCGGAGCAGAGCGGGGGGGCGGGGAAGAGGGACACACACAGCAGGTGTCAGCAGACATCCACCCCTGGGAGAGAACCGTGCCTAAGACACTTTCCAAAGGAAGGTGCAGGGAGAGAGAAGGCTGGGAAGGACAGCAACACCAGCGAGGGCCCAGTGTGACGGCGACCAACGTGCCTGGCCACGTGGACGTGTCCACTCTGCCTCTGTCCTGCGCTGTACATGCACCCAACTGCGTCTCCCTCTTTGCAGGCGCCCAAGTGGGCCCCGGGTGTGCCCTCCCTGTCCAGCCCCACCCCGGGCCATGCCAGCCCAGCTAGACCTCCCACCAAGCAGGCGGCTGGGAAACAGCAGCTCCTCAAAAGTCACAAATTAGAACTCGAACCCCAACACTTGATACAAGCCTTTCGTGCAGAAACCGTGAGGCCCTCCAGGGCATGGAAGCCCCGCATGGCCGCCTGGCCCCAAGCTTCCGTGCCCCCCACCTGGCCACAGAAACCCCACCTGCTGCTCTCCCCACCGAAGAGCTCTCTTCCATCCGCTCTGTTTGAGTGACTGTGTTTAAAGAGAGTTTCTGTTTCCACTATTAGTGGAAAATCGTCATCACTTGCCCTAAATAAACAATACCCTGAAGGAACACAACCCACAACCCACAACCCACTCCTGTCACAAGACCAGGCGCGTCTGAGACGTGATGAAGAGGAGTCAACACCCGCAGGCCCTCTCTGCACCCCCGAGTGTCAGTCCTCAGCCCCCCCCAGGACTCTGCCCTCCTGCCTCCTCCCAGAGTGTCCCCTTGCTGCAGGGACGACACACCCACCCCTCCGCGCGCAGCTGGTGGTGGCCCCGGCTCTCACACCCCCTCCCTGGGGGGGCTGCGCTGGCCAGACAGGAGGGGTCGATTTTGCTCTGCTCAGCCCAGGGACCCCTCCCACTTCTCGAGCCAGTCCTGACACGCGGGGTGGGTACTACCCTCCTCCGCACAGGGCTGGGTCCCCCTCTGACAAGAGGGTGGGTTTCCTCGGGGTGTCCTGGTGGAGGTTCCCAGTTCTTCCCAGCAGTGGACACCCCGTGGCATTTGATTTGGGGGAGGAGCAGATGGCAGTCTGAGCAGCCCCTTGGAGGACCGCCTCTCCTGCCGGAGTCACTCAAGAGGGGCGGATGGGTGCAGAGGGAGAGGAAGGGAAGTCAGCAGCGCGGGGACCTGCGGGGGAAGATCCAGACATGGATGGGGCAGGGGGTGAGGAGACCTGGAGGGGACAGACAATAGGCACAGAGGGAGACTGGGACCCGGACCCTCAGGAAGGGGGGTCCTGGAGGAAGGGACGCAGCCAGCGGCCACTCCGGCCCCACCCCCTGACAATGCCTGGCCCGCCCGGCCGCATCTGGCCCCCAACAGCCCAGCCCAGGACAGACTTGCTGCTCCCGCCCACACCAGACTTGTCTCAGCATCCTCCATCCCCCCCGAATCCAGTCTGGGCTGGCTCCGCCCTACAGGGGCCACTGTGAGGGACCGTCTTGTGGGGCCCTGGGCTTGGGGCCTCTGAGAACTGAGGGAGGAGGGGGGCAGAGGAGGGAGAGCTGCCTGGGGGTTGGATACACCCTGCTCCCCATCAGAGGTCAGGCTGTGAGCTGAGGAGGCAGGGGGAGCAGCAGAGAGCCCCCACCCTGGGCAGATCAGAGCCCCCACCTGGGCAGACACAGGGACAAAGGGCCCTTGGCCCTGGAGCCAGACTGGCCTGTCTCTGTCCGACCCCACTGGGGGCAGGCATCCCAGGGAGGGAGACCCCCAGGCTCCAGGGGTTCTTGCCCCAGCTCTGCAGGGGCCTGGTCTGGGCTGCCCTGGAGCCTGGGTTTAACAAGGAAAGTGCCTGTCAAGGGGGTCCTGGCCTGCGGGGCCTGCATGCCTGGAGCGGCCCCCGCAGCCAAGCGGAGGGGTTCTGACTGCTCAGACTGGGTGAGTCGGCTCTGCAGGCCCCCGAGAAATCTGAGCAGACCAGGTCCCAGCACCTGCCTCAAGTCCCTGCTCCCAAATTCCTGGACACTTTCTGCAGGGCGGTACTGAGGGCAGCCACTCACGCCTGACTTCCTAGGGTAATTTGCTGTCCCCAGGACCCCTGGGGGCCACTGGGGGCCAGCCTCTGTCCTCCCACCCTCTGGGACCGCAGGCTGGGCCTGGAGGCGACAGGTAACTGTTGCCCCAAAGCCAAGACTCAGCCCCCTGGAGAGGAGAGGCTTTAGCCGGGCAGGGGCTGGGAGGCTGCTGGGGTGGGAGGGGCACCGGCCAAGGCTCTGCTTCCTCAGCCGCGGTGGGTGGCCAGGCAGCTGCCTGGAACATGGAGGACTGGCGGGGGAGCCTGGGACGGGTGGCCGACACTCCTCAGACTGAAAAATTGGTCCCTGGGGAACAAAAGGCCTGTTCCCGCCATGGGCCAGGCATCCAGCCGTGCCCCTCACTCCATGCCCTGCCCTGGGCAGCCCCCGAGAGAAGCCGAACCGGCCTCCAGCCCTCCTGGCCTGGGCCAGGTGCAGTGCCTACCTGGCCTCCCTCGGTGACTGCTCTGCTCTGGGGTCTGCAGCTCTGGGGCTGCAGCCCAGCAGCTCTGGCAGGGGTCCCCTGGCAAGGAGAGTTCCGCCTCCCGGACTGTCCTAGTGGGTCAGTTCCTTCCCACTAGAGCCAGGGGGGAGGGAGGGGAGAAGAGGGAAAGGGGCCGTGGCCTCATTTCCATGCCGAGGGCCCCAGGCCTGCTCGGCCCCTGCCCCATTGTGCGCCAGGACAGGCTCACAATTGTTGCCTTTGTGGTGGCTGCGCTCCCACCCTCAGCGCGCAGGCTGGCGGGGATCCCCTCACCCACTACAAAGGGTGAGGAGGAGCTAGACCCGGAGGGGAGGACCTCCAGGCAGGGGCCACGGAAGGACTGGCCCCATCCAGACCCAAGACCGAGGGACAGGTGGGGAAGGGGCACCTCCAGGTGGAGACCCCAGCCTCCGAGCTCGTGGGCGGGGGTAGTGGCCATGTTTGCACCCCCTGGTCATAGGGTGGGTGAGCAGCTGGGCAGGGTGTCCCTGGAGCTCCCGGGGGTGGAAGAGGCCCCAGTCTGGATGGGATGGGCCTGTAAGGGGTCCTCTCCTCTGGCATCAGGCATCTGCCCCACCCCGGAGATTCTGTCTTCTGAGGGACAGGCCACCCACAGGGGAGACATTTGGGGTCACTGGTGCTGTCTGGGAAGGGGCCCCGGGCCTTCCTGCAGAGCCAGACTGAGGTCTGTGCCATCCCTGGGTGAGGCGCTATGTGGGGCCCCTGAGCTCCCTGGACCCTCCGAGCTGTAACCAGGAAGCCTGGACCCTTTTGGAGGACACCAAGGCCCAGGAGCAGGGGCGGGCCCTGTCGTCTGGGCCTCCCTGGCCACAGCTGTCCTGGGGGCCCCTGCATCTCTCCTCCAAAACCGTCCGCACCCCCGCATGCTGCAGGCGCCCGGGAAGCTCAAAACCCTGGTCCCATTTCTGCCGCTTGGCCTCCGCAGGAGGGCGGGCTCGAGGGGCAGGAGCCAGCGGTTCCCAGATGTGGGCCGCGGCCCCTCCCCGCTCTGGAGGAATGACAGGCGTCCCGCGGAGGAGGGGGCGGGGTGGTGTGACGAGGGAAAGGATCGGAAAGGGAGGGGTTCTGCACGGGTTTCTGTTGATCTGTTTAATCCCACACTATTCGGAGGCCTTCCCGGATGGCAGCCCGGAGGGAAGGGGGAGGGGGTCTCGCCGTGCCCCGCTCCTCCCCGCCCCGCCGGAGCCACCTGACCCGTCTGGAAGTTGCGAGCGCCGAGTGCCCGGCCTTTGTGCGCACCGAGGCGGCCGCCTGGACCCCGGAGCCAGAGCCGGGAGGGCCGCGCCGCCGCCCCCGTCCTCGCGCCCCTTCCCCTCCCCCACCGTCCCTGGCAAATAAATAAACCCACAAGCACAAATTCTCGGTGTGCCCGGGAGAGGCGGGGGCGAGGGAGAGGAGAGAGGCGAGGCTGGGCCCCCGGAGCGCACGGGTCTGGCCGAGCCGGCGGCGGTAAGTCGACTTTGGCGAGACCTTCTGAGCCGTGGGAAGGGGCGCGACCCCACGTCCCTCCCCGCCGCCTGGCCTGCCAAAGCCCCCGGCCTGCCGCAAGCGGGGCAGAGCGGGTTCTGCGCCCGGGGAGGGAGCGGGTCTGCGGGCGGCGCCCCTGCCTGGCACCGGGTGGGGGTCCTGTACTGCCAGGGGCCCGAGGAAGACGGGGTCTGTGATCCGAGGCGCCGAGGCGGCTGCTCTGGAGTCCTCCCCTTGGAACGCGCACGGGCTCCGGGCTGAAAGCCGCCGGGTGCGGGACGGAAGGGGAGGGGCCGGAGACGGCTGGGGAGAAGCGGGTGAGAAGTCGGAGGCGAGACCCGGGTTCCGGGATCGGTTTCAACACCATGGACAGCGGACCCCGCGGCGGCGGAGCCGGCACCGCGTAGCGAACCCGCCCCAGCTCAACCGGGTGAGGGTCGCGCCGGCCGCCTGAGGCCCGGGGCCACGGTCTCCAGCGGAGCCGAGGCCGCCGCAGCCCCCCGCCCCCGCCGCGCCAGCGTCTGCCCGCGCGGGCTGCGGCTGCGGCCCCGCAAGCTGGGGCGGCTTCCACAGCTTTGGGCTGGGAAGGAGCGAAGGTTCCGCTTCGGAGGTGCAGGAGCCGGGCTTGTGCATCCAGAAACAGGGCATCCCTGACACCCGCTAAGGGCCAGGCATTGCGGCTGCGGAGGGTCCGGCGAAGCCGCACCGGGGGAGGAAGGGACCGCTTGGAGGGGGTGGGGAGCTGAGCCAGCCGGACTCCCTACTCCCCTTCCTGGCCGGCACCCGTGGCTGGGCTCGGGCAGGGCGAAAAGGAGGAAGCTGGACCTGGCCCAGGGCGGGTCAGCCAGGCTCCGCTCCGAGGGCAGATGGCGCAGGGGCCAGGTTGGCTTCGGGAGGAAGGAGGGGACCGAGGCCTGCTGGCTGCCCTGGGCCTGCGGCCCCTCCGCAGTCTGCACTGGGAACAAAGGCCTGCGGGGACGGCCGGGTGGTCGGGCTGCGGGGAGCCGCTGATCCCTGGCCCTGGAGGACCCCAGGGAGCAGGCACTGACTGCGGTCCGGGGAGGAGTGTGGCCTGTGCTTCCGTGGTGGCCACGGGAAAGAGCTGCCCACCCCAGTCAGAAAACAGCGAGAAAGTGGACTAACCTTTGATTTGGGGTGAGCGGGGAGATGACCTCTAACTCCCCCCTCCGCACCAGAGCCCAGCAGGGCCCCCAGCGGGAGGCGGGGGGAGCCTTCCCGTCCTTGAGTGAGGAATTGAGCGCTGGGGGGCCGCCAGGCGCCCACCGTGTGCGTGAGCTGAGCATGGGCATGGGCACAGGAGACGCCAGCCCGCGGCCAGGGCCCCGGTGCTGATGCGTGTCTCCGGGTGCCTTGGGCGGCGTGCAGGCGAGGCTTGCATGGTGAGGCCTGCGCGTGGCGGGGTGTGGCTGCTGGGTGTCAACGCGCAGCCAGAGGGCTGCGACCGGTGGGCTGCACACGTGGGTGCGGGAGGGCCGTGCGAGGGGTTCGGGTGTGAGAGTGAGGCGTGTCCATGGGCATACGTGTGGCCGCGTGCGCCGAGCACGGTCTAGGGCGCTTGAGGGACGCGTCCGTGTGAGCAGAGGAACGCGCGGGGCGGGACGCGGTGCGAGTGCGCGGGAGGCACCGGGCGCGCGGTGCGTGTGTGCGCGTGTGCGCGGCGCGCGTGCCCCGCAGTTCTCAAGGACACCTCGGGGAGGCGGCGGCCGAGCCGGTGTCCGGGTGACGTCACCGCGCGCCCCAGTGATAATCGCCCGGTGCTGGAGCGGAGCGCGGATACGCGCAGAGGCGGCGGCGGCGGCGGCGGCGAGCGCGAGGACAGTGGCTTTGGGGACAGTCCCGGAGAACAGGAGCTGGGCTCCCGCAGCGCGGACCCTGCGGACTCTCGGCTCCCGGCCAGCCCGCGGTGCTCCGGGACTTGCCAGGCTCCTTTCGCGGGGTTCCCGCGCCCTCCTCCGCCCGGGGCAGCGGTGTGCGGAGCCCGCGGGAGCCGAAGAGCAAGCGGGAACGGGCGGCGCTGGGAGCGGAGGCGGCGACGGCGGAGGAGCAGCAGGCGGCGGCGGCGGCTCCCGCCCAGACGGGTAACTGCGCTCGGGGCCGGCCGGGGCGAGCCCGGAAAGCGGCCTGTGGGGGTCCCCCGCCTTTCTCTCCACGAACAGCTCGAGCGCCTTCTCGCTAGCCCGCAGCGCGCGGGGAGGGCGAGCTCGCTGGGTTGTAAAAAAAAGACTAGTTTTTATCTCTGAGAATCGAGATTCTTTATTTTAACTGCAATCGGTGCGCGCTCGGGGTCGGAACGGGGAGGGGGGACAACGGGGGAAGGGCAGCTGCGAAGAAGCCCAGGCGGAGCGGGCTCTGCACCCCTCGGAGCACCGCGGGAGGTGGCCAGGCGCGCACGCGCTGGCTCGCCCCCACCCTGGCTGCTGCGCCTCCCTGGCCGCGATTTCGCGGGGCTCCAGCTCCAGGTACGCCCCGTGGGACTTACTTGGCGGCCCCCTCTCTGCTGCGGAAGGGGAAGTGCGGGCTCCTCGGCGTCGGGGGCGGACTAGGCCCGCACAGTTGGCTTAGCGCAGGGCCCCCGCCCTGCCCGCCCGCGGCGAAGAGCAGGAGCGTTCGCGCCCCTCCGGCAAGGACCCCAGGAGAGCCCGAGCGGTGGCCCGGACCTGGCCTGGCCTCTCGCCGCCCGCCGCAGCCCTGAGGGCCCCTCTGCGTGTTCACAGCGGACCTTGATTTAATGTCTATACAATTAAGGCACGCGGTGAATGCCAAGAGAGGCGCCTCCGCCGCTCCTTTCTCATGGAAATGGCCCGCGAGCCCGGCCGGCGCGGCGCCCCTCCCGCGGGAGGAAGGCGAGCCCGGCCCCCGGCGGCCATTCGCGCCGCGGACAAATCCGGCGAACAATGCGCCCGCCCAGAGGGCGGCCCAGCTGCCTGGCCGGGATCTGGCCGCGGGACACAAAGGGGCCCGCACGCCTCGGCGTCGCAGGGCGGGTGGGAGACCGAGGGGAACCCTGTGGCCCTCGGGTTGCGGCCACCGGCCCCGGCCACGTGTGTCCGCAGCGCGGAGCACCGAGCAACCCGCAGGGGCGGCGGGGGCCGGGAGACAAAGGGCGGGCCCGCGGGGGCAGCAGGCGGGGTGCGCCGGGGGCGGCGGCGCGCGGGCCGGGGTCGCGGCGGTGCGGCCCCCGCGGGCGGGCCCGGGCGCTGTCCGCGGTGCTGGCGGCGGGGCGGCCCCGCGGGACGGCAGTGCCGCGGCGCGCGGGGCAGACTGTGTCCCGAGTGCCACTCGCCCCCACCGTGGGCGCCCTGGACAGTTGCCACGGCAACGAGGGAGGGGGTGGGGCAGGACCCGAGGTCACTGCAAAGTCTGTTCGTCCTCAGGCCGCTGGGCCGCTGAGCTCCGGAGCAGCCCCCGCACCTCGAGGGCCGGGCCAAATGTGGAGAGGGGTCCACCCGCGGGGGGCGGGGGGGTGCGCCGGACCGCATCCCGCCCCCAGACCTCGCTCTGGGTTATGCGGGACACGAGGCACGTGAGCCCGGCAGCCGGGGGAGAATGACAAGCCCCTCCCCCCGCCATCTGCAGCCGCGCTGACACCCACTCAGGTTTGCAGCAGGGATTTGTTTCCGCGCTCGGAGCCAGCGCCACCCGCCGGGCGCCCGCCTCTGCGCCCCTCACCGCCGCCCTGCTGCCGCCGCCTGCCCGGGGTGAGCGTCAGCTGAGGAGGCAAGTCGGGCAAGTCCCCGACTGGGCTTTGCAGCTTTACCGGGGCGAGGACAAGCCCCTCCGGCCAGGCTCCAAGCCTGGGCAGGGACCTTGGTCACCCCCAAGTTCTCCTGGCCCACGGCCCTAGTCGGGAGCGAAAAACCAGGACAAAAGGGACCACTTGGGTTTCGGGCGGTGGCATCTCCATCCCCACCCCCACCACCCCCAGCACAGCTGCCGGCCAGCAAGGGATGCGGCAGCACCCTGGGTCCACCTGCTTCTCAGCTCAGCCTTCCAGCCCCTGCACCCTGAGACACTGCTGGCACAAGCAGAAGCCACTGGCTCCTCCATCTTCCCACCCCCACCCGCATCAGAGCCCTGCAAAGCCCAGGACAGAGTCTGCCAACCTCCTGCCCCCGGAGGAGGGGGAGATGGCCAGGCAGCCCAGCAAGCCCCGGCCTGACCATAGCACTGACCTTGGGCTTAGCATCCCCCTTCTTCCTTCCTCCTGCAAGGGGGCAGGGACTGCAACCCCTAAGCACCTCTAGTGCTAGGGAAGCGGAGGGGCCCTGGGGTCATTCCAGGACAGCACTGAAGAGTCTGGGGTGTGGCCCAAGCTCAGCCTGAACTTTGACTCTGAGCTGTTCAGAAGCATCTCTGACCTTGCAGCCTGGACCTTCCCTCGGAGGGAAGGTGGCCCCTGCTCCCCCATCCCCTGTGGCCAGGGGGTGTTCATGCCTCACCCCCCTTCCTGGAGACTTGGCTCCTGATCAGAAGGGACCTTCTGTGCTGTTAGCCTGTGGGGACACTCCAGGGCTGAGGAATGGTGGGGCCCACAGGCAATCTGCCCTTGGCATTGTCCCTAGGCTTGGCCAGGCCCTGTTGGGGTCTCCTGGGAAGACCTTCCTGTACCCTACCACGGTCCCCGTGGAGGCCTGAGCTCCTGGGGCTCCAGCTCAGGGGGGCACAGGGTGGCGTCACCGCCCCAGGCTGGGTGCTGGAGCTGACTAGCAAGTGTGGGGGCGCTCGTGGGAACCTCATTGCTCAGGGAGCTGCAGAGCCCGAGTGTGCTGCCTCCACGAGCAGGCCGCGCGGTGGCTGGGCTGCTGCACCGGCTGCCGCAGTGCGGGGAGGCCCCACATGCACAGGGCCCAGCACAACCTGTGGGCTGAGCTGCCGGCCTTGCTGAGAGGCCCTGGGTCAGGAGCCGCCACCACTGCACTCTGCACCCAACTTGGGTGGCCCTCCGTGTCCAAGCTCAGACACCCTTCCGACTGCTCACACACATGGTCACAGACGTGCTCACATATGCACGCCCACACAGTCACATCCCACACACGGAGACCACCTGACTCCATCAGGCGGAGCTGGGCTGTACTTTCATGCTGATGGATGTGGACAGCAAGTGGCGCCGGCCTGGGGCTCCCCAGTGAGGGAACCAGAGGGGACACTGCCTGGCCTGAGGATCCAGCCCAGTGGTGAGGACATTCTTGCTCCCAATAAAACCTAACAAAGCTGCCAAGCCTGCTGCCACTGGGCCCACAGCCCCCCAGATTCCCAGAGGAACCTTCCACTCCCAGCCCCACATGGCCAGCGAGGAGAGAAGAGCCATAAGGACCAAGCCGCTGTGTCAGCCCCTGGCTCTGCCCTGACCTCACCTCCAGGCAGGGCTTCCCCGCATGGCCATATCCAGGAGGCCCTGACCTCTACCCCTAAGCACAGATCCCCTGGTGGCCTGTGCAGAGGTTGGGAGCTGGGCTCTCTGCCTCCTGGCTGCCTCCTGGCTGCGCCCCTGAGCCTGGGCATTGGCAGTGGTTGACCCCAGATAGCTTGGGCCCTCGTACCCAGCCTTCACCCCTGGGCTGGGGGTGTCAGGAGCTACTGGCAAGCTAGGTGGGGTACAGGGGATAATGTCTGGGAAGGAATTAAAAATAAAAAAATGAATATAGGCCCAGCGCAGTGACTCATACCTATAATCCTAGCACTTTGGGAAGCTGAGGTGGGAGGATCACTTGAGCCCAGGAGTTGGAGGCTGCTGTGAGCTGTGATGACACCACGACACTCTAGCCTGGGTGACAGAGCAAGACTGTCTCAAAAAAAAAAAAAAAAAGAATGTGATAAAGTGCTACTCCCTCCAACTTGCTAAAGGATGAGAGAAATGGGGGAGGGCCCTCACCCCAAGTGGGGAGCGAGGAGTGGGGCGCCCCCGCTCGCACACTCACGCACACACGCACACCTGGCGCCTCAGTCCCTGTGGTCCCCAGGCTACCACAAAGAAAGGGACTGTGGGACCCAGAGGCAGGAACCTCCCAGTGCTGCTCAGCCCCAACCTCCAGCCAGACCCTGGCCCGGCCCGACAGGGCACTGGACACTGGCCATCGGACGGAGGCCAGGGCTCCCCTCTGTCCAGCCGCCGCCACCCTGCTCAGCATCAGGTACTCCCTGGATGCGTTTCCTCCTCCGGTCAACGGGGAGAATGAAACCAGTGCATCTCCTGGGGCGGCCTGGGCAACTGGTGGGCCAGCGGCTGGGCCAAAGAGGGGGGGAGAGAGGCCGCCTGGGAAGGCCGAGCCCATGTTTCAGGGGAGCGGGGAGAGGACCCGTCCGCATGGCCAAGTGCCTCCCCTCCACCTGCGCTCGCCCCGCTGTCCTGCCCTGCACAGACTCAGCCTCGGCCCAGATGTTATAACGGCCAGAGATGGCCACACTCCTGCCCTTTGAGGCTCCGACCCTCCAACCCAGCGGGCTGGGCCGGACCCAGAAGGTAGCCCTCACCCCCCAGAAAGCAGGAGGACGAGGCGGGAACAGTCCCCAGTGCTGGCGAACGTGGAGCCAGAAATGGCTCAGAAGGGACCCCACACGAGCCACTTCCAGACACTCTGATGGGGGGGCAGCCGAGTGCTCCCCCAGGGCGTGGGCACTCAGCATTCCAGCCTGGTCCTGGGACGGCTCTGCCGTCCACGCTCGGGCCACGAGCTCTGGATGCTGCAGAGGGCAGTGGGGCTATTCCCAGGTGTCACCACTGTGGACTCTCCTGAGAGCCCCAGCCGGGACAGCGACCCTTGCCTGACCCCAGGGAAATGCAGTCCTGGGAGCAGAGTCAGCCCCAGGTGAATGAATGACCAAGACCAAGCTCGGGAGGGCTCCTGGCCCACACTGCACACAGGGTCAGCGCTCCACGGTGGGCACATCTCTGCAGGGTCAGGACGGGGAGGTCCACAAAGCACACAGACCAAGTTCAAATAAAGTCTCAAAGTACAGCCAGGCAGCGCACAGCCATCTGTGCAGGGACACACGCCGAACTCCCCAGCACACGCCTGGGCATGCGTGGCAAGGCCTCCTGCACGTGCCTCTGCTCACCACATGAGGGCGCCGCGGAGCTGCTGCAGAGTCCTGCACCCGGACGGGAGTCGGGAGGCAGGCGGAAGCAGGCCCAGAGGGACCACAGTATTGCAGGGACAGCAAAGGCTGTCTGCGTGAGCAATGACAGTGGGCAGTCCCTGTACACCGGGAGACTGCCCCTTGCCCCTGCCCCCCTCAGATCAGGGGAGGAGCGACGCAGAGGGACCCTTGCACACCTGGATGCTCTTCATTCATTCATTCATTCATTCAGCAAATATTTCTGAGCCCCCTCCTAGGGTCCACGAGTGCCGAGAGGTCTGGGCAAGCCTTCAGGGGACAGGACCTCAATGGGCAGAGAGGGTAACCTGGACTCCTGGGCGCCCCTGGACCCCAGCTGGAACCGCATCTGGAACAGAGCGGGAGCCTCCTGGTCACAGTAGGAGGAAGGCAGGTGCCCCTCAGCCAGCGGGTGCAAGGCCACAGGGACGTGGTCTCAGATTCCCGGAGTCAAGCCTTCACCCTCTGTGCTTCAGTTTACTCATCTGTGGCTGGAAGGTGAGCTCAGACACATTCACTCAGTGAATGAGAGCAGTTAGCATCAGCACCATCACCATCATCATGATCACCATCGTCATCACCACCGTCATCACCACCACCACCATCACCATCGTCATCATCACCATCGTCATCACCACCATCAGCAGCAGGAGCACCATTGCCATCGACCCCACAGGGTGGGGCCACGTAAACTCCCTCTGGCCGGTCCTGTTTCCAGCTCTTTGAAGCAGCAGGGGTGGGGTGGAATGACGTACATGCAGACCCACTGGGCCTGCGTCTGCTCGAAGGTCGCTCAGTAGACCCATATACTCCCGGGAGGGCAACTGCATGCAGAGCACACAGGAGGGGCAGGAACAGGTTGGGGCAAGAGCTTTAGAGATCCGCAAAGCACAGGGGACTCAGGGGCAGATCAGCCGGGGGATGCGTAGGCCCCACGTGGGGCAGCTGTCTCCAGGGCAGAGGACCCTGCCATCACTGCCCAAGCAGCCCCGGACCCAGCTGACCTTTCCCCACAGTCCTCCAAACTGTCCAGGGAAGAGCTCGGTCTCGGCCCCCAGGTGGCACTTCCCAACCACCTGGCGCGGAGCAGTGCAGAACTTCCTGGCTTAGAAGGCACAGTGGCCATCCCTTAGTGCCCACCTGCCCAAAGGTTGCAGACATTGTCCCAAGAGCCCAAGGACTGAACAGAGCCCATAAGAAGGCCCATTTCCAGATAAATCCCACCTTTCATGTGCAGACCCCCAAGAACCACAGACACGACAAGGCGCTGAGCCTTGCACCTGGAGAGGGGAGACGGATCCTGCCCCAGAGGCTGCCGCCCGTCCGGGACCATCAGCATCCTTACGACTGACAGTTTACCAAGGCCCAGCGTCTGCCCTGTGTGTGCGTGCACTTGTGCCCATATGTGTGTACATGTGTGTGCATGCATGGTATGCATCGTGTGCCTGTGTGCATATGATCGTGCTTGTCTGTGCACGCACATGTACATGTGTCTATGTGCATCTGTGTTTGTGTGTCGTGTATGTTACGTGTGTGAGCATGCCTGTGTACATGCCATGTGCACGTGTGTGGGTGCATGCCTGTGTGCATGCACATGCATGTGCTCATGCATGCATCTGTGCATTTGTGTGTTTTGGGGGTGTGCAGGGGGCAGCTCCAGTGTAGGGAAGGTAGGGAAGAACCACCCACCCCAGGACACTTGCTACCCCTCCCGGCCAGCAGCCTGCACCCGTGCTGGCTCCGTGTTCTGACTAGAAGCTCTTCTCACACCTCCACTCCCCTGCCCAGCTCGCCCTGCGCTTTCGGCCTGCCGTCAGCCTCCAGGCAGCTTCCCCGACCACAACGCAGCAGGCATCAAAGCCCTGGTGTTCCTGGGGCCTGGGTTCTCCTTACCCTCCTCTCCCTGAAGCTGTCCCACCCTGAGGTCCCTCAGCAGCCACCAGGGATGGAGACTGGCCAGGGAGGCTGGACCAGGACTGGTCTCATTATCCACTGCTGCTGGTGGTCTACGTCCATCTCCAAACTGACTCCCCCCTCCAGGCCAGGCAGACCGCCCCCCAGCCCCATTCTGACATTCACATGCTGGCATCCGTCCCCAGCTAGTGGGCAGAGAAACCGTGGAGGGAGGCAAGAGCAGGGCTGGCTCTGCTCTGCCCCTCCCAGGGACCCCAGGCTGCCGGGGGCGGGGGTGGGGAGGGGGAGGACACTGCCCAGCCTACCTGCGGAAGAGGCTGGGTGTGGCTCAGCGTGGCCACCCAAACTTCAGCCACTCCCCACACTGCCCTGGGGCCAAGGCACCCTTGGGGGGCCATCCCAGGAAGGCCAGGTGGTACATTTTGTTTTCTGGGCAACACTCACATTTACTCCCACCCCAGTGTGCCTGCCCCTGGGCCCCCACCCACTGTGCAGCTCCAGCCTGTGTCGGAACCTCATGGCCAACCCAAGTGCCAGGAAGTGCCCCGGAAGGTGGAGGACAGACCAGGGTCTGCTTGGGGCAGGGCTGTGGCATGGGGAAGGACCAGCCTGGGGGCAGCTCGGGTACTACACAGAGATGGGCCCCACCCCAGGTCTCTCCGGGGCCAACCTGCAGACCTTCCCACCCACCCCCCAGCCTCCTCACATGCTGGGCTGACCGAGTCCCACTCAGACCACCACCCCGAGCCCTGGGCTGCTCCTGACCTGCCCACACAGATGCCCAGCCTCCCCTGCCCCCACCCGCCTGCTACACCCCAAGGCCCTTTCACCCCCTGCCCCGCCGGCGGGGGCGCTTTGCTGTCTCTGGGGTGCACCTGTCCGACAAGCCAGGCCGAGATCACCCAGTCACCCCTCCCCCACCTGTCGGGCACGCAGCGACTGCTTGCCAGGGAGACCACAGACTGGCCACACCCCGGCCTGGCCCCTCGGGCACCCTCGCCTCCGCAGGGCAGGCCTCCTGGACACGTGCCCATCCACACCAGCCTCTTCCTTCCTCCTCTGAGTCCTGCAGCAGCCCCTGCTTGGCCTCAGATCCTGTTCTGTCATCCTAGGGGAGCCCACGTCCCTTAAGAGCAGGGACTGCCACCCAGCCCTGTCTCCCTTGAAGGCAGCCAAGTGGTGACCAGAGCCCCAGAGGGTCAACTGAGTTCTAGGTTCCATGTAATCTGGCTGGGGGACAGTGGGAAGACCCGCAGGACCTGGAGGGGGCACCCGCGGTGGCGGCTGGGCACGGTGGTGCCTGCACCCGAGCAGCGGGAGGCCTGCACTCTGGGTCTCTCTTGGGGCTGGAAAGAAACCCAGACACCAGCCCTGAGGACAGGCAGGGCGCCAGCCACCGCGGGACGACGCGGCGCAGGCATGGGGCACAGGGACCGTCCTCCCAGGGCCCGGGGGAAACTGCATCTGCGGCAGGTGGCAGGTGGCAGGTGTGGAGAAGCTGCCACACGCACTGGGGTGAGAGCGCAGACAACACTGTCACTCAGCCGGGGGCCTCCCGCCCGGCTGGCCGGTCTCCGAGTAGGGAGGCCACCCTAGGTTCGCACTCCAGTGGGAAGGACCTCTTGGTGGCTGCCCAGGGAAGCAGAAGGGCCGGCTCTTGGAGACGGCACCCAGGGCCTCACGCATCTGGGACACCGAACCCAACCTGCAGGTGCCCCTTCCTCTTTGCACCTCCAAGGGCAAAAGCAGAGACTGCTGGACGGGGCTTCCCCAGCCACAGACAGGAGCTCAGCCTGTGACAGCAACCGCCGGCCAGGCCAGATAGCCCCACAAGGCTGGTCCCCAGGGCACAGATCCCAAGGCCGCCCGGCCACACCCACGGCCCCGTACCCGCTGCGCCCACAGCAGTCCCCTGGCCCCCACGCACCCCTCAGCACTGCCCTGCCCCCACCTCTTGCACAGCCCCGCCCCACGCCCGGCAGCACCCCACTTCCCTAGCAGTGCGGCCCAGCAGGTGGACACACGGCCTCCTCTCCACCACCTGCCCTCCCCGAGCCCCCCCAGAGCCCTCACCCAGCCCTACGTCCCCTGCCGCCCCTACCTGCACGCCCCAGGCATGCACCCAAGCGCACCACGGCCTGCGGATTAACCGTGCTGGACCCGATGTGCTCTCGGCCAGCCTGCCTTCTCTGTGGACACCCCCATGTTGGGAATGCTCCCCACAGAGATGACAAGGGCCCCCCGCTGGTGTGGCCCCTCCTCAGACCCTGCGACGCCCCGTGACCCCCAGCATCCCCCTCTTTATCCTGCAACTTGCGTGTTGAGACTCCTTAGTTGTCAAACCAGGACAACTTGAGGCGGGGGTGATGAGAGGATGCCCAGGCCAGGGACCATCTCCCAGGGGACCCCCCACCAGGCCGAGGAGGGCAGTGGGAGCAGCGGCAGGGGGCGAGGGAGTTTGCAGAAGCCGGATCTGCAGGGCTGGGTTTGGGACCTGCCCCCCAGCCTCATGCCTTGCCCAGGCCAGGGGCTGGGCCAGGCAGCACCACTGCCAGCGCTACGCCCTGCACGCTGGGGACCCACTGGGGACCCTGCACGCTGGGGACCTGGCAGATCTGACTCAAGGCCTGGGCCTGGCAAGACCCTGCTCTGAGAGGCAGCTCCACCCACAGAAAGTCCCCACTCTCTGACCCAGTAGCAGGGCTAAGGGGACATCCTCCCGGCCTCACGAGAGGCGGCCAAAGCCCAAAGCCTCCTAAGGGGCCTCATCGCCTCTGCGCCCCCGGCCCTGTGGTCTGGTCAGAAACGGTGCCCTGGCCCATAGCAGCCCAGCACTGCTGGGCAGCCCCGCCCCGGAGGAGATCCTTCGCGGCAACCGCCAGCCACGCTGCCACAGCCAGCGGCGCTAGAGCCCACCAGCACCCCGGGAAGCAGCACTGGGCTCTGCATCAGTCGTCACCGCGCCTCGCCTCCTCCCAGGAAGTCACGGAGCATCAGCTGCGCTGTCATCTTCAGAAACATGGCGTCCCCCGTGACGGGATGTGGCTTCCAACAGGCAAAGCCCTGATCTTGTGATGCTGGCCCTCCCCAAGGCCTGGGCTGGAGGGGACAGGGAGTGACTGAGACACCAAGGTGCCTGGGCTCCATCCACGTTGGCAACAGCTGGTCACTCTGGTTAGGTGCCCTGGACTCTGGGAAGAGTGTCTGACCACAAAGTCTGACCACAAAGACCCCAGCCAGCCTGCGTGGACTTCCCAGAGGGGAAGGGCCCTTGCTGCAGACGTCCTCTGGGATGACCCCTGACCCGACCCCATGGGGAGGCCAGCGGGCCGGGGGGCCCCTCTCCACTGGCCACAGACCAGAGCCACAGCCCAGGGTCCACTCAACCTGCGACTCCAAGTCTAGCGGCGTCTCAGCACGACCTGTGAGTGGCAGAGGCAGAGAACAGCCCTGATTGTGCCCTGGCCGACACCCACACTGAGTGGGAAACCACACACACAACGTGCCTGCACATGACCACCAGGGGAAGGACAGGGACCCGCACACCGTGGGGACACACAGCTACACACCAGGGGAGGGACAGAGACCCCCACACCACGGATCACACAACCACATGCCAGGGGAGGCACAGAGACCCCCACACCACGGGATCACACTACACGCCAGGGGAGGGACAGAGACCCCCATACCACGGGATCACACAACTACACGCCAGGGGAGG
>NW_012150197.1:905297-910720 GCF_000956105.1 Propithecus coquereli | reverse complement strand
AGAGACCCCCACACCACGGGATCACACAGCTACACGCCAGGGGAGGGACAGAGACCCCCACACCACGGGATCCCACAACTGCTCACAGGCAAGTGGGTGCTCGCAGGAACGAGCGTGACTGTGGGAGACCCTTCCTCGTGTTGTCAGCTCAGTAACGTGTGCACCGTGTGTGGTCCGCAGACGAAAGTCATGCTGAACGTGCGGTGTCTAGTCGCTATTCGAGTGGCTTTTCCAGCACGCTGGCTTCAATAACCATGGGTCGTGCCAACCTCAGAAGCAACTCAGTCATGAGCAAACCAGGAGTAGCAGGTGCGTGGCCTCTCGGAGTGAGGACAGCGCGTCTGCCTCGTGCCGCGTAAGGGGGAGGGTATACGCCGTGCCCAGATTGCCCCCCACAGCTCACCGAGGGTTACCAGACGAGGTCTGGAGACCCGAGTCACGGCAGCACGACAGCTCTGGCCTGGGAGCGGCATGGCTTATGGCTGGCCTCTGGCCAGACTCAGTTCTGTCCTTTCAGGGCAAAGAGTTAGTCAACCCTGGAGGGCTCAGGGCCACCGAGCAGCACCGCAGGCCTCGTGTTTCCTCCACGCCACCCCCGTCGGCCAGCTCGGCCCCAGCACAGGAGTAACCCACAGAGCCAGCCAGCTGCCACCGCACGGCCACAAGGATGCTCCGCTTGCACCTCAGCTACGGGGCCCTCCAAGGAAACTTCCAGAGCCAGAGGTACCTCACACGGCACATCTAGCTAAAGGTTTTTCCAGGTAGAATTCACCAAGAAACGTAGAAATCCTAACATGCTGTGCCTGGGGGAGGGGCAGAGGGAAAAAGCTATCTGGTTGGCTTTTGGGGGGCAAAGGTGGGAAACACTGAGAATCCACAGCCCGTCACGAAGCAAACATGACGCCCTCCAGTTGTCACCCCAGAAACCTGCAACCCCAGGGGAGGGTCCTTCCTGCCTCGTCCAGCTTCTGCGGCTCCAGGTGCCCCTTGGCTCGTGGCGGCCTCGATCCTGTCTGTTGTCACCTGCCCCTCTTTTGCATGTCTCCTATAGGAGACATCCAGGGTGGCACCCAGGGCCCACCTCCTCTTGCGTGTGCAGGTTGAGAGCAGGTGTCCCCGAGTGCCAGGAGCAAGAGTGAGGGGGCCCCACACCGACCCGGGCCTGGCGTCTGCTCCCCAGGGTTTCTCGTGTGGCCAGAGGGGCAGCCACCGCCTCCTCCTGCGTCGTAGGATGCCTTCACGGCTGGTGACGCTCAGACTGCACTGTTCACTCTTGACACACAGGCCGGTCGGTGACCGTTGGCCCGAGTCCTCATGGCCAGTTCCTGCACTGCGGCGACCAGCCGACACTACCCACTCCTTCCACGCGCCTCCCTGGCGCTGACACGCACGAACGGGAAGCGCCCTGTCGTAACACACGCTACCTCCCAGCCCACCTCTTGGACGACCGCACTAAAAGCCAGGAATTCAACTTCAAAGGAGCCCAATGACGGCATACAAGTAAGAAGATGGCACGAACACGAAGGAATTAACCACTTGAGGTTTGAAACACACTTCCTAAAACAAAATCATAGAAGCAACCTGGAGATGCAGGTGGTGAGAACGTCCCACCTGACCGACCTGCAGGGTGGGCTCATTTCCTGCTCTCGTTTCCTTGCACCACTTACCAGCCTCCGGCAGAGGTGCTGACTGGCTAGGAAAGGGTGTAAGAGAATCCTCAGGGACCACGCGCCACCGGTACCTCCCACCTGTATCTCACACTAGTCAGAACTCTGCAGACGTGCACCCAAGGTTCGTGCATTTCACTGTTTGTAAATCTTACCTCAAAAGGTAAACAAACTGAACAAACAGCAAACTCGTTGATGAACGTGAATCACTTGGAGTGCACTGGTGCCGGCCATCTGAAACGGGTGGCAAACGAGAGGCACTGAGGGGCGGATGGGGGACGGACGGGGGACGGACGGAGGGGAGAAGCCGATCCAAGGAGGGGGTGCACGGGTCTCCACTCACCGCACCTCTGCGCAGTTACGCTGAGCCGTGAGCGCAGTTACATGCGGTTTAGTCTTTAACTCACTCCACCAGCAACAAGAGAGTGAGGACCCCGGGCCTCGAGAAATACACAGGCTTTTTTGATGGTGACTCCATTCATGGCTTTGCAGCCTAAAAAACCCAAAAAACATTACCCCGTCAAGCAGGGGTGAAGAATGCAGCGACAGCAGGTTTGCTAAATAGGTGTTTATTAAGGCTCGTATTCTCCTAGAGGAAAGTCACCCGATGTCGTCCTCGACTCCACACAGGCAGTGACAGAGGAAGCGATAGGCCCTAAATGCAAGTCTACATGATGCAGCTTAAACTTTAACTGTAGGGTCTTCTGCAGCACGTGGTCCGGGAGGCGCCTGCTCTCCAGGACGGCAGAGCTGCTCTGCGACGAGCACGTGCGGGCGGGCGCTGCAGCGTCGGGCACGAGCACCATGTTCATGCTTCAGCTCAGACTCCAGGTGGCGGTTCCGTCAACGGTCCCTATTCCACAACACACTGACAGCAAATTCACTTTCTAAAAGGTTTGTTTGTTTTTACCCGTTCAACAGGAAAAGAAACGAGACACGCGTGGTGAAATTTATAGCAGGCGGCATCCTCCCTCACGCTCCGACCCACCAGACCCTGCACGTAAAGCGCAGCGTTCCGGTGTGAAACGGCACTGGGGCTCTCAGGCGAAGGACGGGAAATTAAAACGGTCTGCAGACAGCAAGGAACCCTGAACACTGAACCACATCTCACACTCCTCCCGACCCCGCACGGCGGACCCCACCAGCATCGGGCGGGCTCGGGCGCAGGGCAGCGCGGGACACAGCAGCAGCAGGGTGTGGGCCACAGGTTTTCCACAGAGACAAAACGTGCCCACCAGACTCGAAAAATTAAAGTTTACCTTTCCGTCTAGTAGAAAAATCAAATGAGCAGATTAGCATTTCAGACATAACAGATGATAAAAATGGCAAACCAGCTGGACGAGGTGGTCACCAACTTTTTCATTTCAGGACTTTAAGAGATTTTAACAGATACTCTAAGAGACAAAACAACTCATGGTTTCCTATGTTTGTATGAGCAAGAAAGGGTGAGAAGTACAGGGCTCATCAAGAAAGTTAATGACTGTGGACGTAAGAAGATAATTTCTGCCAAAATAAAAAAAATCTTTAGAATATATTAGGTTTTTGTTTTGCTTTGTTTTTAAGGATATTTATATTTCCCATTAGGTCAGTCTGATTGATAAACTGACAAAAAAAATACTCCTTTATTAGTGAGTTCTACAATATCATAACACATAGAAAAAATACAAACGAACACAGATCCATCTGGGCAAAAATAAACTACGAAAAAGGTAAAAGATGCAACACTCAACCCTGCACAGGACGACACGCTGGAGCTGACCAAGCACACGTTTTTAAAACTGGTTTTCAAAGTCCAATGTTAGAACACGTAAGAAACCGTCTGGTCCTTATTGTTTGTTTCGATTCTGCCGTTCCTGTAAGAGAGAGGGAAAGAGTTGAACAGACGGTCACCAGACAAACCCCTCCCAGGACGCGTCCAAGGTGCCCGCAGCCGCAGCCTCCCTGCTCAGCCGCCCAGACCACACGGCGCACAGACAGGGCCGTGTGGACCACACACACGCGAGGCATGGCATTCGGCCCCGACCCCGCGCCAGAGCCCTCACAAGCAGAAAAGCATCGACGGCTGCAGTTGCGTGGGTCACCCGTGTGCTGCAGACCTCACTTCCCGTCCCTGGCTTGCCCTCCCATGCCACCGTCACTCTGCATGGCAAACCCTAGACGTGAAATTGTCTGCACGCACTGGGCACTCAAGTGTGCTGCGTACACGGGAGCTGCTCTTCTGTATTTTATCTCACTTAAACCTGTCAGTGGCCCGGAGGACACTGAAGTCCTCCCCGCAGGCTAGAGAGCGAGCTCTGCGTCACCAAGACCAGCTCAGGCCCTCCCACTGCCCTCGTCTGCTCTGACACCAGAGAACCGGGCCCCCGCAGACGGACTTGAGCGAGGCCAGGCGCCTCGGCCATATTTATCTTCCACTTCCACAAAGAGAACAACCTTTTCCCAAGTGTGTGTGACACACGAGTTTGGGACTTACAGCTGAACCTTCACCCGTGCCTGCCTGCTTCTCATCAGTAGGGTCTAGAGGCCACTGCCATCTGTCCTCACAGCACAGCAAGGGAACGTGGAGACGTTCCATCAAAGAGCACGCGCCACACCGCTTGGTAAAGACGCGTCCCTGGCACACCCATCCTTATCCGGCCCTTTTTCTAGAGAGACTCAAATTCGTGAGAAAACTGCAGGGCGGATGGAGACCCAGCATCTAACGAACGCTCCTCTTTGCTAAAACGACGAGTGCCTTCGGGTTAGTCCACACCTTCCGCAGCGCTGCGCGTGAAATGCCCCCCCCCCCGCACCCAGGGTGGGCTTCTCAGCAGTGGCTGCCCCCTGTCCTGAGAAGGCTCCAGGGTATTAGGATTAAAGCACTGGGCAGACAACCACAGCTCTAAAAATCGACCTTTCCTCCCTATGCTGAAATGTAAAACTGGAAAAATTAACAACTCAATATTTTGCATTCCCTTAAAAAATCTCATCAAAAAAGAGGTATTGCTGCTCCTAAAAAGATTCCAGTCTCTCTTTTGAGCCAAACAGCTGCTGTTAAAGCCACTCAGGAGGGAAACTTCCCAGCGTCCTGTCTCCCTTCAACCCTTATAAGCTGCTACAAAGTTCACCACGTGCTCTTTAAAAAAAAAAGATACCATTACTCATAAAATTTCTCAAAAAAAAAGAAACAGGTGACGAGTGCAGCTCATACTTTAGAGCTGCGGTCCCCAACCCCTGGCCTCCGCCCAGTACCAGTCCGTGGTCTGTCAGGAAACGGGCGGAGTAGCACCGCCTGAGCCCCACACACCTCCCCAGCCCCAGTCCGTGGAAACGCTGTCTTCCATGAAACTGGTCCCTGGTGCCAAAAGGCCAGGGACCGCTGCTGTAGAGGAACGCTCACCAACAAAGACCCAGCTTCTTAGAATTCTCCCCCCCTTTACCCAGTTTCCAAAGCCAAACAGTCACTCTGCTGGGTCGGGCCATGTTCACACAGGGACGACCCAGGGGTCGGGGCACCTACGGCCAGGGCCAGAGCAGAGATGCACACTGTGTGGAACACCCACGGCTTCCACTGTCTTGAGCACCCTACGCAGTGACTGTTTAAGATTTTAAAAAACCAAAAATGTATCAATCTAGGACTTGGTCCGACACTGCTGCCATAAAAGCTACTGCTCTCCTAAGAAATCGGTGTTTCCAAATTTACAGCTGGATGGCAATCCTAAAAAATGTTAACCATATTTTACTTCTAAATACTAGATTTTCTTTTTTTTTTTTTTT
>NW_012150197.1:891916-894307 GCF_000956105.1 Propithecus coquereli | reverse complement strand
TTCCTGCCTCCTGGCCTCGCCCTCGAGTTCCTGCCTCCTGGCCTCGTTCCTCGAGTTCCAGGTTTCTTTCTACTTCCCGCTCCGCGGGCTGCTCCGCCTGCCAGCAGACAATTTCAGAACCACCTCTTACAACGCAGGAACAACTATGTCCCTGTAACAAAATCTTTGAGATTCTCAGGGTCAGAGACAAATAGGAGCCAGTGATCTGCTGTATGCGACAACAATCTGGGCACACCTTCGTGACGACAGACGTCAAGGACCCTGGCCCCTCTGCTGCAACCGCTCCCGCGGACGGGCCTTCACAGCCCTGCCCTCGAAGCAGCCCTGTCCCGCAGCTACACGCACGGACAATGGGACAACAAGCCACAGGGAGGCCAGCCCTCCCCCTCCCATCCGCAGGACCCTCTCCGTAGCAGCGCTCTGGTCACATCAACGCCCCCCACACACGTGGAAAGGGCAGATGGAAGAAGAGACGACCTCATGGCTGAGGGCCACAAAACCAAGCAGAGCAACAGAGGTGAGGTCACAGAGACACCCAGCGCAACTTCTGACTGACTAGAGCCTCAACTAAGATAGGACGTAACTTAGGACGTGCGAAAACATACGCTACGGTAAGCCTTTAACGTCCCTGAAAATCCATCTGAATATTAAACAGACAAACCCAGGACACAGGTCACAAAGACGTGGCGCCGTGCAAACCCATCATGCCTCCCACTCTACCCGCTGTGCTTCCCGCTTCTCAGAGCTTCCCGCCAGAGCTGTCGCAGAGAGAAAGGAAGCAGCCCTTCAGGTCCCCTCTAAGCCCTTCCTCCCCAGTAACGTGGGTTCAGCCAAAACCTGGCAAGTGAGCCCCTCCCCAATCCTGGAATTCCTGCTCCTTTCTGGTTCTGACACAAAGATCTTAGCTATCTCTCCTCTGCGAAACCACCCCCGCCAAGGACAACAGACAGCACAAGTTCAACTAAGGACGCACGCAAGCACCGGCAAACGTGTGCACGCGCACACACGGCAAGGCTGAGGCAGTGAGGCGCCCGGGCGAGAGAAGTGGCCAGGCAACCTGCGTGGCAGCAGCCTTGGGCAGACCCTACCCTCCTCTTCCTGAGCTGTCAAACGGGGTGGGCACTGGCAGACAAGCAGCGGTGGAGTCACAGGTCACTGAAATATAAAAATATTTGGACCACAGATCTTTCTTAAACACTGAAGTTCATGTAACAAAGGGGAAAAAAAAGATTCCTGATTCCAAATTCCCAGCTAAAAAAGTTATAATTTACTAAGAGTTCTCTGACAAAGGGCTGCAGGCAGTTGTCCCAACACTGAATCACAACCCTCCCTCCACCAGATCCCCATTCGCCACTGCCACTCGTGGAGCTGAGCCACGGAAGGAGAACCCCCCTCTAGGCCAGCTCTGCCGGCGGCCCCACCCTCTCCCGATGCTTCCCGCGCTCGCCGGGTGACACAGCCCTGAGGCACATAACTTTTACTTCAATCTTGTCGACAGCTCACTTTCTACTGCACCTGCCACATTTCCTTCTAAACTCTAAACATAAAGCGAGTTAATCCGTAAAGCTACTTGAAATAAGTCATTCTATACACAAGACGCTGAGATTCTTTTTGTACAAGCCAAGCCTCAGGCTGCAGGCCGCCCTCCACACCTTTCCCGGTCACACTCTGCAGCGCGTGGGGGATGATGGTTCTGGTCTAATCTTACGGTGACTTACTCCAGACGTGTGCTGGGCATACGCAGTTGACACAGTGAGCCTACTTCAGAGCCTGCAGCCTCCCTCTGCCTCGTGCGCAGCCGGCACAAGCGTGGCGCTCACGGTCGAGATGTGCCGCAACCTAAACGTTCCTCAGCCCCGCAGTTCCACAGGCAAAGCTACGGATGTGAAAGTTTATTTACCAGGGATATAGCTGCACACGCTAAAAGTCATGAAAACAAATCCAAAGCTTGTTCCTAATACGTTCATACCTCTGAGTAAGTGTATTTTGCTCCTGCTAAAAGGAGTGGCACAGAACGAACCCTCGTAAGGACAATGCAGGTAGAACCGTTCCCCTGCTACTACGCAGCAGCCTCCTCAGAGGACTGCCGAACGCCTCCCCAGCCCCGACTGCTCAGTGCAGCCCCTCTGGCACAACTCGGGACTCGTAAAACTAGAGCAAAACTAGAACCCGCTGACAAAGGAGAACACAACTTTGGATTCTTAAGGCTCTTCCTCATAAACTCGAAACTGATGAACAGATACTCCAAACAAAAAATTAAAGAAATTTTAGGCCGGGCATGGTGGCTCACACCTGTAATCCCAGCACTTTGGGAAGCCAAGGCAGGAGGATCACTTGAGGCTAGGAGTTCAAGACCAGCCTGGTCAACATAGCAAAATCCTATCTCTACAA
>NW_012150197.1:885324-891866 GCF_000956105.1 Propithecus coquereli | reverse complement strand
GGGTCTAACGGCACATGACAAACCAAAGGAGGAGAGGGCCTCCCCAGCAAGCTCTGCTTCAGGTCGACCACGCCGCTCTCTACTCAGCACTCTGCACTCTTCCGACTACCCCAAACTCCTCACTGGAAATCCGGAGTCTCAACCCCACAGCTCCTCAGACCCTGTGCGGAACGCACTGACCACCCCGCCAGTGAGGAGCGGAGACCAGAGCGCCCTGGGCAGTCCCGGCACGGCGGGCCAGGCCATCCAGCTGAGAACCGCCCGGACCCACCTCGGCCTCTCTACACTACCCAGAGAGCAAGTCAGGGTTGTCCTTTGTCACTTTCAATAACACGAAGTAATAATACAACGCTGACGCACGTGGGCCAAGAGCTTTTGGGGCCCTTCCCAGGATGCTTCACCCTGCAGCCCCGTCAGCTTCCCTGGGAGCGTTCCGAGGGGTACAAGGAACACCCCAGACCTCAGGTGCAGCCACTTGCCAGGAACCATAACCCAAGACCTGACACAAAAACGCAGGTGTCCTAGGATTGAGCTATAATGCAAGTTCTAGGACACTAGAATTTTAAAAGCACCAACCAGGTCAACTAGAATTTTCTCCCTAAGCTCACAACAAACCTTCAGGACCCAGTGCACTCAAGGAAATCCAAGAATTTCAGCATTTAAGAAGAAAAACTGCACGTCTGCACGTGCACACACAGACCCAGCCTGCTGCCAGTTTAAAGCCAGCCAAGAAACAAAAGTTTCATTAGCAATTATCTCTATTCTATTCCTGCAAATTCAGCAATTCAGGATTTTATGTTTAGAAAATCTAAAATATAGAATTTCAGTTAACTGGAAATAAATGACATCCTCTTTTCTTCACAAGAGTGAAAGAGGGATCAACACTTTCTCAACGTTTCTGCAAATCCTGGGTTGTTTAGGACACACGTAATTTAAGACTGCCAGTAGCGCTACTGTGCACCGATGCGCGCGCCCTTCTGCTCAAAACACTTCAGGACGTTCGATGTCACAGATGACTAACTCCTGTGGTATAGAGGACTGAAAGGACTGAAAACCCACCTGCTACCAACTGACATTTTACAAAAGAAAGGACAACTTAACACCAAAAAAGGAGGGACTCTCAGAAGACCCTCTCAGATAAAGGGAGCTTTATGACGTACGTTAGCGTCCTTGTTTTCCCATTTCTGGTGCCAGTTTATGGCCACCTGAGCCCAACTCTTCTGAAGAGGAGACACTCACCGCAGTGTGTAGGGACAGCTCAGACCGCAGTCCTGCTAAAGTACAGCAGGAAATCAGACCCTCGCCAAGAGACCAAACCAAAGGTTTGCTGCTACTGGATCTAAATGTATGTATTCATTTAACATAAAATGTCTGGATTCCAAACTACCCATCCCCATTTTCTTTACTACATAGTGGGATTGCATTTACATCTCCCAAACCACAGGATGTTAGGTTTTCAAAAGAAAAATAAATGGTCTCTAGATCAGAGACCAGAGCCTCCTGACCACGAGGGGCAACGCCCTGTGAAGCACCAGCCTCGGTGGGTGGGCCCCACGCCCCATGGACGGGCTGTGGTGCCAATGCTCTCATTCCTTAGACACTGGGATGTGGTCAAAAGTTATCTGGTGACTTTCGCCCGCAAGTCACAAGTCACTCCCAGTGACCTCAATGGGGAAAGGCCCAGCAATGTGGCCGCCTACCCTGCCCAAATCCCTCGGGCCACCTGTGTGCAGGACCTGGGTACCCAGACCCACCTTGCGCACCACCTCCTCCTCCTCCTGGCGCTTCTCGTAGTGAGAAAAGTCGTCGAAGATGGAGGTTGTGTGCTTGTAGGAAGCGATGATCTTCAGCACTTGTTTGGCTTTGTCTAAGGGAACCTCCTGCGTGTCTCGCGAGTTTGTGACCGGTTTGTTGTCGTTGTTCTCCAGCCTGATGTGCCGGAGCTGGCTGTTGGGCACATCCTTGACAAAAATCCACTTCACGTCGAACTTCCCCTTCCACTTGTCCTGAGACCAGACCCCAGCACTGGTGCCATAGTCCACAGGGGACTTCATCTCAGCCACCCCACAGAAATGCCCACTCCCGTTGACACTGAAGAGCAGGTAGACGGGCCCCTTGCTGCTCATGGAGCGGAAGGCGCTGTCCAAGCGCTTGTTGCCATGTTCTGTGCTACACCAGATGGAGTACTTGATGGAGCGGTGGATGTCATCCTCGGAGTAGCTCTTTATGATGAACACACGCCCACTTTTCAGATTCCAATCAAACTCTTTAGGATTATAGCTGTGGGCAGCTTTCAGTTTTTCAAGGACAGGGTGGGAGTCTACACTGGGGGCAGAGTTAGGCTGGGCATTTCCGGGAGAGTTACTATCACTGGTGGCCCCTGCATTCTGCCCAAATGCTGCGTTTCTGTTGCGAGGGGCAACCCAGCGGGTTTGTGGGGGCTGCTGAGGGCTCTGATACTGTGGCTGGGCCAAAGGGGGAGGCTGAGCTGGGAGCGGCTGAGCCACCTGCTGGGGCTGTGGGACAGACTGTGGGGACGGTGCCTGCTGGGGGGCCGGGGCCTTGGGCACGGGCCCCTTGTTATCCCAGGTGCCAATGTCCATGTTATGCTTTATAGGTGGAGGGGGCAGCGCACTCCCCATCACAGGCCCACTCTTGGCTTTCATTTTGGGCTGTGGTTTTGCAGGCTTGCTGGCGATGGCAGCCCATGAGGTCGGCTTGGAAACCGGCATGCTCACATTTGTCCCACCACTGCCTGAAAGAACACCAGTCAGTGCCACGCTGCTGACGACAGAGCCCACGGTCTTGACTGCAGAGGTGCTGACCTCCCCAATCTTCAGGCCGACCATGCCTTGCTCCAGACTGTTCATCCCGGGGGCCTTGCTGAGGGTGTCGCTGTGAAAGCCTGTCTGCCCATCGACCACTGTGCCACCCAGGGAGCTTGGTGGGTAGGTGTAGCTGCTCCCGTACGCGGAGCTCTGCGTCTGCTGCCCCTGAGACCCACTTGTGCCCCATGCTGAGAATGCAGGATTTTCAGGGAAAAAATTAAACCTATGCTGATAGATGTTGTTCCCTAGACCCCCGGGCTGCCCAAAAACAGCATCGTGCATAAAATGATGGTCTCCATTACTGAGCTGTCCGTAGGTAGTGAGGTATGGAATCGGAGGGTCCCCTGCGGTGGACCAGGGGGCCTCGTTGAGGGAGTAAGGAAATCCGATGGACGGTGGGTAGTAGCTGGACAGGTATGGGTCGCTCATCGATGGGTAGCTGTTGCTCTGCAGAGACAAACGGGGACAAATCAGACTGTGTTCACAGCACAGGGAGATACCAAAATGCCAACCACCTCTCGCTTGGCACAGGCTGAGCGCAATCAAGAGTTACACAGCACTGGACCATTCCTTCCAGAAGGAAAGCTAAGGTCACCAACACAAGGACAGAGTCAAGACGGAGAGAAATCAGTAATGAACACAATCCAGGCCTTACTCTCAAAACACAAAGCATCATGTGAAGGATCTGAGCTCAAGTTACAGACTGAGCCAATCACAGCCCTCCCTCTGCCTTTACCTTCAAGAGGTGAAGCATTTAAAGGGAGCCAGAGTCAGGGATGAAGCCCTGTTCTTCCCGCCGGCAGCAAGGCTTAGGGCGGATACTGACAGCACGGCAGAGCACAAACAGCTTTAAAAGGCAGCAAGATGTTCCTAACGGCAAGCCAGGGTGCCCAGGGCATGAGGTTACTCCGGCAAACTGATCTCGGCTCCCTGATTGCACGAGACGTGCCCAGCCCTGAGCCTTGGCACCCCCCTGGAACCCGTCCCCCACACCCGGGCCACAGGGTAACCATCCTCAGGCCCCGTCCACGCACCTTCCCTGCATCCGAGAGGGTCCCGCCCTCTCCCACTCCCACTCCCACGGATTCCTGGACACAGCCTGGGCTCCCGGAGCAGGCCTGGCAGCATGGAGGCCCTGCTGCTCCAGCTCCTTAGCCAAGGGCAGGCACCCCGAGCGTGGGAGCTCTGCTCTATGGGAGCAGAGCAGCCTGCACTTTGGGCGCCCACTCACCTGGGCTGCCTTACTGAGAACATGCCTCCATACGAAGGCCGAATCTCAGGGAGGGGTTTTAAAGTGCCTGGACCACGCGGCAAGGCCTGGGAGAGGATGTGCATGCCTCGTCACAGGGGTCCCTGAAGGCATCTCCTGGGAGGGAGACTCACCCAAGGGTCTGGTCAGAATCGGCACCCACGCCTACACCACCACCCGAGGCAACTCAAGATGGCTTGCTGCCGAGCATGAGAGCCGTGCCTGCGTCTGTGTGAGGCAGAGGAGTGGCCAAGGCTCCTGCCAGGGGAGTCCATCTAAGTGTGCGGAAATGCCATTAAGGAAAACAGAGTGGGATTTTCTCATTTTTAAATCGTTCCCCTAATCCCTTTCCCCAAGTCCCCTAAGGTAACTAGAAAGTTCTAGATAAAAAGAGCTCTGCTAGAGACCTCCTCTTCCAACCTCACAACTTCTTCCAGCAAGACCTGCTGCCCTCCCATGTTTACCCCTCGTGGGGGCTCGAAGACCACACTGCAGAGGACAGCGGTGTCCTGGGCACTGACCGCCAGTCGGGGGCAGTGAGGCAGGTTTGGCATCCCAGACGGCGCAGCAGCTCCGCTTCTCTGCCGACAGGAAGCAACTCTCCCCGTGGACGCCGCTGGTCCTCAGAGCCCCCCAGCCGATGCCACAGACCGAGTGACCCAGCAGCCCGACCGCCGCTTCCTGCCTCCTGGCCTCGCCCTGGAGTTCCTGCCTCCTGGCCTCGCCCTCGAGTTCCTGCCTCCTGGCCTCGTTCCTCGAGTTCCAGGTTTCTTTCTACTTCCCGCTCCGCGGGCTGCTCCGCCTGCCAGCAGACAATTTCAGAACCACCTCTTACAACGCAGGAACAACTATGTCCCTGTAACAAAATCTTTGAGATTCTCAGGGTCAGAGACAAATAGGAGCCAGTGATCTGCTGTATGCGACAACAATCTGGGCACACCTTCGTGACGACAGACGTCAAGGACCCTGGCCCCTCTGCTGCAACCGCTCCCGCGGACGGGCCTTCACAGCCCTGCCCTCGAAGCAGCCCTGTCCCGCAGCTACACGCACGGACAATGGGACAACAGGCCACAGGGAGGCCAGCCCTCCCCCTCCCATCCGCAGGACCCTCTCCGTAGCAGCGCTCTGGTCACATCAACGCCCCCCACACACGTGGAAAGGGCAGATGGAAGAAGAGACGACCTCATGGCTGAGGGCCACAAAACCAAGCAGAGCAACAGAGGTGAGGTCACAGAGACACCCAGCGCAACTTCTGACTGACTAGAGCCTCAACTAAGATAGGACGTAACTTAGGACGTGCGAAAACATACGCTACGGTAAGCCTTTAACGTCCCTGAAAATCCATCTGAATATTAAACAGACAAACCCAGGACACAGGTCACAAAGACGTGGCGCCGTGCAAACCCATCATGCCTCCCACTCTACCCGCTGTGCTTCCCGCTTCTCAGAGCTTCCCGCCAGAGCTGTCGCAGAGAGAGAGGAAGCAGCCCTTCAGGTCCCCTCTAAGCCCTTCCTCCCCAGTAACGTGGGTTCAGCCAAAACCTGGCAAGTGAGCCCCTCCCCAATCCTGGAATTCCTGCTCCTTTCTGGTTCTGACACAAAGATCTTAGCTATCTCTCCTCTGCGAAACCACCCCCGCCAAGGACAACAGACAGCACAAGTTCAACTAAGGACGCACGCAAGCACCGGCAAACGTGTGCACGCGCACACACGGCAAGGCTGAGGCAGTGAGGCGCCCGGGCGAGAGAAGTGGCCAGGCAACCTGCGTGGCAGCAGCCTTGGGCAGACCCTACCCTCCTCTTCCTGAGCTGTCAAACGGGGTGGGCACTGGCAGACAAGCAGCGGTGGAGTCACAGGTCACTGAAATATAAAAATATTTGGACCACAGATCTTTCTTAAACACTGAAGTTCATGTAACAAAGGGGAAAAAAAAGATTCCTGATTCCAAATTCCCAGCTAAAAAAGTTATAATTTACTAAGAGTTCTCTGACAAAGGGCTGCAGGCAGTTGTCCCAACACTGAATCACAACCCTCCCTCCACCAGATCCCCATTCGCCACTGCCACTCGTGGAGCTGAGCCACGGAAGGAGAACCCCCCTCTAGGCCAGCTCTGCCGGCGGCCCCACCCTCTCCCGATGCTTCCCGCGCTCGCCGGGTGACACAGCCCTGAGGCACATAACTTTTACTTCAATCTTGTCGACAGCTCACTTTCTACTGCACCTGCCACATTTCCTTCTAAACTCTAAACATAAAGCGAGTTAATCCGTAAAGCTACTTGAAATAAGTCATTCTATACACAAGACGCTGAGATTCTTTTTGTACAAGCCAAGCCTCAGGCTGCAGGCCGCCCTCCACACCTTTCCCGGTCACACTCTGCAGCGCGTGGGGGATGATGGTTCTGGTCTAATCTTACGGTGACTTACTCCAGACGTGTGCTGGGCATACGCAGTTGACACAGTGAGCCT
>NW_012150197.1:883133-884394 GCF_000956105.1 Propithecus coquereli | reverse complement strand
GCCGGGCATGGCTGTGCACTCCTATAATCCCAGGTAGCCACCGGCTGTGCACTCCTATAATCCCAGGTAGCCAGGGGGCTGAGACAGGAAGATCGCTTGGGCCCAGTGAGCTATGATCAGGTCACTGCACCCCAGACTGGGCAACAAAACAAGACCCTGTCAATCAATCGATCAATCAACAAACCAGCCAACAGAAAATTTAAATAATCAGTGATTATCATCCCTAGGTCATTTGAAAACCCCAACAGTAAAGCAGTAACTCTCAAGGCCAGCAGCTTCTTGCAGAAAGCAGAGGTACAAACGTCACCCAAACCACACAAGGGAACGCTTGAGTGAGGACGTGCCACAGAGGCTCTCAAGTGACGCCACGCTGAAAATGAATGTGTTGACAACCAACCAGTCATGAGCTGCTTGAGCACAGGGACACTTTCTGAGAAATGTGTCGGCAGGCCATTTCGTCGCCGTGTGAACGCTGGCGTGTACTTACGCAGACCTAGATGGTAGAGCCTGCTGCATGCCTAGGCTGTGTAGTACAGCCTATTGCTCCTGGGCTACAAATCTGAATAGCATGCAACTACTAAATACTGTAGGCAGCTGAAACACTGTGGTAAGTATTTACGTATCAAAACATATCTAAACACAGAAAAACACAGTAATAACAATTCCCAACTGACTCATGGCTGAAACAGTAAAACAAGGAGAACTGAAGGCAAAGAGGCAAAATGACATCATGGCCCTATATGAACAAATGAGTAACATAGAGACAAAAAGGTGCCGTCCGCTGAATGCTGCGGCGGGCACACTCCCCTCAACTGGTGAGCCTCATGCCACACACTGGCTCCGATGGCCTCTCTGGGCCTCAGGACCCTCATCTATAAATAAAAGGACCAGGAAAATGAGGACTGCAGAGCTCTCCCACGCTGCATGCTTCCTACCATCCACTTCAGCTGGTATTTCTGGGAAACCTGCTATCAATCAATCAATCAATCAAGAGCATGGATTTACTCTTACGTAATGTGCCAATTACTTATCTTGCTGAAAAACGCACGTCTTTACAAACTAAAGGCCATTTTAAAGCTGTTCAGTCAATGATCTTACCCCACGGTTTCCCCAAGGGTGAAAGAGAAATAAGACTATCCGCTGACTTCAAAAATTAACATATTCCACTTTAAAAGAAATCCTCCCAAATAACGCAAAAGCTCCTACATTATAAAAATACATTTTCAGTGTACTAAAGCCACTGCCCTCCCCCTTTCTTGGT
>NW_012150197.1:862449-882558 GCF_000956105.1 Propithecus coquereli | reverse complement strand
GGGACTACAGGCATGCGCCACCATGCCCGGCCAATTTTTTCTATATATTTTTAGTTGTCCAATTAATTTCTTTGTATTTTTAGTAGAGAAGGGGTCTCGCTCTTGCTCAGGCTGGTCTCGAACTCCTGAGCTCGAACGATCCGCCCGCCTCGGCCTCCCAGAGAGCTAGGATTACAGGCGTGAGCCACCGCGCCCGGCCTACCAGTGGTTTTTAATCAGAGCAATTTTGTTCCCCAGGAAACATCTGCCAGACATCTTTGGTAGCCACAACTGGGCATGGGGGTGCAAAGGGTGAGCTGTTAATGACATCCAGTGGGTGGAGGTGAAGGAGGCTGCCAAACACCCTACAATGCACAGGACAGCCCCAAAACAAAGAATGCTCTGGTCCAAAATGTACCTAGTGCCAAATCAGAGAACCCCTGAACTGCCTAAGAAAACAGACCCTATACTGTACTTTGTGGGCCGGCGCCTTATGTGCACCATCTGAGGTCATCCTCCCAACCATTCTAGAAAATTACTGCTATTTGTGTTTCACAGAAAAGGAAACTGAGGCAAGAGAAGGCAAGCCACTTGACACAGGTCACACAGTCAGTCAGTGAGTGACAGAGTTAAGACTCAAACCCAGGGCATCCGGCTCCAAATCCAGCTCTTAGCTGCTCTCCCAGACCAGAATTCCAATCACACAGAGCTACTAAAAATAACACCCTATAAAGATTCAGACAAACACACATACCTCCACTCTGTCAAAGGTACCACGTCACTGACCCGCAAAGACTGGAGCCAAACAGAAGTGTCTGCATCCCAGCCTGTGGGAGGTTACTTCCTCCCGAGAGAAAGCCGTCTTCATCACACTCACGCCGGAGTTTAACGAGAAGCAAGTTTTCAAAGCAAGTTCGTTAGCTCTATCACTTCTAACACTTTACAGTCTGCCTCTTTGTTGTTTAGAATGACTTAAAAATCAGAACATGACAGTAAAAGTGTGTTACAAAACACATAAAACCAATTTAAAAATAAAATATGCTAACAAAATAAACTCACCTGGTTTGATTGTCCGGAAAGGTAGGGCTCAAAGTCATTATCATGGACTGTATCCTTCTGATGCAAAGAACCATTTTGTACTAGAACAAGAAGTTGCAAAACATTACCTTCAAATCTGAACGTTACTTTTAAGCATGGTAATCAAAGTAAAGTCTCCTTCCATCTGTTTCTAGTAAAAATTATACTTTTATTTTAAAATGGGCACAATCAGTATAGAACCGATGTTTACACACTAATTAGAATGCTGATGCAGAACTCTAAATAAACCAGGCTACATTTTTAATAGAGATTTAATCACAATTTGGTGAGATATTAACAAAGTATAGGCCCAAACAATACAATGCAAGGAAGTCATAACCGTGGTGAAACAGACACCACGGTCTGAGATCCACTTGCTGCAGATGGAGAGTGGAGCCTCCGAAAGCCCAAACACGGTGGAGAACCGAGGCCAGGGGACGGCTGGAAGGGCTGAGGAGCGACCTTCTGAGGCTCATCCCTTGCACCGTTACAGCGTCCGGCCAGAAAAAGAACGGTAAATAAAGCGCCGGGCCTTCTCGTCTTAAAACACGATGCACCGTGCTTGTTACACCCGAGGTAACGAACAGTCTTCCAAGTAAACGGGAAGTGTCACTTACAGGTTCTCCCGGGAGTGAGCTTTGGGGGTTTACCCCAAGCCGAAATAGCACAAGAAATGACAGACTCAGAAAACAGGGCTGTAACCACCCGGCCCGACGGCCTCTCCCCGCCAGCGGCCCTAGGGGCGGCAGGAGGCGGGTCGCGCAGCCCTGCGGCCCTCTCGGCCGCGTCCACCGGGCCCGTCCCTGCCTCCTCCCCGCCCCATCGAGTCCACGCTCTTGGCCGGGGAGAAGGGCTGTGGCACCACCCCGAGCTCCCGTTTAGTTCCTTCTCCGTGAGGGCCCTGCTGAGACCTGTCAAACCTCCCGGAAACGTCACACCTCCCGTCTCCCGTCCCGCAGCCGCGGAGCGAGCGAGGTTCCGCTCCAGACGCGGCCTTCCCCGCGCCCTCCCGCCAGCCCGCCCGGCGTGCGGGCCGCGCTCACCTTTGTTATCCTGTCCTTTTGTTCGCTGCACCGCCGCGGGCCGAGGCGCGGGAGCCGCACGCACCGGGGGAGGAAACACAAAGTTACCGACCAGAGCACCCGCGGCGGGCGGCACGCTCACACACGCCCCCGGCCCCGAGACCCCGCCCGGCCCGCGCCCGGCTCCGCTACCTGGGGGTCCACGCTGGTGGCCGACATGCTTCATGAACGGCGCGGCGCGGCGCGGGGCCGGGGCGCCCGCCGGCTCGGGCCTCCCCGAGAGGCCGGGTCTGTCACCCCCGCTCGCGCGGCCCCGGGCCCCGCCGCCAAGTCCCGGGGCGCTGGCCAGGCAGGGCCTGCAAAGCGCGCGGGCCGCAGGCGGGCGGCAGCGGCGAGCCGGGACGCGGACGCGGACGCGCTGAGAAGGCACCGACTCCAATGGCGGCAGCGGCGGCGGCGGCAGCGACGGAAGGGAAGAGGCTGCGCGACGTCAGCGCGCGCGGGGCAGGTCGGGAACGTCGCCAGGACGCCACGCGCCGCGCCTGCGCGCTGCCCCCTATGGGACGGATTTCGCGCCCGGGTCCCAGTCTCGCGCGGCCGGGCCTGGGCCGCAGCAGGGGGAGGGACGAGCCTGGGAAGTCACGTGGGGCGTGTCCGGCGGGGCGGCGGGATCGCGGGTCCGGGCGGCGGGGCCGCGGTTCCGGGCGGGAAGCGGCCAGGTACGCGGCCAGGTGTGCGCCTGTCCCTCGCCGCGCGAAGAGGGCTGGCTCATGCCCGCAGCCCGGATGCAGGGTCCCCGCCTGGGGCCGCCACACCGAGCCCCCCGCACTGCGGCTCAGGGTGGGTGTCGGGCGTCGAGCAGTTTTCCCCACGGCAGGCCCGGGTGGAGGCACTGAGCGGGTGGACGGCGGCAGCAGGGACCGCAGTGGGCCCAGGAAACACTCCAAGCCTGGGCATCAGGTGGGCGGGCTCCACTGCATGTGAGGGGAAGCGGCACCGGCAGCCCCTCAGCCCCGGGGAGGACCTGCTCCAGGCCGCTCATTACGGGCTCCCAGGGCCCCACCTGCCTAAAGTGGGGAAAGCAGGCTGGGCGTTTCCTCTGGCTCAGGGCCAGGAAGGACTTCTGACGCCCCGCCGACAAATCTGGGCCCACTGGGACTTTGATACGCTTGGACCATGGGCAGCGCATGCCAAGAAGTCGTCTGTGCTTTTGGGGTAGGTCCAAAAATAAACGGCGTGTGTCCACAGGGCAGCAGACACATAGGATCGCAGTGGCCACCAAGTTCGCGAGGAGCAGGGCTCAGCACAGAACACGACGGGGCTCTCTGCACAGGGTTGCAGCCAGGAAGGGGCTGTCTGTCCCTGAACAAAGGCCAGAAGTCCCCTTGACCGGCTGAGAGCCCTGCCCCTGCCTCTGTGAGATGAGGCTGGGACACTCCAGCAGGGGCCGTGTACCTGTCCCCCAAGGGCGGAGAAGGGCTGGGCAGCTGTGCCTGCGGGCAAGGGGGTGTCTGGGAGGTCAGAGAGGACACTCAGCCCTCTCAGCTTCTGCCCCTTCTCCCCCCAGCTCACACCTGTCCGGCAGGATGGTGCCCACTGGGGTTTGGAGCTGCAGAGCCAGTTTCGGGACCTTTGACCCCCACCCCCAGCCTGCTTCCCTCCTCTGTCGTGTGGGGTAATGACTCCCCTCTGGAAGGACGGGCGTGGGAACAACAGCGTGCACTCAGCACCGCACTGCAGGCCAGGTCCCATGAACGCTCCACCCACAAACGCCCCAGCAGTCACGGAGGCCACGTTGGTCCTGCCGGAAGTGGCCCCTCAAAGCTTAGATGACTTCTGGGATGGCTGTACTCTGGGGCGCAGAGCCCTGGGTGTGGCTTAAAATGATGGAAATTTGTTCTTTCCCAGTTCTGAGATCAGCATCACTGGGCTGGAATCCAGGTGTGGGGTCCTTCCAGGGCCTCTCGAGGAGAACCCTTCCTGCCTCCCTTGGCCTCCCATCCCCACCTTCCTCTGCTCCCGCCTTTTCCTCTTTGCCTCTGTGTCTCTTCTGATAAGGACACCCGCCACTGGACTTAGGGCTCGTCTGGGCCAGGATAACCTCATCTTGATGTGATGATGCCTGCAAAGACCCTATTTCCGAATAAGGTCACATTCACAGGTACTGGGTGGATTTGGGGGGGCCACTTTCCAGCCCACTACTGGGCTCACTGGTGGGGTCTCTACAGTGATGCCAATAAGTAGATTTTGGAGGGGAAGAGTCCTGGGCTGAGTGGGTCCTACTCACAAATGTGAACAGTATGAGGCCCGAGGAGGTGCCGTCACACCAGCCTGGCCCCCACAGGTGGGATCCAGTAGCCACCACCTGGGCCCATCCCAGGCTGCTGCCCTGCCAGCCCTAAAATCCGGGTGGCTCCGTGCTCATCCTGACAGGCAGGGAGAGCGAGAGCTGCCCAGGGCAGGGGGCGGCACGGTCCAGGTTGGCAGGGAACAGGAGGCCCCAGGTGCGGCACTCATAGGAGAGGTTGAGAGCCCCGGGGGATGCCTTTACCTTGGCCAGGCCCGAGGACCCAGGAAGGGGTCCCAGGAGACCAAGGCCCAGCTGCCTGCAACCACGGGGCCACATCTGCACCCTCTCTGCCTAGCTGCTACAGGGCAAGGAGGTCCGGGCCATGGGCCCCTGAATGACACTGACCACCTAGCTCAGTGCTTTGGGACAGTGCTGGAACCAGCCCTGGGGTCTGTGCTGGAACCAACAGGCTCTGCTGCTGCCTTGCCTGCCTGGCCTCTGCACTGCTGCAGCCCGTGGGAGCAGCCGGGTGGGTGTGGGCATGGGGCCACGGGTCCCGCACTTCAGAGCCTTTCTGTAATTGAAGCGTAGTTGTGGCACGTGGGGTGCATTGCCACCTCAACACCAGATGGGCGTGTGGGGACCTTTGGTTGCCTGGACGCTGGACATTCGTAAGGGACTCTGCATTCAAAGTCCCAGCCCCACGTCCATGTCCCAGCCTGGACTGGAGCTCCTGACCTGGGAAAGGGAGGTCACCCAGCACCCAGGTCTCGGGGCCAGCTGTTTCTCCCTCACAAGGAACAGGCAGTAACTCGTGTTGTGGACAGAAACAGGGGTCAGAGGGCTTGTGGCAACTTCCCCGGGTGGCCCAGGAGTCTTGAGACCACGGCTGTCTGCCATCTCCAAGCTGTGCCCTAACAACAGACAAGAGCCCCGGATCTGGACCGTCTGCCTTCAGACAGGCCACTTGCTCAGGGAACCCGTTGCATGCCCAAGCGCCCCCTGCCTGCTGCACCCCCAGGTGGTGTGGGATTTTCTAAATGTTACCAGCATTAAAAAGGTTTGATTTTTAAATTTATTTCAAAGTTATGCAGGCCTATGATGAAAAAGCTCTCTTTGTACTCAGGGTACAAGTTGGGAAGCAGAAATCACCATCACTAGTCCCCTTCCCAGAGGGAGTCCAGACACCCGACTGCCCCTGAAAGCATGGGTCTGTCTGTCTGTCTCACCTGTGCTCTGGCCTGCTCACATGCTGCGCTTGTATCTCACCATGGGGAAACTGGACCTGAGGGGTCCGCAGCGCTGCAGACTGTCGGTGCCTACCGTCCACCCTGCAGCCCTCTCCAGGGACTGAGTGAGTTACAGCCACACTGCAGTGAGCATCCTGGTCCTGACACCCACGCACACCTGTTCGAGGGCACCTGGAGGGAGGCTCCTGCAGGCCAAACCAGCAGGTCAGAGGGTACTTACTCTGGTCATTTTGTAGATGTTACCAGATCACCTCCAAGGGGGCTGTACCAAAACCTCCAGCCAGGAGACCTTTATCTAAGGCAGAGTGCAGGGTCCAAAGGCTGTGGGCTCTGGCTGAAGCAAACCCTCCTGAATACTGGATGCAGCCTGCCCAACAGCCGGCCTCGGGGGCCGGCAGCAAAGAACCCGTCCACAAGGGTGCGGTGAGCACCTACTACGTGTGGGCAGGCACTGGGGTCTGAGGTGGTCCTGCTCTGCAGGGCTCCAGGGAGGGACACTCAGCCCTGCAGGGGCTGTGACTCAGCTTGGCCAGGTGAGCGCTGTTCACCAGGAACCATGCAGCCATGGGAAGAGAAGCCAGCTGCTACCCTTGTACCCCAGATGGGAGGAGGACGGAGGATAAACGGCACCGTGAATCGGATCTCCTTCCCAGGATGGGAGGAGTCTGTCCCTGAGCTGAAACTCAGAGGGAGCAGGCACTCGCCCACTGAGGACGCAGGCAGGCGGGCAGGGTGCTCCAGGAACACCCTGGGAGGTGGGCACAGTGGCACCGGCCCACCCACTAGGAGAAGGTCAGCTCCCTGCAGCAGGGGCCACCGCTGTGTCCACCGCTGGGTGCGGGTGCTGGGCAGACAGCTTGGCATGTGGAAGGTGCATGATCTGCATTGCATCTGGAGGGCCAGTGTGGGGTTTGGAAGCGGCTCTGGGGTACTGGAGCAGCTGAGCTTCCAAGAAGCTAAAGAAAGTGCCCGGGCCACGTAGCTAACTGGGGCTGCTCGCTGACCTTTAACCCCGACCCCTGGCACTTGCCCCACAGAGGTTTTGCCCCTCGCACAACTTCCGAGAGGGGCCGGCAGCCCAGTGTGGACAGTACACCCCCCGCCAGGGCCCTCAGCTCCCCGCAGGCATCGCAGCGGGGCCGTCTCAACTCCAAGAGCGTCTCTCCCACCACAGTGAGTAGAACAGGTGCGGGCCTGTGTCTCCCAAGGGTCTGCTCCAAAGCCGCGGCCTCGCCCACTGACGCAGCCCTGGGGATTGCGGGGACCGCATGGCTCTTGCAACACGGTCCTACCCCAGGTGGCTCGACCCTCGGCGACCCAGAGATGCAGGCTGCTGTTAGAGGCACCTGCGGTTCTGCTCCGGGGAGGAAAGGCCTCACCTGGCAACCGGAGGGCCACGCTCAGCCAGGTGGTCCCGGCAGGGCAAGGTGAACACTCAGAGCCCTTGTTCAAAAGGCAGGAGCACAGCTCTGCGCCTTTCCTTCCCGCCACCGCCTCTCACTGGACCTGTCCGCTGGACCTCCCTCCGCTGTTTTTTTTTTTTTGAGACAGAGTCTCACTGTGTTGCCCAGGCTAGAGTGCAGTGGCATCATCCTAGCTCACAGCAACCTGAAACTCCTGGGCTCGAGGGATCCTCCTGCCTCAGCCTCCCAACTAGCTGGGACTACAGGCATGGGCCACCATGCCCAGCTAGTTTTTTCTATATATTTTTAGTTGTCCAATTAATTTCTTTCTATTTTTAGTAGAAACGGGGTCTCGCTCTTGCTCAGGCTGGTCTCGAACTCCTGAGCTCAAACAATCCTCCCGCTTCGGCCTCCCAGAGTGCTAGGATTACAGGCGTGAGCCACCGCTTCCAGCCCCTCTGCTGTTTTTATTTGCTATTTAGGGTCACGCTCCCGCGGGCAGTGGGAGGGCAGACCCTCACAGACACCTGACACCCCCCACACCTGCCGTTCCCTCGGCCAGACACACTCAGCTCCTCCACCTCCTCTCTGCAGCCTCCCGTGGCTCCGTGGAATCTCGTGCTCACCACGGCACGCTTGGGACACCAGGTCATGGCTCTTGTGCCCACCCAGCGGCTCCAAAGCCACTATGTTCACACCTGTGCTGTCTCCCTTAGTCCAGCAGAGGGAGCTGTGAGCCAGGAGTTAGGAGCCTCGGGCCTCACTCGTCCCCCAGCCCCACCACCCACTTGCCTCGATTTCCCCAGCTGAGGGGCAGCTGGGAAGGGAGTGCCGGAGGCGCTCACCCCATGGGTGTGGCGGGCCATCACCTGCCGGGCCTTCTATAACTTCTAGGTGGCACCGTCTGGCACGGGGGGCCCAGCCACATGGAGCTATTGAGCACGTGAAATTGAGGAACTGCATCTTCAGTTTTGTTTAATTTTCATTAAATTCAGCAGACACACGTGGCTGGTGGCTCACGTCCTGACGTCCAAGCTCGGACCCCAGCTAGGGACACTCGAGCCTGGTCCTCCGTATCCCGGGGGCTCCAACTAACACACGGTCCAGCCCCACAGACCAGAGGACCCTGAGTCCCCTGGGGCAGGTCGGTGACCTGCTTGTTCAGCAGGCCTCCGGGGAGGCTTTCTTCTCAGGTGAGGCCGACGCCTCCCTGTGTGCCTGACACTCAGTGAGGTTTGCACCCGTCTGACTCCGCCCTGTGGCATTGGGGTGTGCCGAGTCAGATCTGCCCCGGAGCCCATTCCTGCCTCCCTCTCCAGAGTCCTCCCTGTGGCCAAGAGCACCCTGATCCAGCCCTTCCTGAAGCCAGATCCAACAATCTCCTGGATTCCCAGGCTGGAATCTAGGGCAGAGAGGGAACCTCTCCTGTGGCAGGCAGCAGTGGCCGCTGGGTTCTGCAGGACTGTGGGAACAGAGGGCCGTGCCGCCCGCCCTCCCCATCCAGAGGTGCCTTCGGTTGTCCCTGGCCCCAGGCAGCCTCTCAGCGCAGCTTCACGGGGCACAGGGGTGTGGGAAGGGGCAGACAGGAGCCAGGCTCAGCCGTACTGAACAAGCTTCAAGGAGAAGTCAATCTCCCCGCCCAGGCCTGGGCTGGGCACTCCCAGAAAGTAAATCGGGTTAACAGACCCCACCAAAGGTGCAGCCCAGACAGCTGCACTCGGGAACAGTGACCATCCTGACCGAGTCCCATGGCCAGGTTAGTGTCCAGTGAGGACTTGCCGTCCCAGATGCCCCTGCTGCCCTCTTATGACTCTGCATGTGGCTCTCCCAGCTCAGGTCCCACCAGGAACCAGTGCCCACCATGGCCTCAGCCTGGAGCAATGATACACGCCCAGGTGTTATCCCCGTGGCGGTGCTCCCCGAATGTGGCACCCTGGTATGCTGCCTATTTTGAACGGAAAGCCCTTGAAGGTTGTCAAACGGCAGCACCATTACCTTGAGATGGGCCCCACCCCTCCCTGAGACCTTACCATCCTCCTCTGAGCCGGGCAGCCACCCCCGAGGACGTTTCCGCTACACAGTGAATCTGCTTCTAGGGCTCTTTCGAGTTCCAGAGAGAACCACTGACAAGTAGTTTTTGTCCGATCCATTTGTCCTCCCTAATAATCCTTCGTGGCTGTTGGGAAGAATCTCAACCTTGCCCCTCCCCATGAGGAAGGGTGTCTGAGCACCTGTGCCCCACTGGGTCGCTGGGTGCTCACTCTCCTGTGCCCCCCCTGTTAATAAATGCAGGTGCCTTTTCCTCCCACTAGCCTGCTGTTTGTTTTCTGTGAAATGTCAGAAGGGAGGGGAGGGGCACTCAGACTGATCTGTGCTGGGGTAGATATTCCCAGCCTGAGCACAGGGCTGCTCCCAGACCTGCAGGGGCCTCTCCCAGCCCCAGGGCTCCCAGGAGAAGGCCGAGGTAACCTGCCTGGCCAGCGCTGGGCACCCGCACAGCCAGAGCACCTGTGCAAGGGGGTGCTGCCCCCCCCATGCTGGCGTGTCCTGACTTGGGCAGCAATGATCTGCCATCAGACATCAGACACCATCCTTGCCTCCACCCCCAGGTCCCGGGGAGGACGCCTGGGGAGGGGCTTCGTGCCAGTTCCGTCTCCCTTGTTCTGAGAGACACTGCCTACCCCGTGCGGGGAAGCAGGATCTGCGGCCCCCAGCACCTCCCTTGCTGCGGCCCCTACCGGGCCCCGTGACCTGCTCTGGCTGCAGAGCACATGTGACCCGGCTCGGTCCCTTCCAGAAAGCAGCGGCCCCTGGACACTCCCCTACCCGGGGCATCTGGCGGCACACTGTGCCTGCCCTCGCTGTCCTCGGGAGGGCCCAGGGTCCAGGAGCCCAAGCCAAGCCGGCTGGACGTATTTCGGGACTGGCCATCCAGGGCCGATCTCTACTCAGACCTGGTCAGAGCTGGTGTTTCCACCATGGGGCCCAAAGACAGGGCCAAGAGCTCACGCTGCGGCCCAGAGCTGAGCTGCAGGGCAGCCGGGGACGGCCCCACGCAGGAAAACTGTAGACCCCACTGTCCGTGTGTCCGTGTCCAGGGCCGCAGCACCTGGGGAGCCCGGGACCACGTGGACGGGCAGATCCTCGGCCAGCTGCACCCCCTGGCCGAGGAGGAAGACGGGGAGGGGCCTGCCTTCCCCGGCATGGGCTCCGAGGAGGTGCGGCTGGCCTCCTTCTGCGACTGGCCGCTGACCACTGGGGTGCGGCCCGAGCCACTGGCCGCTGCTGGCTTCTTCTACACGGGTGAGTCCTGGGGGACCTCTGCTGGGGGCCTGGGCATTATTCTGGGGCCTTCTCCGTGGAGCCCATCCCCCCAGCAGGGAGAGTCTGGCCGAGGAGGGGTCAGAGGTCCTGCAGTCCTGTCTGGGCCACGTCCTGGGGCCTACCCCTCCTGGAGTCTCTGCTGCCCACACTGGGACAGAACCTGAGATACACGGGGAGGGGCTCACACTGGCCACGTCCCGGGGGTGTCAGCTGCAGGGCCTGCCTCGGTGGCCCTGCCGGTACCCCCGTTGGCAGTTGGCCAGGGTCCCCCACAGCCTCTGTGATGGAGCACGCAGAGTGGACACCGCCCAGGGCCTCCCCTTCACCTACGCCTGGGTCCACAGGGCTGACAGAAGTTAGGGGACAGTGACGGGTGACCCGAAAGTCCTGACCATTCAGCCTGTGAGCAGTTTCTCTAGGCTCTGCCGGCGGCGGCGGCCGCGTCTGACCTGAACACAGGCCTCGAGCGCCTGTTCCAGCCGAGGCTTGGGCCTGCCACTCGCCCCACAGCTGGGGGGCCGTGTGGTCGGGGCTGAGGGATGGGTGGTAGGACCCCTGGGGGGCTTTGTAAGCCCACCCAGGCAGCCGGGGGACCAGTGGCTGTACCGGCGGGAGCCGCCTCACAGAGGGGCAGCCCCAGCTCCCCTGCTCCCCGGGAGAGCTCAGAGGAAGGTGTCGGTTTGCACCAGTGACTTCCGTGTGAGGGGGTGGGGCCGCCAGGAGAGGGGTCGGAGGCTGAGTCCCTGAGGACAGCCCTCTTCTGCGAGCCGGGAATCCGTCCTGGGGAGGCATGACCTGGGGAGGGGCCCTTCAGTCCCGTGAAGCTCCAGGGCCACAGGCGTTCCAGGCCCTAGGGTCCTGCCGCCACCCAGCGGCTTTGTGGCTTTGTGGACAATGGGAATGCCAGCTCAATCCTTTCCCGAACATTCTGGGTCTGTCCTGGCAAGTGCCCCGACATTGTCCTCATTCCACCTTTGGCACCAGTGAGGTACGCGTGAAACCACTCGCCCAGCCGCTCAACAGGGCCCCCCAGGGAACCCCCAGCTCTCACAGCCTTGGAGGGGCCACCCTAGGGGCTGCGGGGCCAGCATCTCTGCCGCACCGCAGGCCAGCAGGACAAGGTGAGGTGCTTCTTCTGCTACGGAGGTCTGCAGAGCTGGAAGCAAGGGGACGACCCCTGGACCGAGCACGCCAAGTGGTTCCCCAGGTAACAGCCGCGGGGGGCCCCCAGGTCTGCACCCCAGGGCCTCTTTGTCCCGGTGGTCTCGTAGCTGTAAGGGAGGCCCCTTCTGGAGGGTGCTCCTGGCCGGCAGGCAGGCCCACCAGGTCTTCCCAGAAGCCCCTCTCCAGGAGGACTGTGGGGCAGAGGTGCCTTCCCCGCTGGCCCGGCTGCTTCCGGATGCTCCGCAGGGCTGTCTGCAAAGCTGGTGGGGAGCAGAGGGCAGGACCCTCCACGGGCCTGGACCTGACTGGGGGCTCTGACAGCCACCCCGCTCTGTGGATTTCTGAACCCACTGTCCTCAGGTGTCGATTCTTGCTCCAGTCAAAGGGCAGAGACTTTGTGCACAGCGCCCGGGAGGCTCATCCCCGGCTGCAGGGCTCCTGGGTGAGTCTCTCCTGTCCTGAGGGCTCCGGGTGGCTGGGGAGGGCCTCTGCTCACGCGAGCCTCCTTCCAGGACCGATGGGAAGAGCCGGAAGATGCTGCCCTCACCACCGCCCCAGGTGAGAGCTGCGATGGAGGCTGCGCTGTTTCCCAGCACCTGCAGCCTGTGCCGTGGTAGCTGAGGCTGACGCCGGGGGGGCACGAGGCTGCTGCCTGGGTTTGCCTCACGGGGGCTGCGCCACACACCAGCAAAGGCCAGAGGAGCTCCCACCCCAACGCTGCCCACCTCCCGTCCTGCTCCTCTCCCGGCCCACCCTCTGGGCACATTCCCCTCACTTTGCTGCCCCCAGCGGTGCCCGGCACACAGCGTCTGTGGCCGCTGCCCGAGTGGCTGGACGGGCAGAGTGCCCTGGCCAAGGGGCAGCTCCTTGGTGGCCCCTGCAGGAAGCCTCTGGCTCCTGTTGTGCTGTGGGAGGTGTGGGAAGGAAGGTGTCCGGCAGCAAGGGCACCGGAAGTCACACCCTGCACCTGCCTTGGTCGGAAGTGGACCTCACCAGCCCCTGGTTCTGTCTCTGGGCTGCGCCTCGCCTTCCCCTGGAGGACCGGCCTCAGGTCCATTCCTAACTGCCCACAGCTCCTGTCCACCGGGACCCTGAGCAGCTCACGCCCAGAAGAGAGGCCCAGACTGAAGGCGCCCGGCAGCCAGGTGCAGGCCTGAGACCCTCCGGGAGCAGGGGCTGGGGTGGGGGGGCGGCTGGCACCTGTGGGGGCTGGGCGATGCCGCAGCCCACCTCTCCCCACCGGCCCATGGGGGGGCCAGGCCTGGGGACACTTCACGGGCCTGTCCCCCTTAGAGGAACCAGCTGAGCCCAGGCCAAGTGCGCGGTGGGCTCCCGAGCCGCGAGGAGCCGGGGCTGCGGAGGAGGAGCTGCGGCAGCTGCGGCAGGAGAGGACGTGCAAGGTGTGTCTGGACCGCGCCGTGTCTGTGGTCTTCGTGCCGTGTGGCCACCTGGCCTGTGCGGAGTGTGCCCCCAGCCTGCAGCTGTGTCCCATCTGCCGGGCCCCCGTCCACAGCCGCGTGCGCACCTTCCTGTCCTAGGACAGGTGAGTGCCCCACGCCCCTCAGCTGTGCACACCGCGTGACGCCCGCCAGCTCCTCTGCCTCAGTTGCCCTCCGTGGTCCAGTGGGGATAACGGCCCCGTCCAGCCAGGTGCCAGGGTGAGGGGAGACGGCCTTGGACATGTGCGGGCAAATACAGGAGGGGCACAGGCAGGAGACCCTGGGCCTGGATCTCAACCCGGGAGCCCAGGCCTGGGAAATGCACGGATGGGGGACCTCGCCTGTCAGCGAAGCGGGTGGGACGCGCCTGCAGGCCCTGAGGCCTCTCAAAGGACTGTGATCGTCCCCGGGCGACAAAGTGTCAGGGCAGTGGACAAACCCCCAGGGAGTGGTGCTCACTCTCCCTCCGCCTGTCCCTCCAGGTGCTGCAGCCAGACCCAGACAGGCCGTTGGGGGCCTCCCTGCCCCTCTCAGCCCGTGCAGACCACGAGGCTCTGCTGCGGCCAGAGGAGCCGGCGTCCAGCCCTGACCCGCCCGATTCCCGACTGCAGCCCAGGGCAGAGAAGGAAGCCCCTGCTTGGCGAGGGGGGTGGTCTTACTGCACCTATGTCGGATGCTTCTGAATATAAATAAAGTGGGGGGTTCCCCTGGATGGTGCTCAGTGGCCTGTCGCACAGCACGGCCGCCTCCCTGCCCCCCAACAGGTCACAGGTCACAGGTCACAGCCTCTCCTCCCCCCCCACTGCTGAGGACACCCCCTTTCCAACTCCCTTCCCCTATTCTGTGTCTTAAGGACTTTGGGGATGGGCTAACCCTAACCCTAACCCCCCTGAAGCTCTGGCCTGTCCCCTCATGGCTCTGCTCCACCACCCCTGGGGCTTCTCTGGGAGTGTTAGCCCAAGGTCCCCTCCACTGTCACAAGGAAGCACCTGCCCTTCGTGGTGGGCGGGGGCTGCAGTGCCCACCTGTGCTTGCTCCCAGGCCCACATCTGGGAAGGGGCCGGGGGACCCCAGGGCTCTATCAGCCTGGGCTCCCAGGGCAGCATGGGGGCTTTGCCTGGGTGGGAGTCCTGTGGGGTCTTGGCACCCACATCGAGTTCCTGGGGGGGGGTCACACCTTTCCCCCAGCACAGTGCGTACGGCCAGCCCAGGGCAGGGCCCAGAGGAAGGGGCTCCTCCACCAGCCCAGGTCTGGCTGCAGGGGAGATGGACGTGTGGTTTCTGAGTCTTTTCTTTTGAGTATTTTTTTTTTTTTTTAGAAAAAGGAAATGACAAACTCAGTCTCGGCCAGCCAGGCCCTGCCCTCTGCCCTGCTGGTGTCCAAGGGCTTGAACCTGGGCGGGTGCTGGGGGGTCTAGGGGCTCAGGAGTTGAGGGCCATGTCCCAGGCCCGGGGCTCCTCGCCATGGTGGTCTGACGGGCGCGGGGGCTGGAGGTGGCAGGAGTGGGTCCAGCGGCTTCCTCACCCGCGCTGGCCTGTGGGGCAAGGCAGGGGTCAGAGAGCGCCGGGAAGAGCAGCTGGGCTGGGGAAGGGGGGCTCCGGCGGCCAGTGAGGGCTGTGTCCAACCAGTCCAAGAAGGGGAGGGGCAGGCCGGGCTTTGGAAAGCCCCAGGCAGGCCTCCTCCCTGCCCGTTTGCTGGCACTGGCTGCAGACGTCTCAGCTGAGCGGGGGTGGGGCTGGGAGTGGGGCGGGGAGCTGTCCAGCTCCCAGCTGGGGGTACTGCTGAGCCCAGACACGTGCCTGGGCCCCTGGGGGGCCTGTGTGAGCTGCCCCCTCCCCAGCTCATTTCCTCCTCCTCCTCAAGGGAGCCAGACTCCTGCTGGGATGGGCCTTCCCTCTTAGGACAGGCCCCGCAGGTGTCTGGGGCATGGGCAGCCTGGGAAAGTACAGCTTTACCATGGGAAGATCACCAGTCTCCTCTCCTGATCCCAAACCAGGCCCACGCCCAGGGCAGAGCCGCGTGCCAAAGGCCCTTCAGAGGACGTGCACCGGAGCCCAGGCACCCTGCCCTGGGCCTGGCGCCTGTGCAGCCATGGACGCTCCTCGAGAGAGAATAGGCCTGGCTCTCCAAAGTCAGAAAACCGACAGCCCAAATTTGCTGCCCCAGTGAGACCCCTGGGTACCCCCTTGTGGCCCTGGCTCAAAGCCACCTCGTGGACCCGGCTGCTTCCCAGGTACTCTCTCTGGGCTGGGAGCCGGATGCTGGAGCCCCCGTGCCTACCCAGAGCCAGGCATGAAGTCGGTCACAGAAGAGGGAGGGGTGGATGGATGGACAGACGGACGCCTGGGAAGCCCCAAGGAGAGGATTCTCTCGCTGTGAGTGCCGACGGCCGGGCTGGTGCGGAGCAGGCTCCGGTCCATACTTACGGGTGCGCCTGCTTGGACAAGAGGTCGATGGCTTTTCATTGACAAGGTAGAGAGGAAATGGATCAAATCCACCAACGAAATGAACTGAAAGCAATCAAGACCCAAGTGAAACAGAACTCAAGCAATGGAACGATGGCAGAACGGGAAACAGGCCCAACAGCAAACTCCGGGCAGGGACGCAGAGCGGGCCGGAGGGGTCCCACCCGGAGCGGGGCAGACACAGCCCTAAAGCAGCTCCCAGACCGAAGATAGGGTGAGACTTTCCAGCTGAAAGGTTTGAGTGGATCCAACCGCCCAGCCTGGCGGGGGCTGTGCCTTGCTCTGCCCGCTCGCCAGTCACCCGCCATGATGTTCACAGACATCAGTCACCTGGGAGCGGGGCTGGCAGGTGCTTGCTGGGCAAAGCTAATACCTTTCCGAACCCCTGGGCTGGCTCCCGCCTTGAACCGATTGGAACATAGTGGACTTGCAGGCGCCCAGCTGTGGTCTGAGCAACGGTTTCGGGATCAGGCAGAGGGGGCTGAGGTGGCTGAGGGCTGGGAGCTGCGGCTCCGAGCGCATCCCTGCTCTGAGTGTGGGATGCCCCGTGGACCCCTGACCCTGTGGCCACGGATGACTCAGAATTCCAACTCCAAACCCAGGGAAGGTTCTACCCACAGGAGCCGTAGCCCCAGGTGCGCCCAGACCCTGCCTGGCTCCCGAAGCCCTGCCGTCCTGCTCCTGCTGCAACCTCTAACCCTCCCGCTAACAGTCCTCAGGAGGTGGGAAGGATGAGCGGTTTCTGTGGAGCCTCAGGGGGTCTGACTGCTCCCTGGGGGCCAGTGAGGGCCTGCACGGCCCCAGACACCCCTTAAGCGCTGTGGGAAACACCCCTGGACAGTGAGCCGTGGGCCCCGAGCTGAGCCCAACATGGGGGTGTTTTCAAGGTGAGCTCAGAGTCCAGGGGAGACTAAGGGCTCTGGTGATGTCGGGGCCAGATGTGGCTCTCCTGGGGGCCCCAGAGCCCTGGCCAGCTGATGGGATTAGAAGTCATTTCGAGGTGCCCATTGGGTGTTCGCCAACCGGCGGGCTGGCTACACGTCTAGATGCGGGCAGCGGTGCTTCCCAAGAGGCACCTGCATTGCCAGAGCAGGAAGGCGTTTTGACCATGCAGGGGCTGCGGAGTCAGAGGGCTGACCCGACAGGAAGGGACGTGGGGCCTGGAGACCCTGACCCACTGGCCGTGCTGGGGGTGTGGGCCAAGATGCTGCCGGGTAGCATTCTGGCAAGGTTGGCCCGGGGTCCTCTGGGGTGGGGGAGACCTGGGGCTGCATCCATGTGCTGCCGCCACAGGCTGCGGGAACCCGGGCACATCTGTCCAAGGCCTGAGCCACAGCCCTGGCAGCTGTGCAAGGTGAACACGGCAGGACCTGCCTTGCAAGGAAGCCCTGCCTTTGGGAACACCCCATCACCACAGCTGCTGACACTGTGCAGATGGGGGACCCAGCACAATCGCCCTGAGCCAACGAGCTTGAAGGCATGTACCCGCACATGCAATACCCATGCACACATATGCACCACTCACATGCACACCAAATGCACACATAAGCACATACATATACAAGCATATATATGCGTGCATGCATGTGAACACAAACAGCATGCACTCCAATGCACACACTTGCACTTATACACACATACACACGCACACACACATTAAATGCGCACACATGCACCAGCCCTGTGTAGCTCTGGCTGTTTTCCCAGGCTCTGCCCCCCCTGCTGAGAGCTGGCTGCGCCCCCTGGACCAGGCTGATCTGGCCGTGGGGCCTGCGCAGGGTCACAGAGGACCTTTGCTCAGAGTTCTGCCTGTGGTCTATTCCTTGTGTTTAGAATGAAAGCTCTGTGGCTGTCACCTCTGGGACCAGGCGTGGCTTTCCCCATGAGAGGACATGCCTGGCTCCACACACCCTCCTCCTACTCTGAGGAGAACCTTACAAACATCTGAGTGCAAACCTTGGCACTACTACTTACTGGCTTTCTGACCTTGGCCAAGTTACTGGATTGTACCGTGCCTCAGTTTCCTCATCTGAGCAATGGGTTCATATCAGAAGGAGCATGCATGGTTGTCACGAGGTTTTAGTGAGATCTTCCTCAGCAAGCCCAGGGCCTTGGTTCTGGCAAGAGCTCAGAAAGTGTGGGCTCCTGGCTCGAAAGGGACATTGGAGAGATCTCATTTTGCAGATGGGAAAACTGAGTCCAGGGAGAGGCAATGGCTTGCTTTGTGTCCACGGTGACATCACAGGTGACCTAGACTGCTGCCTGGATTGCAGCAGCGTCATTCCTGCTCACCTGCACGTGCCCAGGTGGGCGCCGGGAGCCCTGCTCCGCGGAGCTGTTTGCTCTGAGGTTCTCGTTTCGCCTTGTGTTCATCTGCTCCGTTCAGCTCTCACTGAGAACTTCCAGAGCTTCAGCTGGAAACCACAGAGATGATCACATCACCATGACTGAAAACTAATGGACTGCGGCAGTTCTAAAGGAAAAACAAACCAGCTAAATACTTTAGATGGAGTAATACAAAGTTTTCCATTTGCGGCTTCATGTTCTGCACCATTCACCGCTTCGTTGCCGGGACTCCGCACCGTTACGAGTGTCTTCTCCCCTCCGTTACGTGGTCACTGAATGCGCCTCGAGACTGCAGAGGCAGCAGGCTCGCCCTGTCCTGGGAAAGACTGCACCTCTCTTTAGCTCAGAGAGGCGGACCTTGCTCTGGGGGAGGAAGCAGTCCCAGGCCTCCCGGGGCCTGGCTGGGACTGGCTGATGAGGCAGCACTACGATTTTAATCAGAAAAGTGGAAGTTCAGCCTCCGCTGGTTGTTCAGTTACCTGATGCCAGATGTTGGCTCCAGCTGCGCCCTTCCCAGGAATGCCTTTCCTCTCCCTCTCCTTTTCCACTTCATAGTCTGCCTCTTCCAGGAAGCCCACTGTGACTAATTCAGCACATGGCTCCCACTTCTGAACTCATGTAGCCCGTGCAGTCCTGACCACAGGATCTTGTCCTGAAATCTACACTGTTCATGTTGCCGCTGGTGTAGATGCCGTTGGTGCCTGTCCACATCACCTTGGCCCTCCCCTTTCTGTGCATGTCAATGGCTTCCTACTCAAGTGTTACCAAGCAAGCCATGGGCTCAACACACACAGAAGCCAATACCACAGCGCCAACTTTTGAGAAAAGAAAAGCTTTATTGAGAGTGAACTGGCAAGGACACAGGAAGCAATGCTCAAATCTGCCCTCCCCACCCCCTCCCAGAGCTGGAGGCTGGGGCAGGTTTTATAGGCAGAGGGTCATGAGGGTAATGAGGAGTGATCTGATTGGAGCATGCCAGGAAGTGATGCTGAGGTTCACTTCTTAATTCGGTCCCTGTTCCTCGATCTGAGCACTTTGGATCCTCCTGTGGTTGAGCTTTAGTTCCCCCTGGCTCCAGGGTCACAAATCAGGCCCTTTAGTTCATCTGGGGGTGCTCAGCTTATGTGACCTGCAACCTTGGGGTTCATGGCAACTGAAAAATAACACACATACAAAGATTTATTTTTATTACTCAAAGATTGAGCTGGTCCTGTGTTTACACAAGAACTGGTGACTCCCTCCCAAAGGCTTCCTTGGCTGCAGGGGGGTGCTCATCTGGGCAGACCAGAAGTGTGGGGAAGCTGAGAGTGCCCAGGGTAGCTTTTAAACAATCATGGAGAGAAATGCAAATAAACTGCAATGAGACACCACTTTGTACCCACTAGACTGGCTGCAATAAAAGACTGACAATGTCAAGTGTCCACAAAGATACCGAGCAACTGGAACTCCTGTATTGCTGGTGGAAGCATAAAGTGGTACAACCACTTTGGAAAACTGTTTAGCACTTTCTTAAAATGCTCAATATGCACCTATCCCATCACCCAGAAATTTCACTTCTAGGTAATTACTCAAGAGAAATAATTTTTTTAAAATGCCCACAAAAGACTTGTACTTGAATTTCAAGGCAGCTGTGTTCACAAGAGCCAAAATTTAGAGACAACTCCAGTGTCCGACATGCGAATGAACAACGGAGGCATATTCATTCAATGGACTACGACTTAGCAATGAAAAGGAACCAGTTATTGACACACACGACAGCGTGGATGAATCTCAAACACATGTTAAGTGAAAGAAGGTATCATGAAAGAGTACTTTTTGCATGATTCTGTTGATGCGGAATTCTAGAACAGACGAAACTAAAACATGGGGATGGGAAGCAAAGAGTGGCTCCGGCTGTTGGAAATGTTCTATGATTGACTGTGGCGAGGGTTACACGGGAGGATGCGTTTCTCAAAACTCACTCAACCGTACATTTTACTGTACGGAAGCGGTACCGCGATAAAAATGCTTGTTCCCGATTCTTTCTAAAGTCACATCGATCAATGAAGAACATGTGGGGTAGGCAGAAAAGCGAAGAGTAAAAACAAAACCGAAGTCCCCGCCTTGGACTCCCGGAGGCGACCCCGCCGGACGCCCTCTGCGCAGGCCCACGGCGCAACCTCCGCACTCCGCGCGTCGTGGGCCCTTACCCGCCGCGTCTCCATGGCGACCGCGCGCGCGCGCGCTTCCGGGCTCGAACCCTAGGCGGAAGTCCCGCCCCCGCCGGCTCCCGTGAGGCCTTGCAAAGCGCAACGTAGCCGGAAGCTGGTGGCAGCCGGTGGGCGACCGGCGCGCAACCTCTGTGCAGCT
>NW_012150197.1:860703-861749 GCF_000956105.1 Propithecus coquereli | reverse complement strand
GCGCGTTCAATCCCCAGTGGGTCAGTGTGACCTACTGTACTAGCTCCTGGTTCGTCTTGGCGTCCCTTTCCGGGACCATGTCCCTGCCAAGTTCAGAAACAGTCTGTGCTCTAGAAGGAGAAAGGGCTGCTGTTCTCAGACATGGGTGTTGCGGACAGTTTCTAAGAAAGACGATTAGTATTTTCTACCTGTCACCTGTGTTACAGTCCTGGGGACTAAGTGATGTCCTTAATTATCTCTTTTGATCGCGCATGTTGAGAGCGTTCCAGGTGGTTTAACCAAGAAAAACTGCCCTCACTTGGTCCAGCGTTTACGGAAGTTATGTCCACTTGCAGAAAGAGATGCATTTTTATCATCTTGGTTTCAAGTGTTGAGAGTTCTTGGATTATTTTTCAAGATAAGCAGTACTTATGCTTTTGAAAGTTAGGAGGTATTTGTTTTCATGTTATTAGACTTAGCATTTCGGAGAACTTGGGCTCTCAAGCATCCACAATTGGTCACATGGGCCAGTTCCTTTAAAATCCAAGCCACATCCTTCACTTCCGCACGTTTTCTCCCTGCGGTAGTTGTGTGAATATCCTTCTGCTTATTGTACTCACAGGTTCAGAGCTGTCTCGCTGTGGTGCTGACTTTTGTTTGTCTGTGTCTGTTGACCAAGATGTGAGCCCCTGAGGGCAGGAGTGGTGCGGTGGAAACAGACCGGGAGTGGAGACCTGGTCTGGTCTCCTGCGGCGTGGCAGCTGTGACCGCAGGTGACCACCTGCCCCGCACAGGCCCTGCTTGGTTCACAGCTGTGCGTGTGCCTGTCCCGTATACCAGCTCCGCACAGGGCCCTCGTGCGGTTGCCGTGAGAGCTGAAACCCAGAGTGTGGCTCTGCCCCTTTCCTGCCTGTAGTGCACGGGGCAGAGTCCTGTGGGCTGGAGTAACCATTCAGGCGTTCGCCTCACGACTGGGGAAGCTGAGAGTGCCCAGGGTAGCTTTTAAACAATCATGGAGAGAAATGCAAATAAACTGCAATGAGACACCACTTTGTACCCACTAGACT
>NW_012150197.1:832795-860653 GCF_000956105.1 Propithecus coquereli | reverse complement strand
GGCTCTGCCCCTTTCCTGCCTGTAGTGCACGGGGCAGAGTCCTGTGGGCTGGAGTAACCATTCAGGCGTTCGCCTCACGACCTGTGGTTTTAGAACACTGGTACGTGTGGCACAGAGAACCGGTGTTTATTTCCTAACCTCAAGGAGCTCAAGGGTGGGCAATGGGGCGTATGAAGTCACGGCTGCTTGATTCAGGGGGTCTGACTGCCGGGAGGGCCAGGGCTCCCTCGGGGATGCCTCATCTCTGTGCACTTAAGACCGAAGGCCAAGTGTGGGACAGAAGTTTTTCTGATTTTTTTTTTTTAAGCTGCATGTGGGGTGACACTCCCCTACGCCACTGGCAGAAAAGCTGGTCGGTCTAAACCATCACCTTAAACACAGCAGTCAAGGAGGAAGGAATGACGCTGGACAGGACAGCCGTGCACGTGTGTGTAGCTTCCCATCCCTCAGGGTGCTGTGTTCCTCATGTAGCGGCGTATTGCCACATGCCTTGGGGGAACAGCCCACAGCTCCGTTCACTAAGAGGCGGGTGAGCGTTGGAGAGCCAGCGCGCAGTTGGGGGCCGGCAGGGGCACAGGTGGCCTGAGGCCCAGTTCCGCTGCCTCCCAGCTGGACACTCTGCCCCACGTCTGCTCGGTGCTGTGTGCAGGACCTGTGAGCCGTTCCCCTAACTGACGTGGCAACACACACCGCCGTGTGCGTTCCTTTACAGCCGACGCCGGGGTTGGCGTCACGCCCTTTCTGCGGCTTTGCGTCTCATTACACTGACTTTCCTGGTCGTGGGTTAAGTGGGTGGTCAGCTGAAGCTGAGCTCCGCTGGAGCCAGTAGATCCCCAAGGAAGTAGGTTTTCTCTTCAGCCTGAGCCTCATCGCCACTGTCCCCATCCGTGTCCCCGTGAGCTATCGTGGCAGGTCTGGTGGCCCATAGGCCACAGTCCTTGTCCTGCTGTGGCCACACCATCTGGTGCCTCCATGCCCAGGGTGGCCCCACAGAGGAGCCACCCGAAGATGCTCCAGCAGGCTGGTCTTTTCACACACGGTCGGAGGCTCTGCTTCTGCCCCGGCCCAGGTGGGAGGCCCCCGCACCATGTTGAGAGGTGGAGGGGAGGGCTGGGGTGCAAGGTCCCCAGAAGTGACCAGCGCAAGACGGGTGTGTCTCCTTTTAGGCGGGAAGTCTGTGTTCTATAAAGACAACCACTTGCTGTGAGTTCACCACTCAAAGACAGGACTTCTTGTGAATTATGCAGTTTTGGTGGTACATGCTGCTTAAGTAAAGGAGACCCCAGTAATTACGTGGTGTTCCTAATCACCGCAGTGGCCGTGGCCTGGGAGCGCCGTAGTGTGCAGGGGGTGGGCCCCCGCAGCAGAGGTCCCTGTCGTTGCCCGCAGTGAGTTGCAGCGTCACTCTATAGCTTCTCCTAAGCAGCTCAGCAGAATTTTTCTTACCTGTTGTATGGTGTTCTTGAAGTGGCGGTTTATTTTATTCCTTGTAATCGGTAAGTTTAAAACGTTTGTTTTTCTCCTTTGCAGCAGCATGGCCAGCCCACGGACCAGGAAGGTACTTAAAGAAGTCCGGGTGCAAGACGAAAACAATGTGAGCGCTGCCTCCCGTCCATGCTTTCCTCAGGGCCAGCTGGCCTCCTGGGAGTGGCGAGCGGCTGTCGCGCCCCTTCTGGTGGTTGGCGCGGCGCTCGCGGTGCATGGCTGTGCGGAGCAGGTTGGGGGCGAGCGGCCGACTGCTGGAGCGGGGCTGTTTCTGGTGCTCGCCAGGGTGTGTCCACTCAGTCTTCCCATCAGACACCTCATCGCCTGGGAGGCTCTTTCCCTTCAGGCTTCGCCCCAGCCCACTGCCTGGCCACTGGCTTGGTTTACACAAGCTCTTGTCCAGGGCTGGCTCCTGCTGCCTGCTCTCTTTAGATGTCACCTGTTGGACCCTTGGGGGTCCCTGGGCTCTGCCCTGAGCCACCTGGTAAATCGTTCGTGGCCCTCTGCAGGTTTGTTTTGAGTGTGGCGCGTTCAATCCCCAGTGGGTCAGTGTGACCTACGGCATCTGGATCTGCCTGGAGTGCTCGGGGAGACACCGCGGGCTTGGGGTGCACCTCAGGTCAGTGTCCTGCCGTCCAGCCTCTGCGGAGATCCCGTGTCTAACCCGGCCCGCTCCAGGGACACCATGGCACAGGGTTTCAGCCGGCTGGCGCTCAGCCACGTGCAGCTCCTCAGGCTGTCTGATTCACAGCCTAGTTTTGGTGGGGAGGCCCTGGGTGTCCCCACTGCTTGGTGATTAGGTCAGGCCTCTGGTTTCCAGCTTTGTGCGCTCTGTCACCATGGACAAGTGGAAGGACATCGAGCTAGAGAAGATGAAGGCAGGTGGGAACGCCAAGTTCCGGGAGTTCCTGGAGTCCCAGGAGGATTACGATCCCTGCTGGTCCCTGCAGGAGAAGTACAACAGCAGGGCCGCGGCGCTGTTCCGGGATAAGGTAATGACAGGCCCGACTCGCTGGTGTCGCACCTGCTGCACCCCTCGCGGCGCCTGGACCGTGGTATTCGGTGGTTCTGGAAGTTAGAATCCTCCATCAGTTCTGACATGCCGGTCGGGGCACAGTTCAGGTGCAGACAGGGATACCAGCCCCCTCCTCCAGGGCAGCACCTTCTACCCGGAGGAGAGACAAGTGTCTCGTAGTTAACAGACAAAAGACCTCCCCAACGCCAGGCAGAAGGGACTGTGATCCGTAATGCCTCCGTTGCACCTGGGTGTGATACTTCTGGAAATTGGGGGCCTGTGTGTGGGTTCCTGTGCGTTCGAAGTTGGAGCGGCACTGCTCAGGAGCTCACCAACGCTGTCGTTCATCACGGCCAGTGAGACCTGCTGTGTAGACCTGAGCCTGTGGCTGTCGAGGCCTGGGAGGAGGCTGCATGTGGTGGTGATCCGGGTGGGCCGTGGCTGGCCGCACCTGAGTAGATGGGTCCACGGATGGCACCAGACATGGCGTGCTAACTACCTGTGTCCCCTTGTCAGGTGGCCACCCTGGCCGAAGGCAGAGAGTGGTCTGTGGAGTCCTCGCCTGCCCAGAACTGGATCCCGCCTCAGCCCCGGACGCTGCCATCCACCACCCACCGGTAGCTGCTCCCCTGCCTGCGAGTCAGGCCTCAGCCCTGTCCCCTGCCAGGCCCTGACCTTAGCCATAGCTCAGGGTCCCCGCAGAAGCCTCAATTTCTTGCTGTCATGGTAACAGCTACAATTGTGAGCTGTTGCTTCCCAAAAGCCAGGGGGAAAAACGGCTTTTTAAAATTTCCCAGACACTATAAGCCTTTAGTAAACATTCAATCAATAAAGACACATCTAAAGTAAAAAACAGTACCTCCCTGCTCCTCGGGGGTGAGCCCCACACAGCTTCTCCCAGAGGTGTGCGCACCACGCATTGCAGCTGCGCAAGTCGTGGCGTCCTGGAGCTGTGGACGGCGTTCCCCGTCTCCATCTGCTCTCACTGCAGGGAGTGTCCTTGTGGAGGTTGGTGGGGAGGGACTGGGTCCCAGAGGACCCCTGTGTATGCTGGGTGCCCAGGGCCCGCCCCATCCTCACTGGAGCCCCGGGGCCCTGCCTCCTGCAGCTGCTGGGTCCGCGTCCAGGTACTTCTGGTCCTGGCACCGTTGATGACTTCTGCTTGTTCCCGGTCCTGCCCCCTCCTGCCCCACCCCCAGCTGCCTTCCCGCCAGTGTGGCAAGCACAGAGCCGCTGTCAAGGCCCCTCTGACGCCTGGGCTGAATGTCACTGGGAGTTCAGCAGCTGTGACCCGAGCAGCCTTTTGGACAGAGCTGGAGGCCGGCCTGGCCTCAGGTGCTCTCGGGTCGTGTGAAGGCACCTCCCAGGGGGACCACGTGGTTCCGGTGGGTGCTGGTGGGGCTGCCGTGGTGCCGGCCAGTTCCTGCCTTACCCTCCACCCAGCGTTGGCATCACCAACCTCTGGCTCTTGGTTTCAGAGGCCCCGGCCAGCCGCAGAACATGACTGCCGCCTCCGACAAGGCTTTTGAAGACTGGCTGAGTGACGACCTCAGCTCCTATCAAGGGTGAGGCCTCGTGAGCAGGGTCGGCTCAGGCAGGCGGCCCTTCCGGGGCTCGGTCTGTTGGGCGGGACTGCTTCCTTCTGTGCGCAGTGGGTGCGGGCGCCGAGCGTGCGCTACGCGGGGCCCAACTGTGGCCAGCCCCAGCCAGCCCAGGTTTTAATTGGGGTCTTGAGTGTAGAAAAGACCTAATACTTAGGGAAAAAATAATATATTTTTTCCCTGGGAAATACCTGACCTGCAGGTGAATTTTTATCCCTGAAGCTGTGTAAACTGTTCCTACCTTTCTCCCAGTAACTCTCCACCCAGGGTTTGGGGCTTGCAGAGGGTCCTCTGGCCACATGGCCAGGGGGCTTTTTAAATGAGCAGAGAGGGCAGGACTCCGTGTGCTGCAGCTGAGCCGTGGAGGCCCATGCCCCACCAGGTGCACGCGTGCGTCCTGTTCATGGTGGAGGCAGCAGGTCCCCCCGGGCCCAGCCCCACCTCTGTTCCAGGTCCCAGTGCCTGCAGGGGCACAGGGCTCGCACCAGCTGCTGCTTATTGGTGCTTTGCTTTCAGGGCCCAGGGCAATCGCTACGTGGGGTTTGGGAACACGCCGCCGCCTCCCAAGAGAGAAGACGACTTCCTCAACAACGCCATGTCGTCCCTGTACTCGGTGAGGATGCTCGAGCCCCGTGGCGCACGCCTCCCGTGGTAGGCCTGGCACAAGGGGCCGCCCGGAGCCACGGACGGGGGACCCACAGAGCGCAGTGCCGTCAGTCACGGATACACAGTTTAGTTCTGTTGAGGCCCCTCCCTACCATCAGTGAAACTTTCTTCTAAAGTGTGGCTTAAATTAGTCATATCTGAAATGTATTTAGTCACTTTCCTAACTTTTGGCACAAAACGTATACTTACAACCTCACCACGTCTGTGTTCCTAAAGAGCAGGTTTCCTCTGGAGCCCACGTCGCCCTCCTCTCGGGGAGGCGAGCCCGGCGGGCAGCCGGCTCTGGCGGGATTCCGTGGCAGAGGCAGCGCAGGGAGCTGCACGGGCGCGGCCGCCCGCTCTGGGCTGGCAGTGCCCGGCCTGGGTGCCCCTGCCTCTTGAGGGCGCCTGGAGCTCAGGGCAGGTGTTAGGTGTGACCCTGGGCTGGCTGCCACTTTTCCAGGCAGGGAAATGACTTTTGTCAAACTTTCACCTTCCAAGGATATTGTTACTGTTTTTTAAAAACGATTTTCATTCATTGCAGTGTTGCTGCCTGCAGTACCAATAACTGCAAACCACCCGCAGGCCTCGCCAGTGAGGCCAGTTAGACGGAGTCAGGGCGGCCATTGCAGATGCCGCCACATGAAGGGACGAGGAAGGTTTTCAGTAGCAACACGGCGACCTGCAGCTGCAGGCGCAGAGCAGGGTGGGCACGGCGTGAGAAGGGGCGACACAGGAATCTGTTTTCATGCTGCGTGTGCACGCGAGGGCACTGGGCAGACGGCCACGGCGTGGTCGGGGCCGACCACATGGGAGATGCCCAGCACTGTGTCTTTGAACCATGTGCGTTCATTATTCCAAAAACGAATGAACTTTCTGTTCAAAAATTATATAAAATGGGTCTCTTCACCTCCAAGAGCCCCACGAGTGGATCTCAGGAGCTCCGGGGCGTGTAGCTTCTGGTTGCTCAGGGCAGGCTGGGGCAGCCGTGGTCACATTCTCTCACAGTCGTTGCCGGACCTTCTCTAGGGAAGAAAAGCACGATTTTAGCTACGGCCGGTCGGGTTTGTCTTGTATTTCTGTTGTCCAAACACAGCTAAGTTTAGTTACCTTGCAAAGTGGAGGGGCTTCTGCATTTCTTTGAGGAGGCAGAGAGTAAGTGGTGATTTAATTGAGATGTTTATATTTGTAAATAGCTACACTTTACTTTGGAGGCTTAGAAGAAAGCAGCCTTGACCGTGGATGGACAGCAGGCCCTGGTGGCAGCTGGCAGCCCCGCCCACGGCCATCCATCTGCTCCTCGCTGGGGGGTGGGAGGAGCGCCAGCTCCGGGGCCTGCAGATGGGCCGAGTGCGGACGCTTTGCCACCCAGGTGCTCGTGGGATGAGCCTCGTTTCCGTGGTCAAAGCAGGAACAGCGGAGGTGTCTGAGGCACCCTCTGCACAGTCACTCTTTCAGGCTGGGGCCTGGGGCAGCGCACGCCTGCCGTGCATCGGGGCTGGGCACAGCTGTGTGGGGAGCCTTGACCCGGGCTGTTTCTCTCGCTTTCCTCAGGGCTGGAGCAGCTTTACCATTGGAGCCAGCAGGTTCGCCTCAGCCGCGAAGGAGGGCGTAAGTAACCGTCCCCAGTGTTCTGCTGGCCGCTGCTGGCCTAGGGTTCTGGGAGCCGTGAGGACATGTGGGCAGCGGTCCTGGGGACGCTAGTCCTCCGTGCATGGGCCTGACTCCCCAGCCAGGGAGGTCCTCGGGCCTGGACAGCTCTGCAGGACCACGCGGCAGTTCTTGCTGCGGCCCCATGCCTCCCTCCGTGTCAGAGGTGGCCTTGCCCGCTGGGAACGGGACAGGCGTGGCCCTGACTCATCCCTGGCCTGGCGAAGTAGGTCATGGGCACCTCGTGCCTCTTAAGTTTCCGCGTCTGGGTCTTACAAGTGGTGGTCTGATGGTCGGGTTTTGTGCCTCGCCCTTGCCTGCCCTGGGCTCGAGGACGGGAGGATTTGGGTCGGCCAGGACAGCTGTGGCACATGAGGCAGTGACTTGGCGAGCAGGGGCACTGAGGGGCAGGCCTCAGACCCGGGGAGGCGTGGGCCTAGAAAGGAGCACTGGCCCGGCCTGGGCCGTGGCCATGGTGTGAGAGGTGGAGAGGGGTCTGAGAGAGGAGGGAGAGCCCAGAGCCAGGGCTAAGGGCCAAGGCCGACGGCCCAGCCTGCTGAGCCAGGACAGACGGCCCTGGGCACCTGGAGCTGCCCCGGCAACAAGCCGGAAGCCTCCCTGGTGCTCTCGGCATGAGTGAAATTCAGGGACCACCGGCCAGGTGCTCCCCACGGCCCTAACAGGCCCTATTCTGCCGTTCTGCCCTGTGAGGAACCCAAGTCCTTGTTGAACAGGGCAGGGGGCCCTGCAAGGGGCAGTGGGCCAGGCGTCCAGGGCACCAGCTCTCACAATGCCGTGGCTTTGCCACTTGGCTGCTGCTGGTTCCCGCCAGGGCCTCTGCTTCCTCGTGTCTGAGGGCGGCTGTGGCCAGGGCGCTCAGGGTGCCTCCAGCTGGGTGTCCCTGGCCAGGTCTCTGCTCCTTTCTCGCGTGTGAAGGTGATTGGGGTGCGGGGCCCTGGGCTGCTCAGGCCTTGTCCTCTGCACCAGGGCCCTGGTCCTGCCACAGTCTGGAGCATGGCGCTGGCCCTGCTGTCCCCCAGCCCTGGCACAGCACTGGTGTGACCCGGCTCCAGCCCCCACTGGGCTGGCGCTTGTGCTAACCCAGGCATGGCCCACAGCTCCTCTGGGCACGCGGGAGCTGCTGCCGGGCGGGAGACAGTGCAGGAACTGAGTCCATCGAGTCCCGCAGGGGTGAAGCCTCATGGCCAGTGCAAGGAACTCGATTAAAGGCTCCGTCTGTTTTTATTTTAGGCTACAAAGTTTGGATCGCAAGCAAGTCAAAAGGTAACGTAGGAGCAGCTTTCATACTCCAGTGTGTTTTAAAACTGAGATTCCGAGTCTGACACCACATGGAGTGTCTGGAAGCTGCCTGGTTCCCCCTTCTCGGGCCACACGCACAGGGCCTGGGTCCCAGCCTAGAAGGGAGGGACGTTCCTGGCATCGGTGTGGTCGCCTTGTGTGCCCGTGCAGTTCAGCAGGGGAGTAAGGGGCCGGGCTGGCTTGGGCCCTGCAGGGCCAACTCTTCTTCCCGGCCGTTGGCAGCTGGCACAGGTGTTAGGCCACCGTGCGGTGACCACCCCCTTTGGGAGCAGGACGCCCAGCTTAGCAGTCGAGCTGTGGTCAGTGCGTCCTCCCGCTGCAGGCGGTGGCGGCCTCAGGCCTTGGCCTCGTTCCTTCTTCAAGGCTCGGTTGGTGGCCCCCAGTTCCTACATGGTTGTTGGGGCTGTGGTCAGGAGCCACCTCTGCAGGGTTGGGGTCAGAATCACCTGCGGGAGGCTGCGGCCATGTGGGCTTTCCAGGCGTGGAGCTGTGGGTGGCCTTTTAGGACGTGCTCCCCTCACCGGAGAGGTCCTCCCCGTCTCGTGCTGCTAGTTGCGGCCGCAGGGACGTTGCCCCGGCTCCGTTTCAGGCTCCTGAGCCGCATTGGTTCACGCGGTTCTGGAATGGATCAGTTTGGAGTAGAAGCTCAGTCGGGCTCCAGGCAGGAAGCAGCTGGCTCTGAGGCCACCTTTTGTGACACCCACCTCACCCCGTGGTGCGCGTGGAGGAGCCTCCTGGTTGTCGCTAACGCTGCTCCCCACCTTGCTCTCTCCTGTTTCTCTGCTGTCGTGGTAAAGTTTTGGGGTTACAAACAGCAGCCAGAGCCGGTAAAGCCCGTGTCTGCTCGTGCTCCGCGGTGCCTGCTCAGCATGCGCTCGGCTGCCTGTCTCTGCTCTGCTCTCGTGTGCGCAGACCCTGCTCCCTGGCCCATCACGGCCGCAGCTCCTTTAAGATCCAGGACCTGGGCACTGCCTGTGGAGGTTCCGGCCAGGGGCTGCTCGGCGAGATTTTCATTTCATGGTTTAATTACCTTGCACTGAATCTGGAGGAATCTGTCCTGATGAGGAGGCTCTTTCTTGTGTTGCGGAATTCTTCCGCTTAAATCTTTCACCTGTGCTTGTCCCGGCCTTGAGGGGTAGGGGAGCCCCCTCACGCCACATCCCCAAGCCCCTGCACCGCGGGGACACCAGCGTCAAGAGAGGCTGAGCTCCATTCCCAGTACCTGCTTCCTGCGGCCAGGCCTCTCTGCCCCTTCCCTCCAGGTGGGCTCTGCCACCCCAGGGAGGGAAGGGGACATGCCGCATCAGTGAGGAGTGACCGCCGCTCGTGTCGGCACTTGGGCTCGGCTCCGGGGCCGGCCGGTAGGTGGGGGCTGCTGTTGACTCTGGTCCTCACAGAGCTCACGGGCTCTGCGAGGCGCTCCCGCCAGCTGCCCCGTGTCCGTGGGCCCTTCCAGCAAGAGTGTGGGCAGGGCAGTGGTCTCGGCATTCTTTGGCGGCTGTGTGTGCGTTGGGGAGTCCTGTGACCTGTGACCCTGCTGCCCTGTGCTTGCGTCCCGCTGCCGTCCCTTCTGTTGGCGAAGCTCAAGCTGTCCTTGGCGGGCCCATGCTGCCGCATGCTGGCTGCGTCCGCGGCGAAGGCTGCCATGCCAGGCTCACGCGCTTCCCTCCCTGCAGGCTTCGGAGCTGGGCCACAGCCTGAGCGAGAGCGTCCTCAAGCCTGCGCAGGAGAAGGTAACAGGCAGCTGCCTCTGGGGTGGGCACTGCCGTCCCCGACCTTCCACTCGGGAGGTGGCTGCGTGGGCATGCACCGGGCCGGGGCACGTCGTTTGTCCAGCAGCTCGGATTGCCCGGGTTCCAGACTCGGCCTGGCCTGGCGCCCGCTCCTCTGCCCTGCCAGGCTGCAGTGCGCAGAGGGGGGCGGGGGTGGTGCCAGCCTGTCCCCGGGAGGTGTGGGTGACGTAGGGATGTTGCAGAGGCCATCTTGGGGGCCACGAGCCCCACTAGCTCATCCCCTTGGCACAACAGGGAGGTGGCAGGGCCCCCAGGGAGCCCGCCTCAGATAAGCAGGGGTCATCCCCTAATACACGTTGTCATCTGCCACCAATGGCCACAGGTGCCACGTTCTCCAGAGCTTACCATGGCATAGTCTTGTGATGCTGAAATCATTCTGGGGCCACTGTAGAGCTTTTTGGGACTTACGTGACAGGGTCTCCCTGCCCTCGTGGCTGTGTCAGGTGCTCTCACGCCAGTGGTTCCCTGCACTCCTCTGAGGCTTTTGTCGGCCCCTTGCCCATGGCTGACGTTGTGTTGTAATCTGTGCAGGTGAAGGAGGGGAGGATTTTCGATGACGTGTCCAGTGGGGTCTCTCAGTTGGCGTCCAAGGTAGGGCAGGCCCCGCCTGACGTGCGGGCACGGCCAAGCCAGTCTCCACATCCACAGCTGGCGCGGGGCAGGAGCGCAGGGCACGTCCTCGGCATGAGGAGGGCTGCCCGCTGCCCGGAGGCCTGAGGGATGTGGAAACAGCTTGCACGGGGGCTGGTCAGCCGCTAACTCTCGTCTCTCCTCTGCCCCTCTCGCTGCCGCTGGCCTTTCCCTCGGTAAGTGCCGGTGCCCGGCGCGAGCTGCTGTCATCTCGCTGCTGCCACGGGCTGTTTGGGGCGTGCGTTTCGCTCTGTTTCCAGCAGGAGGTGCTGTGTGGACGGGAGGAATCCTGGGGGACCTTGCGCCCACCGTGAAGAGCAGGCCGTGTCTGCAGGGGGCCTTCCTTGCTCCCCTCACCCCCGTATGTGGGCGTGTTTGGGCACAGCGCGTCCGCACACGGGGCTTTCCTGGCTGCAGCGTCCCGTGTTTGCCTGAGCACTGCTGCTGTGTCGCTGTGTGTTGTGTGTGTGTCGTGTGCCGTGTGTGTGAGGCTCCTCTTATTCCTAGATCTTAAGCTGGGTCTTCTCAGCAGGGCAGCGTGAATTGGCTTTCAGGCTGGGCTCTCTGCGAGCACCCTGTGTCCCCATCTCCTTCCAGGTCCAGGGAGTCGGCAGTAAGGGATGGCGGGATGTCACCACTTTTTTTTCCGGGAAGGCAGAGGACCCCTCAGATGGGTAAGCCATGTCCCCACCAGCCCTGTGCCCCCGTCCTCCAGGTGAGCGGCACCCCTCCTGGGGAGGGCGGACAGATGGTGGGGGCCGGGATGGCCATGCAGAAAGGCCCCGGGTGCCCTGCGGATGCAGAGAGGCCCATCTGCTTGCTCTGTGGGTCCCACAGGAGCCACCACTTCCCAGGACGGGTTGAGGGGAGCCTAGAGGGGGCCCTGCTCTGCGATTCTGCTATCTCCCAGGCCCTGGGTGGGTGGCGTGGGCGGGGCCTCAGAGGCCCCTGGAGGGCACCAATGCCCAGATCCGGGTCGGGGCCCCGTCCCTGCCATGGCAGGGGCATCTCTCCTTTGGGCGCTCAGTGGTGTGACTGCAGCTGAGCAGGGCAGGTCCTGCCCATCCCCAGCCTCTGTCCCCAGTGCCAGGCCACCCAGCCCCGTTGAGCTGGTTCTCATCATAGTTGGGAGGTGGTAGAAAAGGAATTTTTCTTTCAAATTGTCCTCTGGCTCCCTGGCGACGTTCTCAGCTCCAAAGCGAGAGAGACAGCTCCCACTTGCTGTGTGTGCTGCCGATCGCGAGGGCGGCCTGGGGTCACTTTCCTGGCAGAGGCCCTGGCAGAGCTGCCCGGGGACGGGGTTCTGAGTTGGGGGGCCGGGCTCCTGGGCTCTTTGCTGGCCCTGGAGTCTGCTCTCAGCCGACAGGCCAAGAGCAGCCCAGGCTGCCAGGGCCCCGCGGTGCAATTTCTGGGTTTGTAATAGCTGCTCAGAGTTCCCCCACTTCTAAAAGACCCCCAGAGGGCCACGGTTACCAGAGCAGCGGCGGGGACAACTCGCAGAGCAGCACCATAGACCAGAGCTTCTGGGAGAGCTTCGGAAGCGCTGAGCCCTCCAAGGCCCGCAAGTCCCCAAGCAGTGACAGCTGGACGTGTGCGGACACCTCGACGGAGAGGAGGAGCTCGGACAGCTGGGAGGTGTGGGGCTCGGCGTCCAACCACAGGAACAGCAATGGCGACGGCTGGGAGAGCTGGGAGGGCGCTGGCGGGGAGGGCAGGGCCAAGGCCGCCAAGAAGACGGCGCCACCGTCCGCGCCTGCCGACGAGGGCTGGGACAACCAGAACTGGTAGGGCCCTGCACACCCCAGCCCTGGTGCCCTCGGGTCCCTGCGTGTTTGCACTCTGCCCTTCCTGTCCGCCCCCATCCCACCCGAGAAACGGCCACCGGTGTGCGCACAGCGTCTCAGGAGGCAGGGCCCTGGGGACTTGGTGCCGTCTGGCCGAATGGGGCTGGCTTGCTCTCCAGGGCCGTGTCGGGGACGCCTGCCCATCCTGTACCCTCTGAGCCTCCTCCTCAGACTCTGCGGGGTCTCGGACCGGACGCCGTCCGCTGCCAGGTGGTGGGTGCGGGCGCAGAGCCCTGGGACCACCTGGCAGCTGATTCAGAGAAGCATCCCCGGGGGCTGGGACCACGTCATGTGTGATGCTGTCAGTGGCAAGAGTTGTTCTTTTTCCCTGAAATGATTTTTTTTTTTTTTAACTGTTAAAGGTTTGCTCTAGTTCTTTTTTTCTTTTTGAAGAAAATGTCTGGAGTTTTAAAGGTGGAAATACCAAAAGCAATACCAGAGCTCGCACTGCCGTCCGACCACCCTCATCTCCCGCCCGCGTTGCATCTCACTGGCCTTTGCTGTAAAACTCGCCTTTTTCACCCCCGGCGGGTCCTACGTGGGCGACGTACAGTTCCGTCTCGCCAGACCAGCGCCCCTCAAGTGGCCGCGCCCAGCACCTGAGCTGCTCTCAGCGCTTGAGCTCTGTGGTCGCGGAGCCCGGAGGGGGCAGGAGCGAAGTGTGGCAGGGAAGTGGGCTGGCGCCTCGTCTCATGTGGGGCTGGGGGGGGAGGGCCAGGTGCCAGGGAGGCCGTGCTCCCCCAGGGCCACTCCCGGGTTTAGGGGTGTCAAGCAGCATCTGCCTGGGCCAGAGCCACCCCTGCAGCTTTGTCCCTGTCACGCCCCCGTCTTCTGTCATTTGAGTCTCTCCGACTGCCCCAGAGCCTGCTGCACGGTGTGACTGAGCTGCCTCGCAGGCAGCCACGTGGACTTGGCTAGCGTGGCCACCCTGCCCCCAGGACTGTGGCACTGCTGCTGCGTGTGGCGCGTCTCTCTGCACCCCCCCCCCCGTCGACCCGCTTCTGACCAGCAGTCCGTGCACCCAGAGCCTGCGTGTGCGTGCTATCCGCGCCCCGCCCCACGCTGTTGCGCGTGTGTCCGCGGCACCCGGTCGCCATCTGCAGGGCCCTGGCTTGGTCTGGGCCTGGGCTCCTGTGCTCGTCCTCTGGAGTTCAGCCTCTTGCGGAACAGGACAGGCCTTGGACAAGGGATCCTGGTGCCCCTTCCCCTCGGGTGGGCCCATAGTCCGTCGGTGGCTGGCGTGTAGGGGCTGGTGCCCTCAGCTGCGGTTGGGTCTGAGGTCAGCGGCTAGAGGCTCAGAGTGATGAGAGCCAACATGGAGGTGTCACCGTGGACCAGCCAGGAGGACCGGGGAGGGGTCTCTGTTGGGCAGGACCGTGTCTTTCTCAGGCTGAGGCTTGGGAGACAGAACCCAAGGCAGCTCATGTGTTGCTGCTCAAGGGGCTCAGTTAGGGCTGCTTGGACCCCCGTTAGGAGGGGTGGTCTGAGGAGGGTGGGGTCTGTTGCTCCTGTCTCCACACCAGCGCCCTGGCTCATCGGCACGGCTGTAGGCTGCCTGCCCAGAGAGCTGTGTTCTGTTTGGGGCGGGTCCCCCTGCCCCTGGAGCCCTTGGATGCCAAGTGTGGTGGGGTGGAGGCTTGCGCTTTGAGATTGGCTGCAGCAGAGGGTCCTGGCACTCCCGGGCACTGTGGACTGCGGGGATGTGGTGGCCCAAATGCCTCCCAGCGGGGAGCGGCCCCTCCCCTCTGAGGTGCTGGCCGGTGGGGCCCAGGACGCAGTGCCCTGACTCTCAGGCCAGGTGCGTGCAGGGCCTGTGGGGCACTGGCCAGTGTTCACTCAAGTACAAGAGCACTGGGGTGCCTGGCAAACCCCACGGGCACCCCCACTACACAGGTGCTGCTGGTGCGAGGGCAGGAGGGGACCAGGGCAGGTGTGGCCAGTGTGGGTGGTCCCGGCTCTCCAGCTGGGTGTCACAGAGACTGAGAGGAGGCCCAAGCTACCCCCCATCTGAACCAGGCCCTCAGCGGAGTGGACAGCTGGGTGACCCTGGCATACTCTGGGTGGCTGGGGAGGTGGGGAGGTGGGCAGTGGCTCCTGTGGACAGGGCCTGGGCTTCAGGAGGGCCCCGTGTCGTCCCAGAGACACTCTTGAGCCCCATACCAGGGCAGCTGTGTGAAGAGTGCTGTGGGTGTCGTGGCCTCTGCCCTGCATCCAGCCGCGTCCTGAATACTCAAGTGCCACCTGAGGCCAGAGGGTGACAAGCCAGGAGGCCCAGAGGAGGTTACAGAATCAGCCGTCTCCTCCTGAGCGGCCTCCCTGTTCTAGGCAGCACTTCAGGCCTTGTGGGCAGGTCCATGCAGACTCTGGCTCCAGGAGGCCAGCCTGACCACCCTGGGGATGCTATCTCCCACCACTCCCCACCTCGAGCTGGCCTCTGCCATCCATGTGCCCCATACCCCTGCCCTAGGCACAGGCCTGACTGGTGGGCCCTCTCCGAGCCAGCCCTGCCATTTCAGGAACTTGTGCAGAATGCATTCTGAGCTTCCCAGCCATCCTCTTGTCACACGCGTTCACGTTGGCTGTCGCCCTGTTCAGGCGTCCAGCTGGGTGACCCTGCCCGCAGGCTTCTGTCGCCTGCTGCCTGCTTGTGGGGCTGGCAGGGAGACAAGGGGGCTCCGGGGCACATCTGGGTTGGGATGGCAGCAGGGAGAACGGGCCCTGCTCGGTTCTGACCCAGCTGACATATGGGGGTCTTGGCCCCCGGAACGCTGAGACTGTTGGGGGGTGTTGGGGGGTGTTGCAGGAACCGCCTCCTGGAGGCCCCTGTCACCCTGTGTTGCTGGGGCTGATGCGTGCTGGGCTCTGCAGGCCTGTGGCCACGCCGGTGATCTGAGGACGGTGGCCAGCCCAGGCTCCACCCTGCAGCTGCTCAGCCCTGAGCCCGGGCGCTGCTCGGTGGTCTGAGGGCCCGTGGGGCTCTCGAGGGTACCCAGGGCAGGCGCGGGGCTGAGAAGGCAGATGGGCCCACCCTTGAGGAGCTCAGGCTTGTGTGAGTGCACATGCGTGTGCCCCGTGTTTGCCAGGCCGGGCACCCTCAGTGGGCTGTGGCGCGGCACCGCGGGGACCACTGGCAGGGCGGGAAGACCAGCCCTGCGGGCTCAGCATCCAGGCTGAGCACGGGGGCTCGGAGTGGTGGGTCTGAGGCCTGTCCTGGCTGCAGGAGCACAGCAGGGGTGGGAGGCCGGGCCCCCAGCCCCTCCTGACTTACTACAACAGCGGCCTGCGAGCGACCTGCAGAGCTGCCTGTGTCCCCTCACCCAGGCCCTGTGGGAGGGCGGGGCGGCCCTGGCCTGCTTGCCACCCCCAGCCTGCTTCCCAGGGACAGCAAGCTCATGGACCAGCTGTCTGAGAGGTGGCAGTGCAGCCAAATTCTGGGTCCACATGGCACAGGGGTCTGGGGAAGGGGGGTGAGAGCCCACCCAGAAGCCTGCCCCCTCCCCGCAGCAGCATCCAGCATGCTGGGCTTTGTCCCCCAGCAAGCATCACCACCTGGCTCTCTGCCAGCGCCAGACACCGGAGGGCCCCTGTGCTGTGCCTGTCCCCGACAGCGCACGTCCTGCCTCCAGAGGCGGAGCTCAGAGCAGGGGTCCCGGAGGGGCCAGAAGTCTGGAGGGGAGCAGCCCCCTTGTGCCGTCCTCTGAGTGCAGAGGCAGGGCTTTGGGGACTGGGTTCCCAGGGCCGATGACCGCCTTCAGTGACCCTGAAGTGCCCGTGGGACGCTGGGGCTTAGGTCGGGGTCCCTACATACACAGGCTGGCACAAGGGTTTGGGTGCTCAGGTGGGCATCAGAGAAGCAGGTGCCCCACCCGGTCCACCTGGAGCGCAGGAGAGTGAACTGCGCCGGAGGCCGTGCAGCAGGGCCGGGCCGCCCCACCCTTGAATGGCTCAGTCGTTGGCCAGGGGCAGCCGGGGGCCTTGTGTAACCTCCCAGGCATCTCCTGGCAAGGGACAGCCGTGCCCCAGCCCCTGGGGACAATACTTGGAAGGGCAGCTCGGGAGGCCCCAGGGCATCTGCTGACCACCCCTGTGGCCCGGCAGAATGTGGGTTGCCCACTGTCTGCGGGGATGTGGTCCTGTGGACAGGCAGACTGAGCCCCCATCTGTCCCCAGAGCAGCCCAGCAGGGAGGCCTGCAGGGGGAGAGGCGAGGTCCTTCTGCAGACCCCAGTCCTGCCGGGCTGGGCCCTATATAAGCTCCGGCCTTCCTGTGGCCACAGCAGGACCAGAGTGGACAGCACCCAGGGGTGTGGGGGACATTGTCTTACAGGCAGGCAGAGGTTGGTGACTCAACCTGTGGCCACCACGGCGTCTGCTCAGGTCTGTTATCTGAGGGTGACCTTGATCTTTCAGAGAGCTGTGGACACGGCCGCAGGACCAGGATGCCAGGGTGGGCTGGTGGGAGACCTGGGCTGCCCCGTCACTAGGCCTCTGGGGGTCTCAGCGCCCAGGGCCGTGGGGGCACGAGGAGGGCGATGCTGAGCAGAGAGGGGCTTGTGTTCAAGCCATGCCCAGGAGCGGGTCCCACCGAGTTGGGCCAGGTTTCTGGGGTGGGAGGGGTCTGGCTGCAGAGCATAGACAGGGAGCATCCCGGGGCGCGTCCCTGCCAGTGCCTGGGTCCCAGCATGGGGGTGCAGGGTTGGGGAGTGATTGCTTAAAATTCCCTGGTGGGGAGCAACAGCCTCTGTGCCCCTGGGCAAGGCCTTGGGCCGACTCCCTGGTGGGGACACCCCTGGAATGGGTGTGCAGTGGGGTCTGTGCTTAGCTGGTGGGGGGGACAGGACGGTCTGGTCACTTGGGATCCTGGACCCCCACCTGGTGGGGGTCACTGCTCACAGGGCTGGGGCCACACTTGGGTCCCCCTCAGCTCAGTACAGGGGACTCAGGCCCAGCTGGGAGTGCTCTGTCCACCTCCTGCCCAAGACCTGGGCACAGCAGGACTCAAGTCACTGGCGGCTGACACGCCCCCACCCCTCCCTGCCACGGTGGCATCACTGGGTCACCCTGGCCTCTGCATCCCGAATCTGAGCTCCACTCCCAGCCCCCTTTGGGTTCCCTGTTGCCCCGGCCCTCGCGGCTGCCACAGGGACTCGGGCCATTCATTCCTCCCGTGGCCCATGTGCCTGCGTGCCCCGGCCTCAGAGCCACCCTGCCCACGGCACATTCCCCACACCCCCCGCTGGCACCCCCAGACCCACCTGCCTCCCACTGTCACCAGCGGGTCTTGCTCCCTTCAGCCAGGTCTCCGATCTCCCTTCTGCCTCTGGGACGAGGCTGGGGCGGCCGGGACCGTGTGCCTGACAGTCCTACAGCCTGCAGCAAGGCCCAGCCCCCACGAGCGGGCAGACGAGGTCCTGCTGCCCCTCGGCAGCCCTGCTGTGCACCCACTGTGGATGGAAATGCGGGGCGGAGGTTCCTGGCGTGGCCCCATCTCCGGCTTCCGGTCCGCACTCGTGCTGAGTTCCCACGAGGAGGCAGATGGGGGCAGGGTGTCTGGGCTTGACCTTTGGCCTTGCCATCTTCCACCCTTGCCTCAGGGTTGCTTTCGTGTGCTGTTTTTTTAAAGCAGTTATTAACCTACTTGTGCACTCACTTAATTCTCTATTGTATCAACGTTTGCTCAGCGTTAGCCTCCAACGCCTTTTCCAGGTAGTTTCCAACAGTGCAAACCTGGCTTTGAGTGTCCTCTCGCCCGCCTGCCTGGGAGGCTCCGCCATCTGCTGTCCCCGGACTCCCGGCCAGTCACATCTGGCTCCTCCGCACTGGGCCGTGCTTCTCGCAGAGCACTGTGCTCCGTGCCCGTCTCTGGGAGCCCACGCCACGCGCACCAGGGACGCTTGGACCTGGCCACTTCCTGTTTGGACATTTAGGTAGCTTCCCTTTGGGGCGACTCTGCAGTGTTGTCTGTGATACCCCCAAAGGGAGCTGACGGGAGACACCGGGGATGTCTGTGCCGAGAGAAACGTCGCGTGGGTTGATGTGGAAGGGGAACTTCGTGTCAGAGGGGACACTTTGCGGTTCTGGGTTAAAGGGAACCTGCTTCCAGGGCTGGCCCCTGCGGGTGTCTGGCCCACTCGGCTGCCACTGAGCGTGAGAGGGCACCTGGTCGCGATTGCAGCCTGTGTTCCGGGGACTGCCACCGAGGGCCAGCACGGGGGGCCAGAGCGCCCCTTGATGCTGTGGCTTCGCAGAGGGGCCGGAGTGGCGCGCCACCCCTGTCCAGGGTGCCATGGTTGTGTTGTCGTCTGCTCTGGTGAGGGGCTTGGTTTGACTGTCAGGTGGGCAGGTCAGAAAGAGCAACCCCTACGCCGGGGGGCCCAGGCCGAGACTGCAGGGACAAGCCTGCATGCCATTGTGAACAGAGCCACTAGGTGAATCTACAGAACGACCTGAGTGCAGGGGAAGGCAAGCGTTTCGCTCCGTCCAGTTCAGGGTTCAGCGCGGTGGGGCCTCGCCTCGCAAGGTCCCCACAGGGTCCACTGGGCCCCCGAGGAGGGCTGGGGTGGGCCAGGGGCACTGAGCCCACCATGGGAGGGTGGGGCTACCCTTCCCCAGGACGACAGCCTGTCCCCTGAGGAGGGAGCTGGGGAAGGCAGCGTGGAGGGGAAGGAGGAGCAGGGCACAGCTGGCTTTGCGGAGCCCCCACCTTGACCAGACACGTTCAGCCCCGTCTGGGAACCCAGAGACCCGGCTCCGCTGCTTCCCGCTCTGAATGGGTCCTCGTGTCCGCCCAGCACCCCCCAGCCCAGCGCTAAGTGGGGCGGCCGAAGAAGCCCAGCTCTGTCCCCAGTTTCCAAAAATAGCCGCTCCCACCACAGAGCCCCAGAGGCTCACGTGGAGCACCAGCTCTCACCAGAGCCCCCTGCCCCCTCCTTCGTCCCCCACTGCAGGAGTCAGCCCTCAGCACGAGGGCCCAGGCAGCACACGCGCAGGCATGGCTGCACACGTGTGCACGCACACACTTCCCATTTGGAATTCTCCACGCAGACTCCCCACCGCGGACGTGTCAACCTAGCAGTGCCCTTGGCAGCTGGGGGCGTCCGCAGCTTCGCAGCTGCTTCTCCTGAGGCTGGGGCTTGGGCTGGGAAATCCGGGTCAGCTGCCAAGGTGCGGGCGGGTGGGCAGCTGTGGTATTGGCTCCACGCCTCCGGTCGCCAGTGGGGTGGTTGTGCCCTCCTGGTCGCTGGCCTTTGCCTCCCTCCAGGCAGGGGCCTCCCCACGGAAGCCGCCTGGGTGGTCCTGTCGCTGTGGACCCCTGGGAGGCCAGGTTCTCCTCAGCCACCGGGCCGGGCAGGGTCTCACCTTCCCGAGATTCCCCCCAAGTGGGGCTGGGTCCGAGTCTCCCTTAGGCCCCTTGGAGCGGTTGGGGTGGAGGAGGAGGTCGGCTGGTCACATGTCAGTCCTGACCACCCTGTCTGTTCCTGCAGCGAGCAGCCGTCCATGCTGTGCGGGGACTGGCTGCCCATGAAGCGGAGAGGGTTGGAGGGGAGGGGCCTTGGCTACCTGGTGCAGGTGAAGCCCAGGGCAGGTGAGGGCCTGCGCCTCCCTCCCCTTTGCTGGGACCGGTGCCAAGCACGGTCAGCAGGTGGTCCCTGGGCCCTGCCCAGGCCGCCACTCCCTTCGCACTAGCCCTGCGTCCCACCTCCAGCCCCCTCCACATCTCTGCATCCCTTTCCGCCCCCTAACACTGGCGTCCCCAACAGGAGAGCAGGGACTCTGGTGGTCCCCACCGCTGCGTCCCCCACAGGCCACAATGCAGAGGATGCTTGGTGCCTACTTCCTGCAGGAAAGGGGAGGCTCCCTCCCCAGAGGAGTCAGTGTCCTGTGGGGCGTTCAGCACGGCCTGGCCTCGCAGCCAGCACACCTGCTCCACGGTGTTAACCTCGTTCGACGGGAGTGAGGCCACGACGATGCCCTGGAAGCCTCAGCACAGGCCCAAGCGCAGGACGTTTCAAACACGGCGATGGCGCTGACTTTTAAAAACATTTTGAAAGTTGAGGTTTAGCCCACACAGAAAAGCCCACGAACGTAACGTGTCATTGTGTGAACGGGCACGACCTGTGTGCAAGCACGGGACCTCTGGGGCCCCGTCCCCCAGGGACAGCCACCTCCCTGACCTCTCACCCCAGAGGTGAGCGTGCCTGTGTGGAATCGCGCTGTACACGTTCTGGGGCTCTGTCTCCAGGCTGAGCATTGGTGAGGCTCGTCCACGTGTGTGAGAGCCGTCCCCTGTCCTCGCTGTGTGGTCCACCGCGCGGATGTTCCACACTGCACTGATCTCAGCCGCCGGGGGACATCGGAGCTGTTTCCGCGTGGGGCTGTCGTGAAGGATGCTGCCGTCACACGCGCTCACGCGCTCTGGTGTCCGTGTGCTCGTGTTTCCATTGGGTGTAAACCCAGCAGAGAGTGCTGTCATAGACTGTGCACGTTTTCCTCACTAGTAGAGAAGATCTGGCTATTTCCAAAGTGGCTGTACGACTCGTGCTGCCACCAGCAACGTACGAGGGCCCCTGACTCAACATCTTTGCCAGCCCGCGGTGCCAGCATTGAGCCGAGCTGGCGGATGTTCAGCCGCGCCTGGCGTTTCCCTGTTGAGGTGAAATTTACATGCAGAAATAGTCGCCTTTCGCTTGTGTAGTCCTGTGAGTTTTAACAGAGGCATCCGATCTTGTCGCACGGCCACAGTCGGTGCAGAGAACCCACGGTCAGCCTGCCCCCACCCTGCAACCACCCACCCGTTCCCTGTCTGCGTAGCCCTTTCCGGAATGTCGCGTACAGGAGTGTGCGGTCACAGCCGTGGGTTGGCTTTTTTCGCTCAGGATGGTGCATCTGAGATTCGTCCGCGTTGAGGTGTCGTAAGGGACACGTGCTTTTTACTCCCCAAAGATAAATCCTCCCTCGATTCATCACGCTTTCTGGGGAGGCCCTTACAGGCTCCCAGCCCGACCCCCTAGTCCCCTCTGTGCCTGCTGTGGGGTCTTCTTGTTTGGCTTGAAACCTTCGGGTCTGGGGTCCTCGCAGCTTGGCGGGCTGCTGTCACCCCTGGGTGTGCTTCCCCCTCGAGGGGCGAGTGGCTTCTCACGTGGCCTGTGTCTCACCTGCAGTGCACCTGGCCATGGGGATTCTGTGTCCCCAGGACGTTGCACGTCCCCAAGTCACCCTGGCCCTGCCATCTGGGGGGGCTTCTCTCTGGGTGAACAGGTACCCAGGGGGAACCCCTGGCGTTGGCCCTGGGCCCTGCTGGGCCCTGTCTTCCGCAGGCGCAGGTGGGGTACCTCTCTCAGTGAGATCCCAGAGGTGGCAGGACCATCCCTGTCCCCCTCCCCGTCCCAAACGTGTGGGGACCTCAGGGGAGGCCAGGCATCATGCAGGAGTGTCCCGGACCCTGTCTCCCTCTGCAGCCTGCCCAGCCCTCTGCCCCAACGGCTCCCTCCCGCACCCACCCACCCCACCATGGGGTCACCAAGGACGTTTGCACAGGGCTTGCCCCTTCACAGAATGGTCCCCATGACGTTGGCAGGGTGGCGTTAGTCTTGCTTCTCAGTCCAGGGAACTGAGGCTTGTCAAGGCCATGGCCAGGACGTGGCAGAGCAGAGGCAGGGCTGTGGGCCCTGGATCGCGCCAGCTCCCTGTGCGAAGCTGTCTGCTGCCCGGGGCTTGCGGGTGCAAGGTGCTGGGGCGGGGGTCCTCTCTGCGGGCGTGAGAGCTGAGCCCTCCCCAGAGGGAGGGACCGAGAGGTGGACGCTCGCCAAGCAGGGGTCTGTGCCCCAGGGCTGTGGGGCTGGGTCTCACCTCAGGCCCCAGTGAGCCCCACGGGGCTGTGTCTGCTGGGGGTCTGCTGGGGACACACGACGGGGCAGGCGGGGACGGCAGGACGGCGAGCAGCTGACTGGAATCGGGCCTTGGAAGGGGCTGGAGGCCGCGTCCCAGGGCCTGCTGGCAGCTCTGATAAGCTCCCGCGTAATGAGGTTTCGCCCTTCACTTTGTGCCAGTCCACGCTGGGGCTTGGAGGGCCGAGCTGGCGCCTGCAGCTGTGTGGGCCCGAGGGGGGCAGGAACGGGGCCACTGCGGTCCTCAGGCGTGTGGGATGTGAGGGCGGTGACCCCGCCGTGTGTGGCAAAGGGGGACTCGTCACCGCGTCTTCCTTGAAGGTGGAAACGAGCTGCGAGGGCTGGGGATGGCGGCGCAGAGACGGGTGCTGGGGGCCCCGGGCCTGCAGTGCCGGGCTGAGGGGGGCAGCCCGCCCGTCTCTGGGGCCCTGAGCTGGGCACGTGGCCAAGCATCTTCCCAGCATCAGGCCTGGGGCCGGGGGGGCTGCACCCCCAACGTGCGGGATTCGCGGGGAGGGCAGGTGCCGGGCCCAGGGCTGAAGCGGACCCCTGCCCGGCCCGCAGACCCCGTGCTGCGGCTCTTGCCACACTCCCCTCCGCCCCCACTCCCGGCGCTGTGTCCTCCTGAGTCGCGAGGGACGAGTCTGTCTCTGGGTCAGCCCTGCCATGTCCCACCAGGGTTTGCCCTGAAGGTGGCCAGCCTAGGGGAGAGGCGCCAGCCTCATGCGAGGAGTGGCCCCTGCACTCTGTGTCAGCGACGGGAGCCTCAGCTCAGCTCGCCTGCTCCAGACACTCGAGCTTTGCAGATTGGTGACATTTTCCATGGGTGGAATGCGGCCGTCCCCATCGTGTGGGTCTTTGTCCGCGTGGCCCAGGGCTGGTCAAGTGTGCAGCTCCGGGCAGCAGCCCCACGGTTTGCGAAGATTCCTCTATCGAATAACGGATACGGAGCATCTTTAATCATTAACCTGAACTGTGATATACGCAGTGTGATTTTTCCTTAAGTTAAAATGGTTTCAGTGACAAAGGTGACGGCCGGGCGCGGTGGTGGCAACTGCATCCCAGCTGCTCGGGAGGCCGGGGCTGCAGCGAGCTGTGACGCTGTGAGTAGCTACAGCACCTGGCCTGGGCAACGGAGCGAGACCCCGTCTCTGAACACGCGACACCGGCGAGCCGCACTCTAACGAAGACTTCAGACCTGCGACACAGACGTTCAAGAGCTCGCTCAGTGCCACTGCGGCAGGCCTGGCACGAGCACGTCCGGCCCGGCGCGCTCGCTCTTCGGGGCGGGGCTCAGCGCTGGGCTGGCTTCCTGCGGTCTTAGACCCGCCCCATTTCCATCCCCTTTCAGGGCGGGTGCAGGTGTCGCTGTCTGTGCAGGTGGCTGCAGCCTGTGTCTTCCTCACCTCCAGCCTAATCTGTTGATTGCCCTTTGGGGATGGGAGGGGAAGGGTCTCTACTTCCTGGGGCCAGAGCAGCTCGGGGACCTCACTTCCACCCTTAGTCTCTGCCCTTCACGCAGCCCCAGCTCCCACCGCAGACCCCGCATGGACCGGGCGGCACCGTCGTTCAATGCCACCACAGCTGTTGCCACCGTCGTCCCCTTTCTCCAGTGACTGGCGCTTTGTATTTGCCTGTTTGCCCTTCTGGTGCTCATGGCACAAGAAGTGGGGGCAGATGGTTCTGCAGGTGTGGCCACACAGTACAGGTGTGCTCGCCCGCCCCACACAGGTGTGGCCCCCACCGTGAGTGTGGCCATGAAGGGGACTCCAGGCACTAAGTGGTGGGGCGGGGAAGGCTCCCCAAGGAGGGCACAGAGGAGGAAGAGCCCCTGGGAGGCGGAAGGGCACCTGGAGGAAGGAGCACAGCACCAAGGCCAGGCCAGGTGCTCACAGAACTGCAGGAATGTAGCTGGGCCGGGTCTTCCTGAGGCTCAGTTTTTATCCTAAGATCCAGGGAAAGCCTGGTGATGCTGCGGCCACTGGGGACAATTTTATCAGGGGACCCAAGACCCTGCCCCTGTCCCTCAGTGACCCCGTGGGGCCCCAGTCCTGTGTGCCCGGGCATGTGGGCTCCCGGCCCCAGGAGTTACCCGGCGACCCTGTGCGCCATGAGGCCCTGAGTGTCCTGGGCCGTCCTGGGGTGACTCTGGTGCGGCTGTGTGCCTGGCCAGTGCCTCCGAGCACTTCTGTCGACAACCTTGGTAGCCTGGGAGTTCTGCCCTTTACACACCCATGTTATTCATGGGGAAACTGAGGCAGGGGAGACCCCAGCTTGGCCTCATGGACCGCAGTGCTGTGGTCCCACCAGCCTGGGCTCTCGGGGACCTGATGGTCTCTGCGCTGGGTCTGCGGCTGGGAAGGACGTGCAGGCTCAGGGGTCCACTGTGGCCAGCAGAGCAGCTTCAGCAGCAGGCTGGGGCCTCGGCCCTGGCGCCGTGGACTCTCCCTCCCAAAGACCAACAGAGAAAGTAGCCCAAAGTCAGCAGGACACAGACGACGTGGGCAGCCCGCAGCCGGCTCGACCTGGCTGGCATTTCCGGAACAGTCCCCCGAAATGTGGCACAGGACGTGTCCTTTCCCGGAGTGTGTGGAACATTGACTGAGACCGTCTGCTCGGCCCGATAACAAGTGTGACAGATTCAAAAGGATTGAAATTAAACGGAACAATTCTCCGGCTACGAAGGAATTAAGTTAGAAATCAATAATAAAGATTCCAAAAATTGACAAAAGGCAAGAATAGGCATTTTACGGAAGAAACATGAATAGCCGATAAACACAGGGTAAAAGGTCCAGCCTGACTGTGCCATTTAAACCACAGAGAGACCCTTCTTCCCTCCAGACTGGCAAAAGCCAAGCCCCTCAGGGTGGGTGGGAGGGGCTGGAGCCCGGCAGGAGGAGGAGAACCGACGCCCAGGTCGGCAAACCGCTGGTCAGCGGCTGAGCGCCGACGACAGACACGTCCCACACCGAGCCGTGTGCTCCCAGTTTGTGTCTGATTGAAACACAGGCGTGTGTGCCCAAAACTGTTCACCATTGCCCCGACCTGGAAACAGCGGGCACGTCCATGCAGGTGTGCGTGCACGCAGCGGGAGCCTGCAGAGCTGCGCGGCGGGTGGCAAACAGCCACAGCTGGACACGGGCTGGGGAAGGAAGCCAGCGCAGGAGCACACACTGCCTGGGCCACGGCCGGGCAGAGCTGACCACAGGCATCAGCTTCCCTGAGGACGGGGTCGTGGCTGGCGGGACCGGCAGGGGCTCCTCGGTGCGGCCGTGCAGCGGCGCTCAGTCAGGGGAAGAAAACGTGCCATGTCATCAGGGCTCGTGCACGCTGTGTGCGCATCACCCCACCAGGCAAATGCCAGCAAATGTCAGCAGGATTACGGCGACGGCAGCTCTGTCTGCAGCCAGGAGCGCAAACACGAGCCCACAGGGAAGACACTCGGGCATTATCTCCTAAGACCACATAAAACCGGGCGGCCGGGTGACTCGGCTGCTGGGCACCACCTGAGGCAGCGGGCGTCCAGCCGAGGGTCAGGAGGTCACTTTGGTGGGTTGCAACTAGCATCTTCTGCAGATTGAAACAGAAGAGGCCGGAATAAAAACTGCAGACACGGCACGCAGTGAAGGTGCGTTTATTGCGGTGTGAGTCTGCACACTGGGCATGTGGCCCGGCACCGGCAAGGGGTTCCCACAAAAGGCCAGACATGAAGTCTCTGCTCTGTGGCCGTAGCGAGAAACCACAAGCGGCTGCGTGTCAACAGAACTGGATCTGTGAGGCTGAGCTGGGCCCGGGACCCCAGGGGCGGCCGAGGATGTGGGGTGACCGGCTCGCAAGCGTTTCTGGTGTGAAGGGAAAGCGTGCAGCCCCCGTGGAAACTGTGAAGCCGCCTCTCCGCACAGGCACCTGCCGCCCCGCAGCCCTCGACAGGTGTGCGCCCGAGTGCTCCGGGCCGGCCGTGCTTGCTAGGGGGCTGGGTGATGGCGCCAGGGCCTGATGCCACTGAAGGACGTTCAGTGCATTCTCGGGAGGGGCCGTCACCCCAGCAGGCCCACACGGGAGCCGCAGGAGGCAGAAGGGGCGAGGGAAGCCCTGCTGGAGGCCTGGTCGGGGCTTCCACAGGAAGGGCCGGCAGGGTCGGGTGAGCAGCAGGAGTGACCAGTGGTCACTCCCACGGCTGTGAGCTGTGCAGGGGCCTCGAGTTGCCTGGTACCAAACAGGGGCACAGCCCTGGGTGGGGGTCTGCCCAGGAAAGGTGGGCTCCGGGCAAGCTGTCCACCCGCAAGACATCAAAGCAGCACCATACAGAGAAAAAAGAAATACGATTAATACAGAGAAGTGAGGACAGACGCCCACATACTCCTGCGCACACACACGTACGCACCTTCATCCTCAGTGACCGAAAACTGGACACAGCCCCTGGACAGGTGACGGCAATAGTTTCCGTTTATTCAGACACAACACTGCGCGACGATTTAAAACACACGAACAAACACCAATGAACTACTGACACGCACAGAACCACGGATGAGTCACGACAACACCGTGTTTCGTGAGAGAAGCCAGAGACCGGACTGGACGGTGGGACTCCGCTTATGGGACGGGAACCGCAGGGCCAGTCTGGCGACCAGGCCAGAGCCGCCGCCGCGGGGCCAGGGCGCAGGCGGGAGGGGCCGGGGGCATCCTGGGGGCGTCCTATGCCTCGAGGGGAGTCTTGGGTCCGTGGGGTCCCCACTTATTAAAACCCACTGAGGCCTAAGACCACACATTTTGCCACGTGGAGATTCTACCTCAATCTAGAAAAGCAGCGTCGGAGCCCAGGTGCCCACGGCGCTGTCCAACTAACTCGGTGCGGTCACTGTTCTTTTTTTGGGTTCTGACATTTTTCTGAACCTCACAGTACGCCCACAAAGCCCAAGAAAGGGGAAGGAGTCTTCACCCCGCGAGTGGCTGCCCCCGCAGGAGCGCCCGGCCCCTCCAAGTCCTCCTGACCCAGAAAAGAACATCCGCAGCCGCTCTGCCACGCAGAGGCAGGTGCTTCTCTGAAACCCGCATCTGTCTCCCTCCTCCTGGAGGCCCCGCTGGGCCCTGGGTCTGGGTGAACTCGCCCACCTGGGGTCTCTCCCAACATCCCACGGGCTCCGGCCAAGGCTGGCGGCCAGGGGCAGATCCAGGCTCAGCAGATGGGTCCCAAATGCCCTGGGGACACGGGGACGCTGGGGCCACCCAGGACTGGCACTGGGCTCTGTGAACCACTCCTGGCACCAGAGCCTCCACTCGGGTCCCTTTCTCAGGCGCTTAGGATGGGCGAGCAGCAGCTGCGTCTCCCCCACCGCACAGTGCGGCCCTGCGGACCAGTGAGCGGACCCGCACGGCGGCAGCAGCCAGTGGGCGCTCACGGTGCATCTGGCCCAAGGTCGCTGAGTTACTCACTGACGCCCCGCAAGCACCTCGAGCCCAGGCCCTACCCGGTGGAAGCAGACCCCAGCTCCAGTCCGCGCTGAATGGGGTCTGGGGAGAGGCGGGATTTGGGCCACTCAGTAGGGAGTTTCCTCTGGATGCTTGGAATCACGTGCCCGGCCCCGGGACACGGGGAGCAACAGACACTCTGTCCCCAGGGCCATGCCCCCAACACCCCGGCCTCCTCCACTGCCTGCGGCTCTGCTGGCCCCGGGAGGATGAGCTGTTTCCCACACAGGGTTCTCAGGGGCCTCCTGGTCCGAGGGTCCCAGCGTCTCCAGGGAAGCTAACTTCAGGCCCCCCCATGGCTACAGCGCAGGAAGTCCTTCCTCGAGTCTATCTGGAGCCCCAGAGAGGTTCTCCGGGGCTGTGCGTAGGGACAGAAACCCACAGGGTGAGGGGGAGTCCCAAGGGGAGCCCAGAGTCTGGGCCTGGCACTGCCCGGGGTCCCTCACGGCCCTGGGAAACCAAAGAATACAAGTGCCACGGGGCCTGGTGGGCCTCTGGGTCCTCACGAAGCGCTTGGCAC
>NW_012150197.1:830054-830555 GCF_000956105.1 Propithecus coquereli | reverse complement strand
CTCGGAGACCACCCAGCCCCATCGCATCTTTGCTCTCCTGGTGCAGGGGGCCCCGGGAGGGCTGTGCTTCTGGCCGCAGGTCAGCGGCGGGCACATTCGGGGGGCGCAGCAGCCTCGCTGCACTTGGGGAAGGCGGCTTCTCTGGGCAGGAGCTGCCAGTGGCCAGCAGCAGCCCCAGGACGCTCCGAGGCAGACTTTGTGTCGTGCTGGAAAGACGGTGCCAGGGGCCCTCCCACTGCCAGCCACCGAGGCTCACCCTGTCCTGACACTCGGAGGCACCGCCATCCACGCCCCCTGCCACGGTGGCCCCCTGCCCCCACTCAGCCCAGGGACTGCACCACTCAGGAACAGGCTCCGCTGCGGGAGCTGTGATGCACACCCCAAAACCGAGCAGACTGGGCACAGGGTGCACCCCAAAACCGAGCAGCCCGAGGGCGCGGCCCAGGCTCCTGGGTTAGTCGCCAGCAACAGAGAGACCCGCTCGCTCCTGTGGGCCAGGCA
>NW_012150197.1:757639-829952 GCF_000956105.1 Propithecus coquereli | reverse complement strand
GCACTGCCCGGGGTCCCTCACGGCCCTGGGAAACCAAAGAATACAAGTGCCACGGGGCCTGGTGGGCCTCTGGGTCCTCACGAAGCGCTTGGCACTTGCCGCCTGCCACAGCCCCCCCATGACGCCAGTGTCCCCTTACCCATGTGGCACCTGCCACCCGATCCTCCTCCCAGGGGGCCAGGTCCACACAACCCCCTTCTTCAGGGCCCCATGGGCATGAAACTTGGGTCTTACTAACTTATGCCCAAACAAAAACTCCCGGCGTGAGACGAGCATCACTGACTCACCCTTACGGGGTCAGAGGCCGGCCCGAGGTGGGAGGAACTGGCTGGCCAGGTGCGGGGTGGTGGGCGGGAGTGGCGGCCAGGCCCCAGCCAGGGGAGGGGCAGTTAGGGCAGAAAGGGCAGGAGGTCTCTTGGTCCCGAGACGGCCGGACCCTGCTGGGTCGGTCACCTGCTGAGAGCTGGGGACAGCTGGCCCTTCTGCAGGCCGGGAGGTCAGTGTGTCTCGGGCTCCGGAGAACCTGGGTAGGACCCAGCCTGTGACACGGCCCTGTGGGCAGAAACAACGTCCACGGGCCGCAACCCGACTGGAGCCGGCGCCCACGCTTCCTCTCTCCAGGAGACCATGTCCCTTTCCGGGGCTGCCTTACGGCAGACTCAGAAGATGGGGGCACATGCGGCCCCTCAGAGTCCAGGGAGGAGCCGGCGCAGCCCCGGGCCCGCCACCATGGATGCTGTCGCGTCCTGCGGGCACCAGCGCAGGGGCCTGGCTCGCCTAGATCATGCCGGCTAGCCAGGGTGGCAGGAAGAGGCCTACGGTCCCCAGCAGGCAGACGATGACGAACATCCACAGGAAGATGCGGTCGATCACCATGGCCACGTACTTCCAGTCCTCCTTCACCTGCAAACAGACACGGGTCACACCCAGCACCACTCCCGGCCTCCCGGGCAGCCAGAGAACCTTCTGGAACCTGGTGCTGCAGGGGCAGGTTCTCGCTGCCCGTCCTCTCACCCTCTGGACCCCGACCATGGGTGCGGCACCCCCTGTGCACACCTGTGCCGAGGTGGCACGCAGAGGGGCAAGAAACACCTGCGCAGCTGATGTCGGAGTCCACGCCCCGCCAGGCAGAGCAGCCTCAGGGCACCACCCCATCCCCCTTTGTGTGGACAGGCGGACAGTTGTCCCCAAGGACCTCAAGTGCACCCCGGGCTCAATCAGCACTGCCTTCAGGACAGCCGCGAGGGGCGTCTTGGGTCTGCGGCCCGTGGACGTGAGTGACCCGGAGAGGACGTGGCGGCCTGGGCTGAGGCCGCTAAGGGCCCCGCGGGCTGGCGCCAGAGGCAGAGCTTGGCTTTCCGCTTTGGGGGGCATCTGCTCCGATTTTTTTAAAGTCCTCACAGCTGTCCTGCTGGTTTTGGACCCAAATGGCCTGTTTATTTAGGGGCAACCTGGCCGCTTATAAATAGAAAGTCCCAGCTGGACTCTCGCCCGGGAAGGCAGCACGGCCTCCGTGTGCCGCATTCTCCAGTTTGGCTTTGATTCCCCACTCTGCGCGGGAGTTCCGCCGTCCGAGATGAAATGTGGCACGGACCAAAGCCTTCCCTGCTGTCCCCGCGGTTGGCCGTGTGACCCGGAACCCGCCCGGCAGATAAAGGTGGCCCCAGGACGGCCGCGGCCGGGTTTTGTTACAATTTTGATTGAACTTCTACAAGCATCCGCCAGCCCCGGCTGCCTCTCACAGGCTCCTCACGGGCGAGGGCTGCAGCAAAATGCGTCCCAGAGCTTCTCGCAGGCTGGTCTCCGAGACCCTAGAACATTCCAGAAACCTGCAGAATGGCTTTGCAGCTTCCCAGGATTCAGTGGGGTGATCGTGAGGGGCGAGCCACTCCCTCCCTTCTCGGGGTGTGAGCAGGAGCCCCCTCCAGGGCGTCAGACGTCAGGGGCTCTGACCCCTTCCGAGAGGGTTGGTCCTCAGGGACACGGGAACCAGGGACGGGATGAGGGGCGGGTGGGACAGTGGCAGGCACCGGCCGAGGGGAGGCAGACGGCCGGGACCGGCGACCGCAGAGGCCCAAGGTCAGGCGGCTACAACAGCCCAGCCACCTGGACCACCACTCGCGGGTGGAGCCCCAGATGCGCACCCAGCCCTCCTAGACCCTCAAGGGCCCGGCTGACCTGGGGATGCAACCCCGAGAGCTTGTGTGACCCCCTCTGTGCGACAAGACGGAGCAGAGGGACACCGCTGTCCCTAAGGCCTTTGTCCTGCTGACACTGGGTGTGAGGGGTGGGTAGCAGGTGGGCTGGCCCAGCACCCGCCGCCCTTGCTGGGAGAACCGTCTCTCTGGGGTCTGCACGCCCTGGGCCAGTGTCTCACCCTGCAGCCCCCCAGCTCCTCCCCCAGCTCGGCCGAGGGGCTGCCGGGGGTGGGGCAGTGTCCCTGCCCCCGTCTCTCCTCCTCTCCAGCCTCGGAGACCACCCAGCCCCATCGCATCTTTGCTCTCCTGGTGCAGGGGGCCCCGGGAGGGCTGTGCTTCTGGCCGCAGGTCAGCGGCGGGCACACTCAGGGGGCGCAGCAGCCTCGCTGCACTTGGGGAAGGCGGCTTCTCTGGGAAGGAGCTGCCAGTGGCCAGCAACAGCCCCAGGACGCTCCGAGGAAGACCTTGTGTCGTGCTGGAAAGACGGTGCCAGGGGCCCTCCCGCTACCAGCCACCGAGGTTCACCCTGTCCTGACACTGCCCGGGGTCCCTCACGGCCCTGGGAAACCAAAGAATACAAGTGCCACGGGGCCTGGTGGGCCTCTGGGTCCTCACGAAGCGCTTGGCACCGCCATCCACGCCCCCCGCCACAGTGGCCCCCTGCCCTCACTCAGCCCAGGGACTGCACCGCTCAGGAACAGGCTCCGCTGCGGGAGCCGTGATGCACACCCCAAAACCGAGCAGACTGGGCACAGGGCGCACCCCAAAACCGAGCAGCCCGAGGGCGCGGCCCAGGCTCCTGGGTTAGTCGCCAGCAACAGAGAGACCCGCTCGCTCCTGTGGGCCAGGCACCTCCCGGAGCAGGGAGCAGGGACTTACGGAGAAGTCTGTGTCTTCCGCTTTCAGGTGGTCTGCGATGTACTGGACGCCCTCGACGGCCCGCGTCAGCGCAGGCGACAGGGGCAGGGGCGGAGCTCTGACGCTGCGCGCTTTGAGCGTGGCGTCCGGGGACGCTGTGGGTGGCTCCTTCTTGCACGTGCACTTGCAGGGAGAGGGCTGGTCTGGGGGCGGGAGCTCGACTGAGTGAGCCCTGCGGGAGGCCGGGGGGCTGGCCACTTGGCCCTCGGCCTGGAGGGCGGCCTCGTCTCGGGGGACACAGTCCTGGATGCTCCGAGACCGGCAGCGGCCGCTGCCCTCCACGGCTTCGCCACGGCTGGACACGTGCTGGACACTGAGGGACCTGGCTTTGGCAAGCCCCGGGGCCTGGGCGCCGCGGGGCGAGCGGCAGGGGCGGGGGCCGGCCTTCTCGGCCTCGGTGCGCTGCAGAGCGGGGAGGCGGTCGGAGGGCGACGTGCAGGCAGGCTCAGGGCCGGCCGGTGTGTCCGGCGGGGTGCGGCAGGTCGGGGAGGGTGGCGGCCCCCGGCTGTGGGTGCCACCCAGGACGGAGGGCTCCTCCTCGGGCCCGGGCCAGAGGGGCGGGGCGTTGGCCATCTTGTGCATGGACTCGATGAGCCGCCGGCAGTTGTCCTTGACCGCGGACGGCCGCTTCATGAGGAGCAGGCGGGGCACGATGTCCAGGAAGACCCTGCGCACCCAGGCGGGCATGGTGTGCGTGCGCGGCGAGCGGTGGTGCACGTTGAGCACGAAGACGGTGATGACGATGGACAGCGTGACGAAGATCATGGTGAAGAGCAGGTACTCGCCGATGAGCGGGATGACCAGCGAGGTGGACGGGATGATCTCGGTGATGAGCAGCAGGAAGACGGTGAGCGACAGCAGCACGGAGATGCACAGCGTGACCTTCTCGCCGCAGTCGGACGGCAGGTAGAAGACCAGCACGGTGAGGCAGGAGATGAGCAGGCAAGGAATGATGAGGTTCACGGTATAGAAGAGCGGCAGCCGCCGGATGACGAAGGCGTAGGTGATGTCAGGGTAGACCTCGGCGCAGCACTCGTACTTCCTGGTGTTGTAGGTGCCCACCGCGTCCACGATGACCCACTCCCCGCTCTCCCAGAAGTCCAGCTGGTCCACGCGGCTGTGCATGTTCACCAGGTCGATCTTGGCCTTGTCGTAGGTCCAGGAGCCGAACTTCATGGTGCAGTTCTGCTGGTCGAAGGGGAAGAAGGTGACGTCGATGCTGCAGGAGCTCTTGTAGATGGCCGGCGGCGTCCACTGCACCCGCCCGTCGTGGAACAGGTGGGCCTTGGTCAGGTGTGTGACCGCGAAGTCCCCGTCCGCGCTGGGCAGGGGGAGGGAGAGGGAGGGCGTTAGACCTGCTGGCGCACCCACCCGACGCCCCACTTCCTGGCTGTGCCCCCATGTCACAGGCGAGCACAGAGAGGCCAGCGGCCTTGCCTGGGGACACCGCCGGTGTCGGGGCCAATCACAGGGATACACGGGGCTGGGCACTGGCCCCAGGTCAACGCCCACCTGTGTGGCTTGGTCTGTTCTCGCTGAGCTGGGAATGGCGAGTGGGTCAGAGGACGTGGAATGGCTCTATGCCACGCCTGACACGCGGCAGGCAGGACATCCCTATGTGGTGACAGTTGGCGTCTGTGAGGTGGAGCTGGGACCCCGGCCAACCTCCTGGCTCTTCCTCACAGCCTGTGGTGTCCCCAGGCACCTGCATCTCCAAGCAGCTCCGCGGGCTGCCACGGGGATTGCTCACCCTGACTTCCACCATGTGCCCCACGGGCTGAGAGACCACCTCCCCACACAGTGAGGATGAGGACGTCAGACCACAGGGGCAAGGATGGGTGCCCAGGCTGGCCGAGGACGATGCAGCGGGGCTGGGCAGGAGCCCGATGCCAGGGCCACATCTGCTCATTGCCTGCCGGCTCCCTCTGCCCCAGGGGATGCAGGTGTCCTGTTCACAAGCCCAGTGACTTCTCCTGGCAGGCAGAACTCCCGTCCCTTGTCCAGAACTTCATGGAGTGAAGAACACATAGGTGCCCACAGAGCGCATGGCGGGGTTGGCGCAGGCTCACTCCAGTGGCGGCAGCCCAGCTCCAGGGAGCTCAGGGACATGGCACATGACCCAGGGGTCTTCTCCGCTCCTGGAGTTGGCTCTACGGCTGGAAGTGCTGGGCCTGAGGGCCCCCTTCGATGTGCCCTGGGCCACTGATGTGCCACTCTATGCCTCAGTTTCCCCACAAGGACCAGGCTGTCCACTCCGACCTGGGCTGGCACCCGCAGATGGCCCGCTGGCACCCGCACATGGCCCAGCTGGCTTTGGCTCAGAAACACTGAGGGGGAAGCTCGTCCTGCACTAATGAACTGAGGCCTCATTCATGCCCGTGACCGCGCCGCGTGCCCAGCGCTGACCTCGTACCACGGGGGCTGCAGCACAGCCCCTGACCTGCCCCCAGGCACCTCCTGCCTCACCCAAGCTGCCCGGCCTTTGCCCGTCCTGCCTCCGCCTCATCCCAAGGCCCAGCTCGGAGGCCAGGGCTGCCGTGGTCCTGGGGCAGGGACGGCCCTGCTGCCCTGAGCTCCTGCACCCTGCCAGCCCCACCAGGTCCCAACCAGCACAGGCCACGGAGGCCCCACTAGGACCCGCAGAGGCCTTCCCTTTGTGGCGCCCTCAGGGTCACCGAGCCCTGGCCCCCCACAGTCTCCCCCGGTGCCCAGCCCAGCCTCTGACCTCCCCGTTAGCTCATCTTCGGCCAACGCCTCACCGCACAGCCACACAGTGGAGGGGGACCCGCGAGAGCACAGCCGTGCCGCACGGAGGTGGCCCCAGCCGTGCGCCGCCACCTATTTCAGCCATGTGGAATCAAGACCCCCAGCCCCACCTCCCCCAAAATCAAAGCCTTGCCCCTCTGAGGCACACAGTGCTCTCCCGTGCAGAGGGTGAGCTCTCCGTGCAGCAAACATCCGGCAGAGGATGCCTGAGGCTCTGATGAGGGGCTGCTGAGGCCCAGGCCGCTCTGGGCGAGGCCCTCGGGTTGGCCCTAGGCCGACTCCCACCCCAGGAAGGAGGAATGTTCTGGGGCTCTGCTTCCAGGGCAGCACATGCCCCCTCCAGCCCCAAGAAGGGATCCACCCCAGGGCCCTTGGCCGATGCGGAGGAGTCGGGTCAGTCAGGGGTCCTCTGGGTCCTCTGGGCGCACTCTGCGCCCCACACCTGGCCCAGACGCCCTCCGGGGAGCCTCGAGGGGGCCACTGGCTGCCGTGTGGGCTCTACCGCTGGGCTCGCTGTCCGGACCCTGCAGCAGCACAGACAGATGTGCTTCTGAGCCACGTGGCATCTCGTGCTAGCCCTGGACGCTTCCTGAGGAAGGGGACGGTCTAGGGGTGGCAGAGCTGGGGCCCAGTCTCCTCCCCGTCCCGGCTCTGGGACCACACAGTGTGGCCAGGATCCGGCGGGGCGCGGGAGCCAGCGGTCTGTGCTGCTTTGCTCCCGTGCAGCAGGGACCCGGCCCTGGCAAGGTCCCCATAAGGGCAGGGGGGTGACCCCACCCTGCACTGGGGCCAGGCAGCCAGCCCTGCCTGGGAAGCGGCAGGTTTCCGCAGGTGAGGCTGTCACTGTCGCAGGAAGGCCTCTCCTCCACAGGCTCCCGGCACCAGAAGGGCCACCCAGCAGTTTCCCGTCCCACATCCCACGCCCAGCCCAAGGGGTGCAGGCGTCTGGGCTGGACTGTTGGGCCGTGAGCTGGTTTGGGACTTGCTGCGCAGACCCGCAGCCTGGGAGCAGGTGGATCTGAGGAGCCCGTCCTGGGGGGGCCACGATGTCCCCCGAGGGGTGCTGCCCATGAGAGCCCAGAGGCCCGTGACACCCCCGGCCCACCCACCCTCACACCAGGTCGGGGGCTTCTGGGCTTCTGCCCCAAAGGGCCAATCTTAGGGAAGCCCAAGTGGCCAGCAGGGACTTGAACCAGGGGGCTCCCCAAAGCCAAGACCAGAGCTGAGGCCTGACCCTGGCTGTGGCCGAGGGCAGCCGCCTGCTGCTCCGGAGATGGGCCTCTGGGTGGCTGCAGCCGAGCACCAGCACCAGCTGCCGCTCCGGGGTCCCCCCAGCCCCCACCCAGCCCCACGTTCTGTCCAGGGGACTCGGTGCCACCCCCAGGCCTCCAGAGAAGCCGGGTTGACCCCCCACCCCCTACGGGCCCTGCAGGGAGGAGGCTGGGGGCCGGGTGGCGGCAGCCCCCGTTCTCCTGCACTGTGGTCCTGGGCTCTGCGGACCGGCTCCCAGAGCCCAGAGTTTACAGTTCCCCCTGAAACACGCACGTTCTCACGGGTCAAACAGGCCTCCTGGGGGGGGGTTCAGTGCTAGGTCCTGGAGGTGGGGGCAGTCTGGGCTGCTGCCCCCGAATGTGCCCTGGAGAACCACTCTGGACCTCCTTTCTCGGGCCGAGGCTCCTCCCGCTGCCGTCACTACGACCAACTCGGCTGCAGGAGGAGCCCAGTCGTCCTTAACCAAGCAGCAGCGTTTGTAGGTCAGGAGGACGCCCTGGGGCCTGGAGGGGCTGTGGGCAGCTGGCAGCCGGGGCGAAGGACGTCCCTTCGCTGCTTTGTGAGCACCGAGGAGCCGCAGCCCGACCCCGCCTGCCGGAGACGCCTGCCTGGGCGGATTCAGCACCGAGAGCTGGCTGTCCCCGCACTTGGGACTGGCCAGGGATGCTGGCAAGGGTCGTCCCCAGGAAGGGCAAGGTGGGGGATGCTGGCCAATCCCTGGACACGCCACTCTGGCTTCAGAGCACGGAACCCAGGTCCGTGAGCCGACTCCAGCCAGCTGCCCAGGAGCCGAGGCTTTGTGTGCCCGGGAGCGGCTGAGCGGCCGGCCTGGTGCGACGTCTGTCCTGGAGCAGGGACTGGCCATGCTGACCTGGGGACGGCCATCCCAGGGGCTTCTTCATGCCCCCCAGAGCACCCTGCAGCCACACTGCTCCCCTGGAACCGATGGCCGCCTGTGGGGCCAGTTGTGACCATCACTCCAGCCCAAGGGGCCACAGTCATTGCCCGGAGAGCCAGCACGTGCCCGAGGCCCGTCCAGGCAGGGGCAGCACCCCTGTGCCCGAGGCGCTGGACTTCAGCCCCAGAACACCCTTGGCCTTCCCTCCTCAGATGCCCCAAGGCCTCCCCTGCCCCTGCTCCTTCCGCTCGGGCCGCGCCGGGCCACCCAGACTCACTTGTTGTAGAGGACGATGTCCGGCCGCCAGATGAGCTCCGAGGGGATGCGGATGGAGGTGACATTCTCGTAGTCGGCGGGGTCCCAGCGCAGCTTGTAGTCGTGCCACTCCTGCAGGGTGGTTTCCGTGAGGGGGAGGGGGAGGGGGAGGGGGAGGGGAGAGGAAGGGAGGAGGGGGGCTGGGCAGGGCTGCACCCCCCACTCACCTGCTTCACCCACACGTTCGTGGTCATCATCTGGTTCTTCTCGTCCTAGGCACAGAGCACAACGGGGTGTGACCCGAGGACAGGATGTCTCTCCCCTCCCTCACTCTCCTTGTCCACAGCCGCCAGCACGAGGACGGGCAGGGCTGGACATGGCCGGCCACCTCAGGAGGGAGCGAGCGCCTCGTCTCTGGAGGCAACCAAGCCCTGAGGGGACCCGGGGACGTGGGGTCAAGCGCCCCCAAGCCCCTCCAGAAGGAAGCTGGGCAGGTTCGGCTGCCTTCAAGGACGGCGAGGTGGGGGACCGGAGCTCCAGGCTGCTCCTAGAACCTCCCTCCCGGACCACCTTGGGGGCCTCAGCCCTCTGCACGCCTCCCTCCCAGCGGGGCGGCCCCTCTGCACACCAGGCCCCCAGGTGATCCTGCGCCTGCCCCCCTGCTGGCCAGCAAGGCCCCTGCCCAAATTGCCCCTCCTGCACCCACCCACCCCTCCCCCACCCAAGCCCTGGGCCTTGTGGCCAGGACGGTGGGACTGGGAGACCCCAGCTGCTCCCTGTCTGGGCTACTCCACCCACCCTCGACTCTCTTACTGCCCCACCCCATTAACACCCCATTAGCTGGGCCAGGAGAACGGATCCGCCCCTCACATTCCTGATGGGGCTCATGCAGGGCAGGGTCCCAGGGACAGGAAGCCCCCACTCTGTGGGTGCTGATGCCGGGAGGCCACAGCCACGCCCTGTCCCAGGCACCCAGGAGGGGCAGGGACCTCCCCACCCAGAGTCTGGGGAGCACAGGTGTCCTCAGGGAGCAGGTGCCTGCGGTTGTCCAGGGGGTGGGGGCTGTCCCCCTGTGGAAGGGGTCTGGGACCTTGGAGGCAGTGTCCCGGCAAGGTGGCTTCCTGCCCTCATGGTCCAACTTGCTCTTCAGCTCAAACCAGGGACAAAGGCTCCCTCAGAAAAGCTACTCAAGCCAAATAAGTCACAGTCGTCTACTGGGAAGTGTCTGGGAGCCTCACACGGACGGGTGGCGGTGGGACTCCTGTCCCCAGGCACAGCCCCCGTCTCCACCCCCACTGGCTCCCCCGGGAACAGGCCCCCACCCGTGTGGGCAGCAGCGATGTCCCCCAAGTGCCCCAGGCCCTGCCCTAGGTCCTGCCGCCAGTGGAGCCGCCCGGGCAGGTCATCAGCTGCCTGGGCGTGGGTGGGACTCGGAGCAGAGCACGTAGCCGCTGCCCGGCCCTGTGCTGCCTGCACGACCTCGTCCCTGTGAGACCTCAGTCCCACAGGCCAGGCCTCCACGTGCCCCGATGCTCCCTCCCACGTGTCCACAGAGGCATGTGGGACGTTTCAGGAGGACTCGGCGTCAGCCCCGGCAGGTTAGGAAACCCAGGGGGCTCCTAAGGCTCCGTGGCAGCCACGCCGGGGCGTGAACCCACGCACAGCATGGGAGCCCCTCCTGGACAGACACTCGGCGACAGCTTTTCCACCTGCCGCGAGTGCACGAGCCCCAGAGTGGGCACAGGCGGGCCGGGTACCAGGTGGGGGCAGCCAGATTCCAGCCGCTGGTGGGACGGGCAGAGTGGGACACATGCCTTGCCACCACGGGCGTGGCCGGGCATGGGCCAGCACCTCGGAGCGTCAACACACACATGTGCGTGTTCATGTGCGTCTTCAGCCAGCTCCAGGGCAGAGAGCAGGGCTGGGAGCTACCCAGGGCCCTCACGGATCCAGGCACTGGGTGTGCTCCGGGCCTCACTGTCTCCCGAGCAAACCGGGAACCGCAGCAGTGTGGGAGCAGCGGAGCGAGCCCCAGTGAGCGCAGAGACTGTGGGCGTCGGCGTAGCAGACCCGGAGCCTTGAACAGCCGCCAACGGCCGCCTCTGCCAACCACCACTCCGCGCCGTGTTTGCAAACCTCAGCAGGGTTGACAAGGCCCGAACGTCTTGCGTTGTCTTCTGGCTGGGCCTCAGCCAGGGCCACTCTACAGGAGTCACTCCAGGGCCAGCCCCAGGACACCTAAGGGTGGCAGGCCGGATGGCGGCTCTGGGTAGGGTGGGCTGACCAAGTCTCCAAGCACATCCCAGGTGCCACCTCTGGGGCAGTCAGTCCGTGGGAGTGTGGCACAGCCTCCACCTGCCGAAGCCCCTGGACGTGGCCCACTCAGCCGGGGACAGGGAAGCAGCTCCCACCCATTTCCTAGGCGAGAACATGGAGCGGCCCAGGGCCACCCAGAGAGAGGACCTCCCATGGACCACAGCCCCTCCCCTGCCAGCAGACCCAAGGCGAGGTCCTGGCGGGGTGTGGCTGGGCCTCGGGGGCTGTCTGCAGCAGGGATCCTGGGACCAGGGAGCTGGGGCTAGAGGCAGGGGCTGAGCTGGCTGGGCCCCGGTGTGGACGAATCCAGCCCCAGCCTCCAGAGGCCACACCTCTCTCCTCCCTCCCAGCCAGGCTGGAGCCCACACTCTGGGAGCAGGACCCCCCCCAGGCTGTGCACCACCTGGGCGGGTACCCCAAGGATGGTCCCATCCTAAGGGGAGTGACTGAGGCTGGCCAGGAAACAGAACTGTCCCCACTGCCCCTCACCCCAGCCCCTCCAGAGATAGCCCCTGCGGGGCCACCCAGGGCTTTGTCCTCCAGCCCTGAGCAGAGGGCGGAAGGGCGGGATTCCATTTCGGTGGGTTCAGGCTCTGGGTCAACAGCCCATCATCGCCACTGTGCAAAGGCCCAGCTTCCCGAAGCTTGGTTCTCTGAGCCTTGAGGCTGTCTCCCCATTTCTACCCCACCTGGGGCTCCTCAAACACTGGTCCGCGCTGCAGGGGCCTCTGGCTGGACCCCCAAGTCCTCCCAGCAGCTTCCCAGGCCTGTTCCCAGGCAGGTAAACCCTTCAGGCACACAGCACCTGTCTGAGACTCTCCCAGACCCCGAACCCCAGATCAGGAGACGAGGCCTCTGGGGCCGGCCTGAGCTCAGGGGTGTGGCCAGGGCGCTGCGGAGCTGCCTGCCCAGCTGCCACACAAAAGCCCCCACACCCTGCTGCTCACCAGCCACGGCACTGCCCCCTGCCCTCCGTCCTCCGCCTTCTGCCCTCCGCCCTCTGCCCTCCGCCCTCAGTGGCGTCTTCTGTTCTTTGCTCCTGAAGGTGCCCTGACTCACTGCTGAGAATCCGGCCACTTGTGAGTTTTTTATTTCGGGGGGAGGGCAGGGCCGGGCTGGGACACACCAATCAATCATCCTTTGCTGGGGCTCAGTGGGGCCGGAGCTGGCAGTGCCCATCCCCAGCATGCATGCAGGGCTCCTTCCCAGACACCGAGCTCCCTGCTGGTGACCTCGGTCCCCAGGTGACGCCAAGGCCCCACCTACCACGTCAATGAGCTGCGCGATGGACAGGCCGAAGCGGACGAGGACCACGTCCGAGATGTTGGCCACCGGCCGCGACCACTTGTTGTAGCCGGAGAAGAGTCTCTTCAGGAGCCGTTCCTCTGCGTGTGCTCGGGTCTCTACGTGGCTGCCCACTGCGGGAGACGCAGGCAAGGGCTCGGGTGCGGGCGGGACGGCTGCCACCCAGGCTGCCCCCAGCCTCATGCCAGCCACAGGCAGCCACCTCACCGCCTCCCACCTCCACCCCAGGACCTGGCACCCCCACCCCATGGCCTTCTCTGCCCCATCTTGGCCTCGGTTTCCCCTCTACCCCTGGGTGCAAACGGAACGGCCTCAGGGAAGGCTTCCCAGGCACCTCGGGCCAGGGCAGGCCCTGCTCTCCCCCTGCACCTCACCGGGAAACCAGGCCACATCAGCCAGTGACCTCCAGGGGAAGGGCTGCACCTCTGGCGGCCCGCACAGGGCAGAAGGGGTGGGAGCCCTGGCAGGGCCATGGAGGGGGGAGAATGAGGGTCCGGCCACCGAGGGGCCACTGAGAGAGCCTGGGCCCTGTGGCCGATAGCCCTGTGATGGCATCCTCTAATGCCTGGGGGGGTTGAGGCAGAGCGTGACCACCGGCCCAGCACCCTCAGAGCGGTCGGCTCCATGTTCGAGGACAGACACAGAGCGCGCCCCCACTCGCTGCCTGCAGCCAGCCCTCGGGCCATCCATGCCCCATCAGCGCCTCCCCACATGGTCTGAGGACCTCCCTGCCTCCCCTGGGGCTGCACCACCCAGGGCGGTTGGGGAGCGAGAAGGGAGACCCCACGGACAGGACCTTGGGCGGGGGGCTCAGTCCCACACCCCTGGGACCCCTGACTCCCAGCCCAGAGCCCCACCCGACCTTGCTCTTCCTGGGCCCTTTGACCAGTGAGGTACAGCCCCTTCCGCCCTGGGAGGCCAAGGGGTTAAATTCCCTCTCAAAGCCCCTGACGGAGGTGGGGGCTCTGGGTGGTTGCCCAGATGGGGGCAGAGCCGGAACTTCCCCTTCTGAGCCTGGGGGAGCAGAAAAGGCGGGGTGGGGGCCTCCCAGGGCAGAGGCCCCTCCTCTGATCAAAGCTGCAAGCAGGCAAGGGGGGTTTTCAGGGAAAGGACTAAATGGGCCCCACCTCTACCCAAGTTGGGCTTCTGGGTCCAGCTCCTGAAATAGCGGCTGGAACTCCCCCTCAGCCACCAAGCCCCCTCTCCCCCATTCGCCGAGGGTTAAGGGTTAACTCCTTCCTCGCCGGGCTCAGCCCTCGCCGAAGGCAGCCTGTGCGTCCCGGGGATGGGGGAGCCTCCGCGGCCGCCCCGTTGCGCGCACCCGTGGCCGGCACCGCAGTCAGGAGCTTCTCCCCGCTCTGGCTCCGAGCGCCCCGGGCTGCCCGGGATCGGGGCGACAGGGGGGCTCCCCGCGCCCTGAAACTTACCCGGCAGGAGGCCGGCCCCCAGAAGCAGCAGCAGCAGCGGCGGCAGCGGCGGCGGCGCCCCGGGGCCCCCGAGCTCCATGGCGCACGCACCTCGCGGGCTCTAGATGCGGGCGGCTCCCGGCTCCGCCGCGCCCTCGCTCTGAGCCCCGCGCGCACCCAACTTCATGCCCCCGCCTCGCGGGCCGCTTCGTCCGCACGCCCGGCTCGCAGCTCCTCCGGGGCGCAGCGCGGCGGGCCAGAGTGCGGGTCTGTGGGCTCGGTGGCGCGGCCCCGCCCGGTCCTGCCCGCCTGCAGCCGGCTGGGAGGAGGGGGAGGAGGGCGGAGGACGGAGCGGAGGGAGGGGAGGAGGGGGAGGAGGAGGCCGTGCTTGGCCCCGCTCGGGGTAAAGTTTCCTTGTCCTCCGGGGCTCGGTACGTGCCGAGCCGGGGCTGGGGACCCCGTGATCGCTGCCTGCGACTGGGGGATCCCGGCGGTCGGACCCCGTCCCGTCCCCAGCCCTGGTGGAGGGGGCGCCCCCAGGGAGCTGGCTAACTCCATCCCCCACCCCTCGGTAGCGTTTGCGGTTCAGAAATCACAAGTCTCCGGTCGCCTTCCCGGGCCAGTCGTTCAGGAGAGTGGCCTCTGTCCACTGTCCCGGGAAGCACCCGGTGGGGGCCCAGGCCCTAGCTGCCCTTCTGGGGAGGAAAACGGCGCTGACGCCGCGGGGCCTCTCTCTGTCTCAAGGTCCAGCCTGGGCTCAGGGTTCAGCCCCCTTCCCCCTGCGGCGGGTGGCTGCGTGAGGGGGTGGTGGGCGCCCCCATCCCAGCTCCAGCAGGTGGGGCAGCAACAGAGGGCCTCGGGTCCAGGTGCTTGGAGAACGGACCTGCCGGCCCTCAGACTGGTCTTGAAGAATTTGCCGCCACTGAGGTGGAGACAGCCCCGCACGTCCCCAGGAAGGGCTCCACCCTCAGGTGGGCAGGCGCCCCCAGGAGGGCTTTACGTGGCCCAAGCTCTCCTGGGCTCCGAGAGGAGGCTGCTTTGCAGAAGCACCAGACCCGCAGCCATCCCTGCGCTGCCTGGTGCCCGAGGTTCTACAGCCAGGACCGAGCCCCCTAAACGGACGTGGGGGTCCCGACGTGGGGGGCGAGGTAGAAGGGGCTGGAGAGGTCTCCGTGCCTCCTGGCCGGCGCCCCTCCCAGACTGTCTCTCCCCACTCAGGGAGGAGATGGGGAGGGTGGCGCGGCTGTGACTCCTGCAGCCAAAGCCTTTGTTGTACGCGACGTCTTGGTGAGAAGCCCCGCCTTATACTGTTGCAGAGCAATGCAATTTGCAGAGCTAATTCCACACTTTTTTATTAATAACAGAGGCCAGCCACCCTGCAACCCCTTCCAGAAGTCTCTTTTCCAACGGTTGTGGCAGCCCGCGAAGCAGGGCTCATTACCCTGGCAACCCAGGGCAGTGGGGGTTGGGGGGACTGAGGCATGAGCAAGTGTCACTGGCTGACACAGCGACATCCACCCCAAAGGTTCAACACCAAGGAGGGCCACGTCCCGTGATCCCACACAAGCCAGAGACTCCTTTGGGAAGGGGGTGCCCTCCTGCCTTTGCGTGTAGGCTCATGGTTTCATCCCTGGGGTTAGAGTTGAGGCAGAATGGGCCAGGTTCTGTGGCTCACCTGTGATCCCAGCACTCTGGGAGGCCGAGGCAGGAGGATCACTTGAGCCCAAGAGTTGGAGGCTACAGTGAGCTACGATGACGCCACTGCACTCTACCCAGGTGACAGAGTGAGATTGTCTCAAAAAAAAAAAGGTTGAGGCAGAGTGTTATGGTGGGTCGGGGTGGAGGGAGGAGGGCACACAGAACGCAGCCCTGGGGACCAGGGACGTCCCCTCCCAGCCACGCACAGGGAATCAGCTGGGGAGTTTGCTAAAGTCCAGATTCCGGAGCTCCACCCAGAGACGCTCAGTCTGGGGTGAGCCCCGTGTCTGTGATTCCGAACAAACGTCACCAGGCAGCTCTGGTGCAGGCGGCCCCAGAACACAGGCTGAGAGCCGGACTTAGAGCCCCTTGGCCCCCAGCGAATGCAGAGGGTCAGGCAGGGGCCGCGCCCTTGGCCAGGCTCAGTCCTGGCTCCTGGCCTTGGGGGCGTGTGGGAACTTGCCCCGAGTCTACTTGGGGAAGCGGGCTGTGGGCATCGTGCGGAGCCTGGAGTGCGGGGCTGGGCCAGCTCTGTCTTTTCCGTTTATTCTTCGCTTTTTCTGGCCACGACAGAGGCTTTGTGCCCAGCCCTCGGCCAGCGAAGGCAGTCTCAGGATGGTGGCTGGGGAGTTCCCACAGGTGAACTCGCCCTAAGAGCCCAGCCAAGGCCACCACGCCGTGTCTCCCAGGGCCAGAGGCCAGGCTGGGGTCAGCGCAGGGCTCGGGATTCTGGCTGCGTGCGCACGCTCGCACACATCCGTCCAGCCCCGCTGGCGTCCCCCACAGATTTGCTAATGCGGCAAGATTAATCGGGCCTAACTATTAATGTGCTCAGCGCCTCCCGCCCCACCTGCGCCCCTGGAAAGCGCCGGAACGGGAGCCAGCAGCCATCAATTGCTGAATCAGATTCTTACCCCAGACCCAGGCCCCTCCCTCTGCTGCTCCCGGAATTGCAGTTTCAGAGGAAATGAAAACTCCCAACTCACGGCCCAGGGGACCAGCGCTGGGGGCCAGACTCTCGGGCCTGCGTCCCCTGAGGGTGCCTGGGGGCAGATGTGGAGTGGGGTCCTGGCGACACCTGCCCCTCCCCGCCCCAGCCAATGTCACTGCCAGCCCCACACTGTCATGGCCAGAATGACAGTCATCTCTGCAGGGACGGGTCCTCTCCTCTGCCCTCTCGCGTTCCACCTGTCCCAAGGACATTTCCATGGTAACCGAATGTCAGCACAAAGATTCCAGTAAAGGTGGGAGCAAGGGGGGCAACCATCCTTGGCTGGTGCCCAAGGATGGGGACCCGTCATGGGCTGAGGGGGCGCAGAGTCTGCCAGCACCGCCGCCCCACGCGGCTTCCTCCTCCTCCTCCTCCTCCTCCACAGCCAGGCCATCACGCCCCTGCTCTGCCGCACCCTCTGTGCCACCCGAGGAGAGACCCTGGGAAACCCAGCCCCCAGCCCCTGCCCCATAACCCTGCTTAACGCCTCCCCACCCCACCTGCCAACAAGGTAAGCCCTTTCTCAATCCATTTCTCAATTCCTGCACTCAGCCCAGCCCTGCAGCAGCCGCCCTGAGGCTCCGTCCTGACAGGCCACTGGCACAGAAAAGCCCTTTGTCCTGGCTTTGTCCCTGCAGGCTAGTGGTTTCCAGCCTGAGCACTTCGGAAGCTCAAGCCACCTCTGCATCCTGCGAGGATCGTGATAGAGGATCGATGCAGCTCCGCGGAGGGACAGGGTGCAGCATCCCCTCGGGGGCAGGGCAGGGAGGGGCTGCGGGCAGCAGAGCTGCAGAGGCTGAGCCGGGACATACAGACCCATCTGTGCACGTGGCGACCCTGCAGGGAGAGCGCCAAGTCCTGCAGGGAAATTCTCTCCTCCTCCTCACCTCCGAGTCACCACGCCCTCCCTCCTGTCCACCCCTGCCCCAAGTAGAGGAGACCCCCTTTTGTTAGTTCGGGTGGAGCTTTGCTGGTGCCCTGAGACCCCGCGGCCGGGCCCCTCTGGGCCAGTGGAAGCACCACGCCGGGCGTGGCCCAAAGCTCCAGGTGAGATTCTGACTCACGTGAGGCCCGAGCCCCCAGCTCTGGGCTCCTCGTGTCTGCTGAGACCCCCACACTCTGGCGCCCTCCAGGCCCCCTGGGGGCTTCTCTTCCGCAAGCGCCAGGTGCAAAGCGGCTGTGTGTTCTGGGCCTCCTGACCCACAAGGGGCTCACACGGCCGGTTTGTGGGTGTCCATCTCCCCCAGGCAGAGTGTGTCCTCCCGGCCCCCTCCAGCGCAGGGCATGGGCAGAGGTAACTGGGCACTCACAGGCCCGACCTGCCCAGACCAGGCCTTGGCCGCTGCTCAGGAAGCTTCCCAGGCCCAGGGTCCTCCAAGGGAGGGAGGGGCCTCTCCTGGATTTGGTCCTCAGAAAGTGCGCAACTGCCGCGGGGGCCGCGGGGGCCTCAGGGGCGTGGGCAGCATAGGCAGGGCCTGTTCCCTGCAGACCCTGGGCAGAGCTGGGCCCCTCCCCAGCAGCCCCCACCCGGGCATGTGCCTCCCTGGGCATCTCAGGACCCCCCTCTCTGGGGCACTTGTGAGCCACGGGACTCTGGGCAAATCCCCCACCCCTCTCAGCTCTGCCTCCTCACCAATACAGCTGGGGGACGTGGGATGGCCCCCTGGCCCTGAAACCGTGGGGAGGGTCTCCCTGGGGCCTGAGCTGGCTGAGGCCTAGCAACAGGCAGAACAGGAGCCCGGGCAGGGCGGGCATTGCCACAGAGCCAGTGGGTGGCTGCAGGCCCATATAGGGTATATATAGGGGGCCCATATAGGGTAGCATGAAGCACAGGTCAGTTCCTCTGTGTGTGCGTGGTATGTGTGTGCACATGGATGTGTGTGCATGGGGTGTGTGTGTGCACAGGGGTGTGTGTATGAGGTGTGTGTGCGTGGTATGTGTGCACACCTGGGGTGTGGATGTGCTCAAGAGTGTGTGTGCTGCCTGGGGTGTATATGTGTGCAGACAGTGTACGTGCCTGGGGTGTGTGTGCTCAGGGGTGTGTGCACATAGGTATGTGTGCCTGTGGCATGTGTACACAGGAGGTGTGTGTGTCCAGAGTATGTGTGTGCACAAGTGTGTGTGTACACAGGGGTATATTTGCAGATGGGTGTGAGTACCCGGGGTGTAGGTGTGCACAAGGGGTGTGTGTGTACGAGGTGTGTGTGCACGGTCTGTGTGTGCACACCTGGGGTATGGGTGTGCACAAGGGTGTGTGCCCAGGGTTTGTGTGTGCAGAGGGGTGTGTGCACCCAGGGTGTATATGTACACAGGGGTGTACGTGTGTTCGGAGTGTGTGTATGCACAAGTGTGTGTGCAGGGGTGTGAGTGTGCCCAGGGTGTGTGTGCGCACAGGGGTGTGTGTACCCACAGCGCTTGTGTGTATGCGCAGGCAGCATGACAGTCATGTCCTGACAGGTGGCCTCGTCCCTCCCCTGTGGCCTTGTAGCCTGGCCCTGGGGCTGCCACTGACTTCCACCCCCAGCTCCGTGTCCAGCTCTTCTGCCTGGGAGGGGCCCCGAGGGAGAGGCGGCCACCCACCCACAGCCTCTGCACACGGTTTTCCCTGGATCCAGGAACGGGCACCTTTTCCAGCTTGCGACACTCGGGAACTCAGCCCCCAGGCCAGGGGCTGAGGTCAGAGAGAAGAGGCTTCATTTGCCAGGCTCCGGAAGAGGGGCAGGACCTCCTTGGGCGTCTCTGGGCTCCTGCTGCCAGCACTGAGCACCCGGGACATCCGAGGCCCTTGGTGACCTCACAGCCTACGGCTCAGGCACCTCCTGCACCATCGTCCGTTGCTCGGACACCTTGGCCAAGCGTGAGGCTGCCCGTCCACTGCCCCCGCCACACCTGTCCTCCGGGGCAGCCTGGTGCTGACCACCAGGCTCTGTGTCTGGGACGTGCCCTGCCTGGGAGGTGGCACACCTTGTCCTTCCCGGGGCTCAGCTCTCTGCCTGCCCCGCGCCCCCTGCGCAGACCACCTGCCTGCCTGTCCCCTCCTCAGCCCCGCCCTGCCTGGCCCTCAAGGCCGGACCATGCTCTGACCACCCTCTCCCTTCCTGCCCCCGCCACCCTGCTGGCCTCTTCCCATGTGCGGACCAGCCCCTCACGCATGTGCCCCGAGGCCCAGCCCCAGATGGGGGCCACAGTGAGGCCCCGCTGGGTCTGCCCCCATGGGAGGGGGACGCGGGACACAGCCTCCCCTCAGGGAGCCCAGCGCCAGGGCTGGGCGAAGGCTCCTGTGGGAGGAGGGGGTGGTGTTTACTGACTGGGACCCAGGGGGACACGCCCCTGTGGACCAAGCAGCCCTCTCGGGGTGCCCGTGGGAGGGGCAGGCTCAGATCCCCTGCCTTTGGGTCTCTGAGCCCAGCCTCGGCATAGCTTTGGGGGTTCATCTGCAGCATGGGGCGCTTCTCAGTTTCGGCGTGTTCTAACACTTGCAGACCAGATGGATTGCCACAGCACCTGGGGTGACATTGTTATTCTGTTGCACCTGCTGTGTGCCCACTCCCTGATGACAAAGCCAAGGTCACCTGGCCAGCGAGAGGGACACAGTCTCGCCTGACCCTGCCTGCGGGGTCTCCTCTCCAACATCACAGCTTCTCGGCACCCCGACTTCTGTGCCAGGGGCCCAACACCAGGCAGCTTCTCGAGCCCATGCCGCCCCCACCCGGAGGAAAGCCGAGTCCTCCCGGGCTGTCCTGGGACCATGTCTGCTCAGGAGACTCCTGTGAACCGGCCCCGCGTCCTTGCTGACTCGACGTGTCCACAAATAGCTCCTCAGCCTCCAACCCAGAAGTGCTGTCGTTTCAAATCAGAGCAGGGGGAGCCCTGCCTGCGGCCGCAGCTACCTGGGCAGGGCGGGGCTCGGGGACACGCAGGCCTGGACGGTGCCTCTGGCCTCCCCAGTGCCCAGCATTGAGCCGCCCACGCTCCCCTGTGGGCTCCACTCGCCGGCTTTCTGCTCCCCCTCGCCTCGATCCTTCTCCTCCTTCCAGCAGATGGGGGGGTGGCCTCCACCTCCTTCTGTCCCGGGGCTGTCCTGGCGCCAGCACCTTTCTTCCAGCTCACGGTCCGAAAGCGCTTGACACGTCCCTGTCCTGTTCCCAGGGAGGTCCTGGACCACGTCCCAGGCCTAGTGGGGATAATTACCCTGACGTCCATTTGCAGAGTTTGAATATGTTTTTTGGGCATCGGAAACACAAATCTGGCAGTGAGCCGGCACATGTCCCTTCCCGTTGGCCAGGCCCCCCTGGGGACGGCCACTTCCACATCAAGGGGCTGGGAGGTCCTTATTCAGCTGTCAGCCCGGGACAGCAGGTGCGCAAGCACCAGGGCCTGCCTGCGCGGCCGACTCCCCATGCCCTGTGCTGGGCGGGGCCGGGCTCTACCTGAGGGAGGCGCTGGGGCCCCGTGGAGAGGTCCGGCGGGAACTGGCTGCGCCCCAAGGCACGGCCTTGCTTGTGCCCCGGGTGCCTGGTCTCACCTCTGGGTGAGGGGCTGTGACGGAGGGACCCAGGCATGACCTCGGGGCGGGTGGGGGCCAGTGAGGACCATTCCTGGCCCAGGGAAGCCAGCAGGGCAGGTGAGTGAGCAGCACCTCGGGGAAGGACGGCTCTGAGCTCTGCGAAACACAGTTACAGACCGCCGGGGCTGCCAGAGGTCGCAGAGACCCTGCGGCTGGACACCCGTGCTTGAGGCGAGGAGACCCAGGCCAAGCCCCCAGCCGCATGACAGGTCTGTGGGGACCTCAGAGCAGGCTGCCACCTGGGACAGAGCCCGAGACGTCCAGCTCGGGACCACTGTCCTGTCCCCAATCCCGTCAAACCCAGCAAACATCTCCTGGGCGTGTTGCCAGCCGCACAGGAAACAAAAGCGAAGCAGATCCACCACTCGCGTGTCGCGGAGCGTAGGTGCAGGGTGACATCCGGGGGAGGGGACAACTGGAACAATGACCTGACTCGTCCTTGGCCCAAGGGGACCGCAGTGACGCCGAGCTCTTCCCTGCACGCCTGTCCCCGCGTCTGCCTGTGCCCTGGCGCACCTGGCTGCCCCCCATTCAGGTCTTGAATGGAAGCCACGGCCCCAAACAGGCCCCCACGCCCCTCGCAGAGGACGGCCCGGCCATTCTCCACCGTGGCGAGTACCGGGGCAGCTCGGGGATGCCACCTCCTGCGTGGCTGAAGGAAGGGCTCACAAGGGCAGGGAGGGGACAAGAGGCCCCTTAGCCAATGCGCATTTCGGGGACCAGCTTCTGAGCCAGGGGCTTGCACAGGAGGGTGGAGGAGCCCCGCTCTGGCTGCGCAGGCGTAGGGGAGCGCGGGACCGACCTCTGCGGTTGAAAATCCTGCTGGAGGACGTCAGCCAGCCCAGCAGGAAGCCCGGCTGGGCGGGAGCCGTCTTCTCCCTCATTCAGTGGCTCCAGGGTTTGCGGTTTTGCGGTGGACACCAGCTTCACGTTCGAGTCCGGCCCCTGGTCTGGACTGCCGAGCCGGCAGCGCTCAGACACAGCTTCCCCGAGCGCCCGGCGGCACAGCGGGGAGAGGCGCAGCCCCCTGCCCCGCCCCGCCCACTCTCACTGCGCCTTTGGACTTGGGCCATGGGTTGCCCTCTGGACCCCGGGGATGGCCCATGGGGGCGGGGACGGCCCACCGGGGCCTGGTCGAGCATGCCCGGAAGAGCCTGTTTGGGGGCGCCTGGCCACACGCCTGCTCCCACCGAATGTGCCGCCCAGAACCCCACGAGGACCTCTTGCTGTCTCCCTCTGTGGGGCGTGGCCCAGCCCTCAGCTTCACCCCAGGGGAAACTGAGTCCCCACCTGGCAAGGGGCAATCGACGCAGCAAGGGCACTGGGCTCGGCCGCCCCACAGGTTGGGTGCACAGCCTCCTCCACCTTGTGAGCCTCAGTTTCTCACCCGTGAAGCGGGAGGAGCAGTGCCCAGCGCTCAGTTGTGATGGTAAAAGAGCCCAAGACGGGGGAGCCTGGCCTGGTGGTCCCCAAACTGCCCCCAAACTGCAGATCCTTCAGGGGAGCCAGGGACGGCCGGGCAGGTCACCGCGGCAACTGACCCCAGCCAGGGGCTGGACCACTGACTGGGCCGGGCCGAGGGACTCGGCAGGGTCTTGGTCGTGAAGACCTCAGGGCTGAAGGTGGAGGCCCCGGCACAGGGCAAAGTGTGGACACAGAGTCCCCCGACTCCAGGCTGATCTTTTCAGGCCCCAGCAGGGGCAACACCACCAGGCCGGAGCTGGCCCCTGTGGCAACCACACCGGAGGAAGCCGGAGTCCCCAAGGACTAGGCAAATCCAGGGTCTCGCGTCTTAGAACCGAAGGACACTTGCAGGGCACTTCCTCCCGGAGTCCAGATTCTCCGGCTGCTCGCCTGAAGGGAAGGGGAGGGGGCTTTCGGACGGAAGGACGAGGATCCCTGAGCTGGCTCAGACGGGCTGTGCCCTGAAGGGGCTGTCCCCTGAGGAGGAACCCGGCTGCCTCCACCACCCTCCTGACCCCAGTCAAACTTCTGCCTGATGGAACAGGACGCATCTAATAAAGGTCCCGCACTGCTCCTCGGGCCTTAATTAGCTGCAACAACCCCACTGCCCGCAGCAGCTCCTCTGTCTCCCGCAGAGACACCCAGAGGCTGAGCGGGTGTGTGGGCTCCTCTCACCTCCCGTGGTGTGGGTGCAGGGGTGCGGGTGCAGGGGTGCGGGCAGAGAAGTGCCACTCAGAGAGATGCGCGGTTCCAGTGGAGTTTCGCTGCCCCAGGCTGCTCACTGGGCGCAGCCTCCGGGAAAGAGGTGGGCGGGTGGGGGGAGGGGGAGAGTCAGGGCAGGGCCAGGCGCCTCCCCCCTGTCCCCCAAGAGACAGTGCCAGGGTCACACCAGGGGGGACGTCTCAGCAACCAGGACGAGAGCCTGAGGTCACGGCATCCCTGGCCCCCGGGATGCGTCCAGAGGTCGGGCAGGTTTCACCGTCAGCCAGGGCTCAGAACACACCTGGCGTCCACTCTGGAGTCCAGGGACTGGGCCAGCCGTGGGGTCTCTGTACCCGCCTGTATCTGGGACAGGCAGCCACGGGCACTGCAGGCCACTGCCCCAGATGGTGCTCCTGACGCTGTCTGTCCACAGGCCTCCACTTCAAAGGAAAGTTTACCGATGGAACTTCTATTTATAAAGAGAGGAAAGCAGGGCTGCCTTGATGCAGCCGGGAGGGCTCTGGGTCAGGCCACCCCGCACTGCACCACAGCCCTGCCCCTTTCCCAGCCCTGCACCCCCAAACCAGCCCTACACCCCAAAACCAGCCCTGTGCCCTCCCCAGCCCTGCACCCCCAAACTAGCCCTGTACCACCTACCAGCCCTGCACCCTCCCCATCACTGTACCCCCAAACTAGTCCTGCACCCCCTACCAGCCCTGTACCCCCTACCAGCCCAGCACCCCGAAACCAGCCCCACACTCCCAAACCAACCCTAGACCCCCCACCAGCCCTGCACCCCCAAATCAACCCTGCACCCCTACCAGCCTACACCTCCAAACCAGCCCTGTGCCCTCCCCAGCCCTGCACCCCCTACCAGCCCAGCACCGCCACCAACCCTGCACCTCCAAATCAGCCCTGCACCCCCAGTCCTGCACCCCCTACCAACCCTGTAGCCCCCGCCCCCTTGGCGCAGGCTCTGGGGCATTTCCTGGGAACCCAGGGCTCCGGGAAGCAGTTGAGAAACTGCCAGCTCCACTGGTCTGTGACCTGGTATTTTGTCAGTTTTCTCAGTGGCAGGTGGCAAGTCAACTACCTTTGGGGAAACAGTGCTCCTAGGTTCACTTAATTTCCTTTTGGATTCATTTATTTTTAATTCCACGGGCAAGGCATGAAGCTTTTCCGCGGGAAAGAGTTCAAACACTGCAGATGAAGGGTATGGCCCATACAGGCTGCCAGTGTCCCCACTCCAGAGAGGCCCTGAGAGTGGTTGGCGCAGGCTCGCTGATGACACCCGAGGCCCCCCTCCCTGAATCAGGTGTGCGTGTGCGGGGTTGGGGGGTGGAGTTGGGAGTCAGAGGTTGGCTTCCAGGCCAGGTGGGAGCCCAGGGGCAGGTACAAGGCACAGCCCCCAGCCTGTGAGCACACAGGACCTCAGCAGGAGGTGCAGTCCCTTGCATGCTCTCAGCCACCTACTTGGGGAGCAGGCCAAGCAGATGCCACAGCGAACTGGCCCAGTGGGGCAGGCTTCCTGGAGGAGAGGGTCTGGCTTTCACCCCAGGCTCATGAATCAGAGGCCAAGCAAACAACACACATGTGGGGAGTGGGCGGGGAACGCAGGTCTGGGTGTCTCTGCCTGGGATCAGCGCCAAGACCTCTGGGAGACCCCTCCCTGTGCAGCCACTTCAGAGCATGGTCTGTGGGCTGTCAGGTGCCTGCTCTGTGGACGTCTCCAGCCTGGGCAGCCGGGCAGCCGAGCGCCCCCACCCCACCCTTCCCCGTGGCCAGAGGCTTTGAAATTCAGAGGAGGAATTCTTCCTCCTGCTGCCACCACTGAGGCTGGGCTTGGGATGGCGGGGGCAGGGGACAGGCTGGGTGGGGGCACACTCACCTCCCCAGGGGAGCCCAAAGCCCTGGGGAAGAGGCACAGCCACCCCATCTGGAGGAGAGCGAGGGCAGGACACAGGCCTGGCTCTGGTGCTTGCAACTGAGACTGCAGGGGCATCCTGAGACCCCTCAGCCTGCCTTTCCGAGGGCATAGGATGGGGACATGTCAGTGGCAGAGCCCAGGTTCACGATGGCACCAGGTGATCATGGGAGGTGTTGAGTGCAATGAGGAAGAAGTGAAGGTCTCCGTGTGTCTCAGCATCGCTGTTTTCCAGGACTCTAATAGAGTTCTTGGTCACGTGCAGGTCTGGGCTGAGACAGACACGTGCCGGACTCTGTTCTCTCTGGACAAAGTGGAAACAGCAGACTGGGAACTTCTCCAGGGCTCTTGGGCCACATGGAAACACCTGACTCTGGTGGGAGCTTCCAGCCCTGGTGGATTCCCAGGGCCTGGCACCTCTGCCAGGGCAGGCGCAGGTGAGCAGCAAAGATAACCAGCTCCTGGCCCTGGCTCCAGCTGCCCAACCCCGGGGAGGAAGCACAGCCAAAGCAACAGGCCTGGGAGTCAAAGAGTCTTCATTTGATGGCGTGGGGGAGAAGGCTCTGGGAAAATGCTGGGCTGTTCATGATGATGATGATGGTGATGGTGGTGATGATGCGATGGTTGTGATGGTGACGATGGTGATGGCGATGGTAATGGTGATGGTGATGATTGTGAACTGGAGAGTGGCACTCCCACGACTGCCACTCAACAGGGTGATGGGCGGGGCCAATGGTGGAGTCGGTGGTGGGAGGGGCCAAAGGCTGGTGGGGAGGGTGGGCGGGGCCAATAGTGGAGCAAGCTGGGGCGGAGCCAGGGGCAGGTAGTGGGCGGGGCTGAGCTGAGGGTGGAGCTGGCAGTGGGCGGGGATGAGGCAGTGGGGCCCCACCCCCTTCCCCACCTGCAACCCTGCCCAGCCACTGCAGGCTGTTCTGAAGCTCCAAGTCCCCAGTTGCCCAGGACACCCGTGGCTAAGCCACTGTGGGGAGAACCAGGCGCCAGGTCTCTGGGCGATCCCCGAGGATGCACAGCGCAGACTCCTGCCGCGGTGGCTCTGGCGGGGCCGGGGCGCGCCCGCTCCACCTCCCTATACCTGGGCGGGGCCGTCCGGTGGTCGTGCCTCTGGGCACAGGGCAGGGGAGCCCATGTGCCACCACAGAGCCTGCCTGGCCACCACAGGGACCTGGGACTGGGGGACCGAGTTCCCCTGCTTTCCCTCCTTGGGGGTGGGGACAAAAGAGGCCCCTCCGTTCAGCTCATCGCCTGGAAACTCGAAGGCCGGGGCCCCCAGGTGTCCCCAGCCAAAGTCTTCCCAGGCTGCACCTGCGTGGGAGAAGCTGTTCGCAGGCCGCACCGGGGGCTCTGTCCCTGACTTTGTCCCTGGCCTCAAACTGGCCAGGAGGACAGGAAAGATGTGAGCCAGTCGCCTCCTCTGGGAGGTTTCCGGATCCACTGATAGCTTCGTGTCGCGAAGGCTGACAGATCTGTGGGACGTGTTCTCAAGCACCCCCTGCTCCACGGTGGCCCAGGACGGCCTCCCCACCCACCTCCACCCGCCCGCTTTGTGGGACCGCCCTTCATCTTTCAGCACCCAGGGACCATCCCCCAGCCCGGATGGCCTGTGCGTGTTGCCACAGCAACGGGCCCTGTCGCTCACATTGCACAGACCTGAGCTCTGCAAAGGCGCAGCCCTGACTGGAACCACTCGCAAGAGTGCAGGGCGAAGGGGGATGGGGTGAGCCACAACCCCAAACGGAGCTCCGGGGCCAGCGCGCACCCACCTGGGCGGTTCTCTGTGCCTGCGCCTCCCGTCCAGCTCATCCCCAGGTTCGCCTTACCTTCCTTGGACAGACTAGGAAGCCGAGGCCCAGGCAGGGGAGGGGGGGCCGAGCCGAGTGGCAACAACTGCACCTCTGCGGACAGGACCAGCAGGTCTCGGCACGGCCCAGCAGAAAGCCAGCTGCTTCCCGTCCACGCTGGGGCGCTGGGCGGCCCCCGCTCCGCAGAACGATGGCAGCCCAGACCTTGGCCCCTGGTAACCCGAAGCTGTTCTCCATGTCAAGGCCGGGTGGCCGAGGATAAGTGGGAGTGTGGGGTTCTGACCCGCAGGGCTGAGTGGCAGCACCGTCTCTCCCGGTGCGGGGGACACTTCCAGAGCAGCCGATGTCTCGGGCAGGCATCTCCCGTCCCAACAGCAAGGCGCTCCGGTGTCTAGCGCCCGCCACAGAAGCATCGGCGTGGCGGAGAAGCGGAGCCGGCGCCGTAGCAGACGGTCGGCCCCAAAGCTGGGGCGCGAGGGCGCAGCTGCGCTCCAGCCCTGCGGATTTAGTCACTGCTGAGCACACCGCAACTGAGGCAACAGAAAAAGACCCCTTCGCTGGCGCCTGGATGTTTTCTGTCCCCCAGAGACGTTTGAATAGCTAGTATCATTTCGGATACAGGCTCTACCCTTCAGCTTTCGATAGTAAAATCATTATTTCTGACGCACATTTCTCAGCACACAGAAATTGCTAGACTTTACCTGCGTCAGGAGACAAGGAACAGGGAACAGGCCTGACCAGCCTCTTCATCCTTGTGCATTTATTTGTTCATTCACCAAACTGTCACCCTTCTCCCACCCCCCTTCCAGACGACACTGTGCAAAGCATGCTGGGGAAACCCAGGCCCCCTCAGCCCCCGCGGCCCCCTCGGCCCCCTCGGCCCCAGGCCCGGCCCTGCTCGGGGGCAGGTAGCTGAGATGCAGCGCTTGGTCTCCCGCGAGGGCTCTGCCTCCACCAGGAGGAGGTTAAGAGCCCCGTGGACAGACGGGCTGGGAGCCAGCGGATGTGAAAAGCCGTTTCGTGGCTATCAGTGTCATTTCAGCCTGGGGTCACCCCCATTTCCCTGGTGTGCCCCAACTTTCAGCGGAGGAGAAAGGGAGAAGATGAGCGTGATGTGAGCCAGGAGTCCCATTGCTCCCGGGCCTGCTCCCGCTCGGAGAAGCAGAAGGTGTGGGTGGCGCCACACGCCCCTCCTTTCTCTGGGGCTCTGGTGGCACCTGTCGCTGGGCCTCCTCCCTCTGCTGCCCGTCCTCCCGCCTGACGCTCCTAGCCCTGTAATTTCTGTCTGGGGCGTCTGCCCCGCGGTCAGGACTCTTCTGGCGAGTCAGGTGGATGGGGCCCTCCCCGAGGAGTGGTCTGGGGGCCCCTCGGGGCGCCCGGCCTGAGGGACCAGGAGGACGGAGGCTCCTGAGGGCCCACGAGCCCCAAGACACTGCGTCTCCTCTGCTCAGTGGTCGAGCCTCGTGGACTCTGCACCTTCAAGACGAAGTCGGTTTCATGGTGAGGGGTGACAGACTCCCACCCCGGCCTTCCCTCGGCAAGGCACCCATGGGACGGTGCATCGCCGCAGTGTCACCTGCCCACAGCCCCGGGAGTGCTCGTGGCACCAGCAGGTGCCACGGGAGGACCCTGGGTAGCACTGCCGGGTTATGGACCCCGACCCTCCCATTCGACCCAGAGCGTGGTCTCCTCATCCATAAAAGGGGGTCACAGCACCCGCAGGTGTAAGAACCCTGTCCAGGTGTGTGCTGGGAGGCTCTCCGTGGAGAGTTGGTGGGGCCTGGAAGGGGGGTGACACACCAGCGTGGGGGCCCTTCTGGCTGGGTCAGGACCGGAGGTGGCCCCTCCAGGGACCGCGCCCCTGGTGGTCTGAGAGCAGGCCCTGCTGCCGGGGAAGGGGCAGCTCGAGTCCGCAGGGTCCTGCCCTGCAGTCGGTGCAGGCCAGGCATCCGCCTGCCCGTCCTGCGTGGGAGCTGCTGGCTGACGGCCGAGGCCTCGGTCCCCTGCCCAGCCCGGGGACGCCCAGACACCCCGTGTGGGTAAACCTGCCTGTGCCGTTCTCGCCCCAGCTCCGTGGAGCTGCTGCCCATGACGCCCGGGCACCCCAGCCCCAGCAGCGATTAGGCGGCGCCCCGGCCGGGCTCTCCCTGGGCTCAGGGGCCTGCAGCTTTCCGCGCCCCCGGGCTGCCAGGCCGCAGGGTCATCTGACGCCGAGCCATCTCTGGGCTGCGCTGGTTTGAAAGGCGCATGAAATATGCATCCGACCGTCCCTTGCTGCCTTCTCAGCCGGCCGAGCGGCCCCTCCAACGCACCCCAGAGGCCGTAGCCGGCAACCCCCCAACTGGTCGGGGGCTCTGATCACAAACCGAGGGACCTTCCTTCCCGAGGCTCCCGTTGGCAGGGCCCAAGGTGCCCCGCGCAGGCCGGCTCCGCCTCGCTGCTTTCATTGCGTCTGTTTCCTCGGTGGGAAAAGCACTGAGGGCTTGTTTGTTTGAATTAGAAAACCAGCGTGTCGTGCCTGCGGCCACGTCCAGCACAGCTACGCCCAGAATCAGAGCGAGAAACCTCGCCCCACTCCCATGTCCCACCCGCCGCTGGGGTTTGGGGGAGAAACACCACCGAAGGCTCTTGGAGGCAGCCTGTGCCCCCCACTGTCTCCCGTGGCCAGGGAGGCACTGCGGGGTGCTCGGGGTGCTGGGGCAGAGGGAGCTGGGGGTGGCCTAGGGACCGCCTGGCCTGCTGACCACCTGTGCCCCGTCTGGGCCTTGACTCGGCCTCCGGCAGGTTCCCCACATCAGTCAGGGCTCTTTGGTGTTGGAGGAGAAGGCCAGGAGAGCCGGTTGGGGACAGTGTCCTCGAGGGTCACCACAGGCAGGGCATAGCCAGGAGGCCCAGAGAGGGCTGGGCCAGCAGCTGCCAGGCCGGGTCCCCCGCCGTGGCTGTGGGAACAGGACCCAGCTCCAACCTTCTCCGTGGCCGCCACGTGTGAGCGGAGGAGGAGGGAGGAATGCTCACTCTGAAACCCTGCGCGGCTCCCAGGCCCCCTCGTGGGACCCAGATCTCAGGCGCTTGTGTTCTCAGGCCTGCATGGCCACACCCTGCCCCCGGAAAGCCCCCGGCCCCAAGTGGGGGCGGGGGACACAGATGGCCCCAGAGACCAGGTGGCCACGGCGAGGTCAGCCCAGAGTGTGGCCTGTCAGGATCCAGCTCTGCTGCCTGCCCAGCACCCCCCAACCCCCGGCTGGAGAGTCCAGGACCAAGAGGCCCCTGCACATACCGCTGACAGGGGACACTGCCTGTGCCTCAGTGTCCCCGCTAATGGAGGGGGCGAGTGACAGATGGTGCTGCTGCTGTGGGTGGAGCCGCAGTGCTGGTGCACCGTGGCCTGATCCTGGTGGCTCCGGCTGTGTGCACAAGGCGGGCACTGGGAGGAGCAGGGGTGGGGCGAGGCTGGCCGGGGTCCCCAAGAGCCTGGCGTGTGGGGTGGGCAGCCCAGATCTGGGGAGGATGCCCTTTCCTGCTCAGCACTGCTTGCAGCTGTAGCCGGGCTGGGGAGGGCCCCGGGGGCAGCGTGAGCCCTACCGTGTGCAGGACCTGGGCCGGGGATCTTTCCCTGACTTTCTTAGCAATAGACCCCTGGTTTAGCCAGCACTTGGCACCTGGTACAAGAACTTCACTTCCTAGTCTTAGGCAATGGGACATAAGCAGAAGTGGCCAGTGTCATTTCTGAGACTCGACCTTAAAGGGAGAGGTGAGCCCTTCTTCCCTACACCCCCCTTTTTGCCGGCCAGAATGCAGATGTGATGGCCTGACTCCAGCAGCCGTGTTGAGACAGGTGGTACCCTGCGGGAGGAAGGCAAGCACAGCAGAGGGCAAGACGGGAGGATGCGGGGTCCCTGCAGGACGGGGCTGTCCATGCACGAGCCTGGACAGGGTCTCGCCGGACTCTGGGAGGCCAATGTAGTTGGTTGTTTAGGATTTCTGTCAGTCACAGGCAAGGCCTAATCCTAATCCTAATCCTAGGTGACAGCTCCTAGAGAAATTTCTGGGCGTAGAAATAAGGCAAACAGTTCAAAGACCACTGAGAGGAAGCAGATGATGCCACTGGTGTCCTTTGGCCAGGGAGGTGGACAGAGGATGGGTCCCTGCCTCCCACCGCAGCCTGGTGTCCCCATATCCAGGAAGCAAGCGTGGATGAGGGGACAGGAGCCAGAGACTCACCGGAGCCCCCTGGGGTCCAAGCTGACCACCAGCCTCCCCTAGAACTGCAGAGAGCATCGCGCCTGCCCAGATAGCTAAGGCCGTGCTGGTGCCGCCGCCGCGAGGTGTCCCCCCAGCTGACGGGGCTGGCGCCTGCCTCAAGCCCCCGCGGCCCTGCAGACTTCCTGTGACGGCCCCTTTGGCTCTAACGGGCGTCGCAGACCCGGTGGTGGTGTGGGTGGTTAGAGGTGACCTCAGCAGCCGACCCCAGGGCCTGGGGGCAGGTGACCAGCTGACCTGGAGTCTGGCCCAGTTCTTCTCAAAGCTCCAGGACATGCACAGCCCAGAACTTTCTGGAAGTCTTGGAGCATGAAGGCCAGGCCCCTCCCTCCCCCTCATGCTGCGGAGCGGGGTCTGGGAAGGGGCCAAGGGGGGCAGCCGGCAGGACGGCCAATCTGGCTGCCCTGGTCACCGCCTCTCGGGTCACTGAGCCCCGCTGGGCTGCCCTCCTGCTCAGCTGAGCCCCCGAGGCCGGGCAGGGCCTGGTGGGGGAAGTTGCAGAGGTGGGACGGCCTGGAAACAGTCCCAGGCTCGGGCGGAGCCACAGCGCAGGAAACCAGTGGCAGCCAGGCCCTGCTGGGTCCCTCCCGGGGTGGGAGGCTGGTCGGCCAAGCATCCCCCCCACCCTCCGCCTGCCAGGCGCCCAGGGCCTAAGCAGGAGTCAGGGGTGAGGGCAGGGGGGAGCTGAGGGGCGGAGGGAGAGTGGCCGGGGCCGAGGACAGTGCACCGTCCCACACCAGCAACCAGCAGCCCCCGTGCGCACGCGGGCCCAGCGCCCAGGCGGGGAGCCCTTCACAAACCCGGCTCAGCACAGGCTGGGTGTCCCGTGGACCCACGCCGTGGCCTCCGGGAGGGTGAGAGCGTGAATTTCTGGTGTTTTACGGCACCAGTTTGTAGGACTTTGTGATGCGGCCCCAGGACACTGACACAGCCCAGGGCCCAGAGAACCCCAGGATAGCGTGGGGTCTGGGCAAGGCACAGTCCACAGGTGGGGGCCAGTGACGAGACCACACGCCGTCCAGGTTGAATCACTGCGTTTTACTAAGTGCACAGGTCCACTGGGCATCTGAGCTCGTCCCTGTGGCAGCAGAAAATCCCAGAACTTTTCACGTGCAACCCTGGCGTGGGATCCTACCCCCAAGTCCCCCCGCGACCCACCTGGCCCGCTCTCGCGGCACGAGCGTCAACCTGTCCGTGTGGGGTAAGTTACTATCTCGGCTAATCCATTAGAAAACTAGAGTTCATTCCCTGGGCGTCTACCCTAGAAAACGGACGGTGCACGAGGGCGAGAGGGAGTGGGCGGCGTGACGTTCACCAACAGAGGCCCGGTCGCTGGTACACGATGCATACGAAACGGTTAAAAGTGTACGTCAGTACTGAAGGCATTATGAAATATTCTTTGGAGCATGAACAAAAGTGCAGACAGCCAAAGGCAACAGCGCAGGTGGGGCAGCTGCAGCCGCCATCGGGCCGGAGGACGACGAACCGCGGCGGGGCGCGGGTGGGCGCGGCGTGCGCAATCCGGGGGCAGACGGAGGCGTCTGAAGGGTTGGGGCTCGCGCACCTCAGTGCGTGACGGCCAATGAGACCCTCCCGCCCTGCGCTCGTCCCTAGGGCTGGTCCCTCGCCGGCCTGACCAGGGCGGGGTCCAGGGGGTCCGTGCCGGGCAGAGGCGGGGGCGGGAGAGACCTCGGTGAGCTCCTGTCGACGTGCATTAAGGCAACGACTTTGTAAAACCAGGTGAGACTAGATGTGGGGCGCAGAGTGGTGGTTACACTCCTGCCTGGGGCCCCAGGGACCCCACCTCGGGCCCTGGGGACTGTCCCCTCCTCACCAGCACTTGACCAAGGGTCAGACACCGAGGATTTCTCAGGACAGTGCCACTGGCCAGACTCAGTGTCCTCGGTCAACCGGGGGCACCAGAGGCAAGTGTCCAAGACTGGAGCTCACTCAACTCTATGTCTCTCCCGACAAATGCCTTTAAAAACTCTAGGGAGGGGCGCCCTCCCCCCCACTTCCTCTACCCTGTTTCCTAAAGGCTCCCCCGCCAACGTCACCTCCTCCAGGGGCTACTGTCCCCCGACCCTCATGCCAGGTTCAGCAAACCGTGACAAACGCGGGACAGCTGCCTGGGACAGCCACGCACCCCGCCACGGCCCCTCTGGCCTGCAGGCCGAGCCTCTCCACCCCGTGACCCGGACACACACGCCTGGGAGGTTTGTATGGGGGCAGGGTTGAAGGGTCGGAGGGCAGGCCTGTCTGTGCCCGGGCAGCTGACGTCCACGCTGGCGTCCGATCCCCACGCAGGTGCACGCAGAGCCCCCACGGGGATGCCAGGCGCCCGGACACCCTCGGAGCCTCCCCCTCCATGGGGAGTCCTGCTGTCCAGACCATCCCTCACACCACGTTGTTTTGTGGTTCGTGTCCTTGGAGGCTGTTGAAATGTCGTCATTCCGATCCTGTGGGATCCGGGGCGCTTGTCTGCGGCCCCAACTCCGCACCGGACCCACCGCTCGGGGGAACAGGGAACACGCCGACACCAGCGCAGTGTTTCCGCAAAGGCCTCCCCAGCTCCGTCGGCTCCTGTGGCTTCTGGGAAGCATCTAGAACTATCCCTGGGCCCAGCTCTTCCCAGGGAGAACGGGGTGCTCTGTGTGGGTGTCCCCTGGACACGGGGGCTTCCTCCCCCTTCCCTCCCACATCAGCCTCTCGGGCCCACGACCACCAGCCCCCAGCTCAGGGAGGGGACAGACTGATACAGTAAAACATTCATGGCACCCGGCCGGGGACTCTCCTTAGGGTGGGGACTTGGGGGATGGGCCCGTGGATTAGGGGCCACCACGGGGACACCCCTGCACTGCCAGCCTCCTGGGGGGGTTTGAGACGAGGCCCCCAAAGGTAGGGGTGTTGCTAGGGGGCCGACGTAGCGTCCTGTAGGGAGCAGCCCCCGCGCCTGCCCCACTAGGACCACCGTGAGCGGGAGGAGAGGGACAGGCCCACCCCCCTGGGGTCCAGTGCAGGCCGCGGGGAGGACGCCAAGGACCTCAGTCTCACCTGGACAGGAGAGGGAGATGCTGGGCCAGGAAATGCTGATGGCAGATGGGGACACAGCCCGGGGCAGGGCCGTGGGTGGCCAGGCTGGGCCAGGCGTCCGAGGAGGACACAGAGAGCCACCAGCACCCCAGGGCCGGCCAGACTCCAGGACACCCTGGCCCCAGCCAGCTGCCACGGCACTCAGCAGACCCCGCCTTCTGCGTGGCTCTGGTGGACCCTTTCCCACTGCTGCCCAGGAGCCCCAGACAGCTGGAACCCCCAGCCCAGGGCTCAACGCTCCAGAACCATCCGCAACTCCTGGAGTCAGCACTGCTCCCTCTCAGCTCCTCCCCAGGCGGCACAAACCCAGCACAGCAGAGAGACCAGAGGCAGAAGGGCTGCCGGGGCTGGAAATGTGGTGTGTGCACGTGTGTCAGAGTGTGCCTGTTGAGCGTGCATGGGTGTGTCAGAGTGCACGTGTGTGTGTCAGAGTGTGCCTGTGAGTGTTCACGTCTATCAGAGTGCACGCATCTGTGCAGGTGTCAGAGTGTGCCTGTGTCAGAGACTGTGCCTGTGAGTGTACACATGTGTATCAGAGTATGCACGTGTGTATCAGAGTATGCACGTGTGTATCAGAGTGTGCACGTGGCTGTGCATGTGTCAGAGTGTGCCTGTTGAGCATGCACGTGTCAGAGTGTGCACGTATGTCAGAGTGCACGTGTGTGTGCACGTGTGTGTCAGAGTGTGCCTGTGTGAGTGTGCACGTCAGTGTGCCTGTGTGTCAGACTGGGCCTGTGAGTGTGCACATGTGTATCACAGTGTGCACGTGTGTATCAGAGTGTGCCTGTGGCTGTGCATGTGTCAGTGTGCCTGTCAGTGTGTCTGTGTCAGTGTGCCTGTGTATGTGTCAGAGTGTGCCTGTGTGAGTGTGCACGTGAGACAGTGTACCTTGTAGGTGTGCACATGTGTGTCAGAGTGTTGTGTGGGTGTGCACGTGTGTCAGAGTGTGCCTGTGTATGTATGTGTCAGAGTGTGCCTATGTGAATGTGCATGTGAGTGTACTTTGTAAGTGTGCACATGTGTCAGAGTGGAGTGTTGTGTGGGTGTGCACGTGTCAGGGTGTGCCTGTGTGGGTGTGTGCACCTATGTGCTTGCATGGGTGTGTGGTGAGCGTGCAGGTGCACGTGTGCAGGTGCGTGTGAGCACATGTATGTGCCAGTGGGCACGTGGGGATGCACGCTCTAACAAACGTCTTGGGAAACCTCTGCCACCCTGCTGTGAGGTGGCAATGGCCCTCGGCCACACTCACGCACGCCCCAGAAAGTGCAAACACTTCTTGCAGCAGCATTCAGCCTCCTTCCTGTGCCTTCCTCTGGGGTGAGGACCCGGGCAGTGGACGCCGCCCTGCCCAGGCCAGGGGCTCCCACACTGGGCCCCCCAACACCCCACAAAGCCAGGCGCCTCCCTCTTCCCAGGGCCAGAGGCTTCGCGGGGGACACCACGCGCTCTTTGCGCACCTGCTGCAACCCGAGCAAGACTCTCCCAGCCTGGCCCGCGGGGCAGCAGGGCCTCTGGGAGGGGAGGGCACGGGCCCACTCTCCTTGTGGAGCCCCCACATGCCCAGGAGCTCCCAGCGCCCTAGGGAGGGGACTGCGGAGCACACACAGCGTGGGGTGGAGACAGCACACAAGCCCCCCCCAGGGGCCTGGAGCGGGCGGGGGAGGGGTGGGCCGGCTGGTGCTGGGTTGGTCAGGACGTGCTCAGCCCCCGCCCAGAGGCCCCCAGCTGGAGCCTCCCTGGGGGCGAGCGGGGCTCAGACCCATAGGACATCCGCAGCGTCCACACTGGAAGGGGCTTCTCACCGCCACAAGGTGTGAGGCCACCCAGCGCTGCCCTGGAGACCCAGAGAGCAGCTCCGCGCACAGGGAGGTAGGATGGGGGCCCTGGCCAGGGTGGGGGTGGGCAGGGAGGCTGTAGCAGCAGTGACTTGACCACCATGGGTGGCAGACACAGCTCCCCAAAGATCCCTGGGCACCCAGGATCCCTGAGAGCCGGGGCACGTGACCCTCAAATGCTGCTTTCAAAGTTCTCCCCACGGGCAAGAGGGTCCACTCGCTGGCCACAGGGCCCCCAGGCAGAACAGACAAAGCAGAAGTGGACGGCCAAGGGCTCTTCCTGCACATGGTGTTGGAGGTGTTTGCCCCGGGCCCACCCACCAGGGAGGCCGCAGCTCCAGAGAGCCCAGCCCCCACCCGCAGTGGTGTCACCCCACATGGCACTGACGCTGAGGACCAGAACTGGAGGTCCCCCTCTGCCCCGAGGGGCTGGGCCCGCTGCCCTGCTCAAGGTTGCCCTGAGGGCCCAGGAGGCCAGGACAGGAGGAGGCTGGGCCCAGGACGGGGTTGGTGCGTCCCCCGAGACCCCGAGAGGCCACAGAAGGGACTGGTCAGTGGAGGATGGAGCAGGGGTGCTGAGTGGGGGACAGGAGGGAGAGGCAAGACCCCGGCCGGGCTGAGGCAGGGATGACGTCATCCACCGACTGCAGGGGCCAAGCTGGTGGCAGGCAGCCCGGCCTGTCGGGTGGGAGACAGGCCAGGTAGCGGCCCCGGCTAAGAACCGTGAGGGTCTGGGCGGGTCTTGCGGAGCCAGCCACAGCCCGGTGACCAGCACCCAGCCAGGGCAGGCGGGAGAGCGGAGAGCCAGGGCCGAGGCCACGGGAGCCCCCACGGACCCCCTTTCGGAGGAACCTGCAGAGCCGGCGCCCTGGGCCCACCTGGAGCCTGAGGCCCAGAGGGTCCGAGACTCACTCTGGGCTCCAGTTTGGTTCCGATGCCCCACCCCCGCCTCAGCTGCAGGCGACGGTCCCAAGCCCAGGCCAGTCCCTGTGAAAGAACCCTCGGAACCCAGAAGGGAGGAGAAGACGCTGACCAGCAGCTCCCTAGCTGGGCGCCAAGAGGCAAGAGGGCGTCGCCCGCCGAGCCCACAGAGGGGCAGAGGCAGCGACCCGGGTGGCAGGGGCCAGCCATGCCCTCCTGCAGCTGCCCAGGGTGGAGGGGCTCAGAAACAGGCCCCAAGGCCACGATCGTCCCCAGCTCTGCTCCGGACCCCACACCCTCGCCCCGGCCGCCCGGGCATTGACCACTGCAGCCCCCACGCTGGTCTGCTCCTCACCCTGAGCAGGGCGGACGGGGTGGCCTGGCTGCCGCACGGAGCTCCTGGGGCCACCAGGGCCCCCTCCCTTCCCCCCTCCAGCACTGTGGGAAAAGAACTTTCGTGCAATGTTGCCACAGGCGCCCCCGCTCCTCAGCCCCACAAACCCCACACACCCCAGTTACTCTATGAAAAGGCCCCCGGAGGTTCCTGCCTAAAAACCGCAGCAGCAAGAGCTGGAGGGGGCGGCGGGCAGTCTGGCGGCCTCACTTCCTGGGCCCCGCCCAGCCCACATCCCCGAAGGGGCCCTCGCCGGTGGCAGAGCGCGGCGGGGGCCCGCAGGGGGTGCAGAGGTCCGAGTCTGTGTCTGACTCGCCCTCCGCGATGTAGGGTCTGACTTTGGCGCAGGGCGCCACGGCCGCGTAGCAGCTGTTGAGGGCGTCCAGGTTCTCCTTGGACTGGGAGATGCTGAAGCCGCTGAAGGAACGTTCCAGCTCCTCGTGGTCCACCGAGGGGATGGAGATGGACGTGTCACTGTCCCGCAGGGCGCCCTCGTGGGGCCGGCAGGCAGGCGCGTCCTCCTGCCTCAGGAACTCCGTGCTGGCCCGGCTGCCCCCACCGTAGGCGGACAGCGACCGCTCGTGGGCCGGCGGTGGCGGGATGCGCACCAGCGAGCCGTGGTCCCCCACGGGGGAGGTGCCGTGGCCTGGGCGCGGGTGGCTCTGCTGCCACGAGGTGGAGGGCGGGCACTGGACCGCAGGCGCGGCTGGCGGCGCCGAGAAGTTCTTCTGGCCCGTGGAGCTGGTGGAGCGCACGATCTTGATGATGCAGCCGTGCTTGTCCACCTGCTCCCGGCTGTCCTCCGGGCTGTGGTACGGCGGCGCCGGCTCCGGCTCCTTGGCCCCGAAGTAGGCCTCGGTCTCCGTCGGGGGGATGCCCATGCGCTGCATGTAGATGCTCACCAGGAAGTCCAGCTTCTTCTCCATGGACAAGACCTGCAAGAGGCGCTGCTGGGCCCGGCCCCTCGGGGAGGGGGGTGTGGGGCGCTCCCTGGGGAGACACTGGGGGTCCCGGGCTGGTCCTGGGAGGTGGGGCTCCTGGGTCGTTCCCAGGGGAGATGCAGGGGAGGAACCACTGCTCCCAAGAGGTGGGGCGCAGGAGCAGGACCCAGGGCAGCTCAGCATCTGACCCCACCGGTCAGTGTGTGCCGCGGGCCCCTCGTGTGTCTGGGCTGCCCCTGCTGCCTGCCGAGCATCCGCCGTCAGAGCAAACACTCCAGGGAAGGGGCCGGCTGTTCATCCCCCCCGCCCAGGCCAGAGGACCCACCCCAGGCACGGGTGGTGGGGGGTCAGGCAGGAGGCCACCCGAGGACGGCGGGCCGGTGTGACCCCGGCAAGCTCCCCGGGGACCCCCAAAGGATGCGCGAATGCAAGCTATGCCCAGCAGCTGCCCCCACCCGGGCACTGTGGCCCTCGGGTGCTGTCGGGAAGGAAAGAGCCTGAGCCCAGCAGTGGTCCGTGGTGGGATCTGCAAGGTTTGGCTGGAGCAGCCGCAGCCAGGACGGAGCCACGTGCCCCACCCAGCCTCTCCTACCTGCCTCTCCACCTTCCCGAGACGCCCCATCATGCTGACGTCCTCTGGCAGCTCCGCATCCGCCGGGCCCTTGGTGCGGTCCTTGTCTGCGATGGCCGGGCCCCGCCCCACGATCTGGTCCACTCTACCGGGAACAGAGACCCGCCCCCACGCATGAGTTCGGTTGGGTGCAGCAGGGCCCTGGCCCTCTCCTCCTGAGCCAGGCCCAGCCCAGAGCCGGCCACGGGGGCAGTGGGTGCCAGGCCAGACGGACACTGGTGCGTCCGTGTCACCCTGCACTGACACGCAGGGGTCCGGTGCCCTGTCCGTCCCGTCCCAGTGGGTCTGGCACATTAGCGAGGAGTAAAGTGAGGGAGCCCCACCTGGGCCCAATCCCACCTGGCTCCCCCTGGGGCTCCAGCCCCCACCGCCCTCCCAACCTGCCCGCCAGCCCCCTTCCCCGGCCAGGGCTCGCTGGAGGCCCAGAGCGTCACGTGACGGCTGGCGGGGGCCCAGCTGGGCCGCGCCTGAGCCACACCCACCCTGAGCTTTACTCCCATGTAATGTGCCACCGCGGCGCTGGCCCACCCGGTTGACGGGGACGGAGTTAAACGTCTACAGCAGGAACAACAGAAGCGGGAGGCGGTGAGAGCCGCGGCTCCATGCACCAGGACAGGGCGTGGGGACAGAGAGCAGCACGGAAACCACCACGCACAGACCAGCGGGGCGAGACGAAGCCACTGCCAACCAGATTGCAAGTGTGCACGTGCGTTCACACGGGTGTGCCTGTGCACACGTTCATGTGTTTGTGTGCATGTGTGCACATGGGTGCGTGCACTCGTGTGTGATAGTGTGCTGTGTACCTGGGTATGCACATGTTTACCATGTGTGCGTGTGTTCACACAGGTGTGCACGTGCACATTCATGTGCGTGTGTGTACATGGATGTGTGCGCACGTGTGTGATGGGGTGTGCTGTGTACATGTGTGCACAGGTATGTACATGTTTGTGCATGTGTGCATGCGTGTGCACATGTGTGCAGGATGCAGATTTCAGCTAAGTTCCTCTCCAAGGAGGCGGCAGGTCACCAGTGACCGTGAGAAAGGAAGGAGGCTCCTTCGCGGGGCAGGGGCGTCTGTCTGACCAGCGTGGCATCCACAGATGCACACAGCCCCGTGGCTGGGAGGCCCTCGCGGGCGGGCAGGGGCCGCGGGGCGCTGTGGGCTGAGAACTCACTAGGAAGCAAAGGCCCTGCGCTAAGTCTACAAGCCCAGCTGGGCGAACGCAGCTCCAGACGGGTGTGACCGGGCAGGGCCGGCCCAGGCGAGGTCCCGTCTGGCTCTCTGGACTGGAGCCTCACGTGTGATGCGCACCACAGCGGCGCCACCCCAGCCAGACAGGGCCACACCCCACCTTCTGCCTCTGACGTGTGGGGGAGGGCAGGGGGTTCAGGCTCGCGTCAGCCACACTGCAGCCCCTCATGCTCCGCCAGGCGCCATGCTGGGCTCATGCAGGGGGCCAGCCGGCGGGGAGTGGGGAGCTGGGCTCGCCGGTGTTCCCAAGTGTCACATGTTCCAGGCACAGACGCTCGGCACCTTCACCCTGCCACATGACGGGCCGCCCCACTCAGTCCCACGGGAGCCTGGAACAAGGGCCCGGCCTGGAACTTCTGCTGCTGGGCCCGGGGCAGGGTCCTCCGAGACCCTGCGCCACCTCCTGCCCTCAACACCCTGGGGTAGGGGAAGTGCCCAGACGGGCCTTCCGCCCTTATGAATCTCCGTGTCCCCTACCGGGGCCTCCTGGCTCCTGGCTCTGAGTGTCTGGCTGCCGTCCCTGCAGCAGTGCCCAGAGCGCAGGGCTTCGATCTCAGGGTGCTGCGAACGCTGTCCTGCCCCGTCCCCGGGGACTCCCCTCTCATGGGCAGAGCGCCGGCTCGAGACATCCGGCACACTGACCCTCGGCACACAGCGCTGTGCTCCTGGGCTGTCAGCCGGGCGGTGGCGGCCGTGGTCACCCTTCGCGCGCCTGCTTCCACCACGAGCTCTGCCCCTCCTCCACCAGCAGGGCCCCGCGTCCTCCCTGCCAGTCACACTAACTGGCGATGGCAGCACGAGGTGAGAGCCAGAGTCCTGGGGCCCTGCTCGGTGCTGGGCGCCTGGCGGGGTCTCACCTGTTCTTCACGGTGGCGTAGGAGGCCAGAGCTGCCACTGCCGACCCTCGCCCCTAAGGAAGAGCTGCGGAGGCACCACGACCTGCTTGGGGCCACACGGCACCCAGGTCGACCCCAGCGGGGGGCTGGCCTTGGGGGCACCTTGGCGGCCACTGTCCCTGCATCTGATCCTGGAGGTGCTGCCCCTCTGCCCAGGTGGGTGTCACAGGGGATGTCCACGGAGGCCCTGGCTTCCCCAGGAGGACCTGCCGAGAGAGCGCCTGGGCCCTCTCGGTCCCGACACCCCGGCACGGCCTGCCGGGCCCTGTCCCAGGAACAGAGAAAACCCCAAGCCCCCTGTGTCCGTGGAGAGAACAGTGGGGTGTCGCCGTCATGTGGCCTGGAGCAAAGGGCCGGCCATTCACAGAGACAGGCGGGCGCGGCGCCAGCGTCCTAACCTAGGCGAGTACTGGGGCGACTCTCTCGGAGGGGCGGTGGGTCCTTTGGTGGGGTACTTCTTGTGCCGGGGAGTTGAAGGGGGTGGGGGGCCCACAATCATATCTACCCTGGCAGAGCAAACAGAAGAGAGACACCAGCAAATGCATCGTGAGAGCAACACGAGAGGGACAGTCGGCGAGAGAGTGGCAGGAACAGAAGGAACAACCCGCCCGAAACGACAGTGACGCTTTGCAAAAATACGGGAGGCGGCGATGCCGCACCCGCTGGACCTTGGAGAGTCTGGAGCAGGGCCCATGTGTGCACCTATGCACGCCTTGGCATGACCTTCCCGTGTCTCAAGCAAAGCATCTGCCTCCAAGAGCTGGGCGCTGGGCAGCTGCGCTGCTGCCCCCCAGGCGCACGTGGCCGGGGAGTACGTGCGGCGGGAGCCCGCCGGCTGCGGAACATCTGACGCAGCGTCAGCAGCTGACAGCAAACACCCTGCACTCCTCGGGTTGGCTGATTTGTTTGTCTTTCCAGACGGAAAAGGAAGGAAAAGGGAAACTGAGGACGGAAGAGCCTGGAGGACAAACACGGCCGGGGCGGGAGATGTGGAGGCACCCACAGCAGTCGTGACCCGGACACTCTCGCACGCACACGCACCCGCACACGGCACGCGTCATCCCACGCTCGGGGGGGCGGGGGGTACGCTGCGCCAGGCAGTGGGAGGGGCCCTCACGGACAGAGGCATGAACCTGATTCAGGAACAACTCACGACAACAAATGCACGGCCTCCTTGCACGTACTGCAAACGCACAGGCGTGTGCAGTGCTTGTATGTAGCTGAGGGTGCACACCTGTGAGCACGTGTGTGTGAACTTACAGGACACCTGTGTGTGGGCAGCAGGCTAGGGCATGGCTGTGCGTGCACGTGTGTCCGTGTGTGCACACCTATACGTGCCTGTACAGGAGGAGGCACACGTGTGCACGGGTGTGCTCAGGCCGCCGTGTGTGTATATACATGCACGTATACATGGCTCTCAGAATGAGCAGGCCAGTTCTCACACACGTGGGGCCGACAGAGAGAGCGAGTGTGCGCCGGCTACCGCAAGCCTTGGACATGCGTCCCACCCAGCGCCCGCTCAGGAGGCGGCCTCCCCTCTAGCAGAGCACCTGTGTTCTGGAAGAAGAGGTGCCACGTGGCATAACTGCTGCCTAGTGGAGCCCACGGAAACCCTGCAGCTTCATCTCTCAGTAGAACTACTCCATTTCCAATACACATGCACACATGCGTGCACATGTGTCCACACACATGTATGCACCAACACACGTGTGCATACATGGCACAGCACACAGGGTCACAAATGCACACACCCACACATTTGCACACACACAAGCACATGTACATACACCCGTGTACATGTACACATTCAGGGACCCACACGCATGTACACCCACGAGTGCATACATGTGCACACATACATGCGTGAGTGCACACACACACTTGCCCACACGGTGTGCGTGGGGGAGATGGGAGAGACAACAGAAACATTAAAAACAGACAGACCACGTGAAGACACAGCAGAAAGCTGAGAGCCCTGCACGCCCTCCCACACCGGCCCCCTTGGGCGCCCCCACTCGGGCCACGCCTGGGCCCGTGTCCCGGGCTGGGCAGGCAGGTGGAGGCTCTTGCCTGGACTGCAGGCTCTTGATGCGGGACAGCATGTCCAGGTGGCCGGCAGAGTACTGCTCGATGACGTCCATCACGTCGTATGGCCGCAGACTCTCCTTGAACTTCCGCTTGGACACCAGAAACCGCATGACGCTGCAGGGGTGTGGGCAGGGCCGTGAGCCCCGAGAGACCAACCCCGGCCACGCTGCCCAGGCCGGCTCCGGGGTCACAGCCCCTGGAGAGGGCCGCACGGCGCAGCCTCCTGTCTGGGCCGCTCCCGTGGTCTCCTGGCCGTGGGGCAGGCACGCCCCTCCCCGCCACACGTGACGCAGGTGACGTGAGCGGCTTCGTCAGCGACGAGGAGCCAGACTAACGGGGGTGCCAGCCCCAGGCCCCGTCCCCACACCAGCCCGAGGCCAGCATGCCGGGAAGAATGGGCCCTGGAACACCTGCCACGGGGCCGGCGGCATGAGGCCCAGCGCAGGTGCCCACGAGGGAGGCCCCCTCTGTGCCCAGCGGCGCCGCGCAAGCTCCTCACCACACGGCTCTGATGCTGACTTTGAGGCCCGGGGTCAGGTCCTCGGTCACAAACTCGCAGTTACAGCTCTTGTCATCCACGATGTCCTCCCCCGGGAGACTTGCTTCTGGGTGGAAGGAGACAGACCGTGAGGGCACGCGTCGTACCTGGGGCGTCACCTGCGGTCCCGCGGCGCAGGCTCTGCAGGCACCCTACCGGCGCAGCTCCTGTCCCAGAGACCCGCCCCACTGCCGGCCCCTGCCGCTGGCCCTTCTCCGGCAGGCCGTGGCCAGAGGTGGCCGACGTGAGGGTTCAAACGGGCATCCCTGCCCACCGAGGACGGGTACACAGACTGCGCTGTCGCCACACAACAGAATAGTGGCACATGCCACAGCACGGATGAAGCGTGACACGCCACGCTCAGTGAAAGGAGCCACATGTATGATCCCGCTCGTGTGAGACACCCACAAGATTGGGGTGGCTGGGGCTGGGGAGGGGACGGGTGACTGCCAACGGGCGCGGCTTTCCTTTGAAGCGATGAGAATATTCTGGAACTAGACCGAGGTGATGGCTGCAGCACACTGGATGTACTAAATGCCACCGAACTCGTACCGTGGGGGCTCCCTGCCCAGAGCGCAGGCAGGAGGCTGCGGTGCCAGGGGAGGGGGAGCCACGGCCTCACCCACCTTCCGAGTCCTGCCGCGATGCGGCGCCCTTGATCCGGAAGGCCTGGCGCGCCCGGCTGCGGTCCCCGAAGCTCCAGCTCTTGGGCACCTTGCTGGGGCTGTCCTCCAGGCTCTGGTCGGCGCTGGGCGACCGCCGCACCGTCTGGGCCTGGGGGGACCCCTTCCCCTTGGCGGCCACGCCTCGGGGGCTGGAGAAGACACGATCTTTCAAACTGACCTTCTGACTGCTCCCGCAAGAACCGACAGACAGACAGAGGGACACAGAGAAACAGCAAGAGAAGTCACTCTGGCAGGAAGGCGGCCCGAGTCTGCCAGTGCCGATGCAGACCCATGTGGGGCAGATGCAGGACCGCGGCGGGGGCAGCAGGGGCGGCGGCTGAGGGACCAAGCACAGGGGGAGGGGGAGGGGCGGCGGGGGGTACGGCAGACTCCTGCGGCCGGCACAGGTGCAGCCGGAGTTCGGCCGTCCTGGGAGGCGACGGTGATGTCTGCGGACTCTTTTTCTGAGACAGGGTCTCGCTCTGTCGCCCAGGCCGGGTGCAGTGGCGCCATCACCGCTCGCTGCAGCCCCGAGCTCCCAGGCTCCAGGGACCCTCCCGCCTCAGCCTTCCGAGCCGCTGGGGCTGTCGGCCTGAGGCACCACGCATGCCGGCTGTGGACCCGCAAACCACTTCCCGCTGCCACCGGCAAGCGCCGGAGCCTCCTCACACCGTCCTGCCCACCAGGTGACACTCAGCAGAGCAGTCCCCAGACACCCGGGTTGGTGGCTCTTCCCTGAGCGCCTTCCATCTGCCGGGCCTGGCGCATCCGCCCTACCAGCCCTTCCATGGCCTCCTCCACGCGCCTCCAGCCCCCGGGCCTCCAGCACACCCGGCCCTTCCTGTCCAGCCACAGCCTGGGCCTTTCCTGCCACCCCGGGGAGCCTCCTGGCAGGAAGCGGCTTTGGGGGGCTCGGGCTGCCCCATGTCTGGGCTCCACCCGCAGCAGGACATGCCCCTCCCAAGAACCAAATGCCCCAACGCCGGAAGGATGGAAGCGATGAGGCTGGCTCCGGGGGAGTGGGGGCCGCCAGGCCCGCACAGTGGAGTGAGGCTCACGGCTGTGTCCAGCCAGGCCGCTGTCCCCGCGTTCTTGAGGGTCCTCGGCCTCCCTGTCCCCGGGCCCACCTGCTCCAAGGAGACAGGATGGTCCAGTGTGGCCCCCCGCAGTCTGGAGAGCTCAGGCGCGACCCCCTTCCTCCCACCAGCCAGTCTCCGAACCTCCCAGGCGGCTCTGGGCAGGGCCACACGCACGGTCCCCAGCCCTGGACAAGCCTGACGTGGTCACCGACGCCTCCGACGCCGCCCCCCCGGCCCCACCGTGGCTCCCACAGCCAGAGAGACACATCCACCAGACGGTGCAGGTAAGAGAGCCCACGGCACCCGTCCACCCGGCCCAGACACCGCGACGGGGTCAGCGGCGCTCTCCTGCCCATCCCCCAGTCTGCAGGCAACTGCGGAGACATCTGTGCTGGCCCAGGGGTCTCCAAGAGGGAGAGAGAAGCCCCCAGGGAAGACAGCTCGAGGCGTGGGCCCAGTTAGGAAGGCAGAAACCACAGCAGCAGGGTCCCGGCCCCCCGAGATGTCGTGTGTCCTGGGATCATCGGGAGCTGACAGCACCTGCTCGCTCAGGACGCCGGCCAAGTCCACAAGTCTGCGCCCCGCCGGCCTGTCGGTGGTTCCCGCCTCAGCAGAGCCGCAGCGGCCCGGGGAGGACCCAACACTGGGGCGCCTGAGGGGCCATGGGGGCACCAAGGCCCAACCACGCACCAGCTCAGCGGGACCCTGGCTCTGGGATGTTCTCTCCTCCTCAGCATTCCCACCGCTCCAAAGACGGGAATCTGCCCTCCCCCGGCTGGCCCGACGCAGGCAGGCAGAACCGCACTGCGCAGCATCTCACGGTCTCGGGCCTCTCCGCTGTTTCCACCGGGGCAGGCCTGACCGCGAGGGGAGAGAGAAGCAGCCGCTTCCTTTCCAGCCACAGCTAGCAAAGCGTGCGCGGGAGAACGGCGCCACCAGCCACACCCACTCGCGGGGCTGCCTGCATCTGGGAATTGCCCCCGACGGGGCGCCGGCCATGTGGACCGAGAGAGCCGGGTGAGGGGGGCAGAACCCCAGGGTCTGTCGGGAGCCGCAGGAGGGGCTGGAGGTGAACCCCACGGGCCCTCGCGGGAGGAGCCGGACGTCACTGTTAACATTTTCTAGCAGCGAACCCCTCCCCACGAGAAGCAACAGCCCCACCAGGCAGGGGGGACTCTCCAACGGACACGCTACCCAGCAGCACCAGGGGCCTCCAGGGATGCAGCCTCCCCCCTCAATGCCGCCTGGAGGCGGCGCCACATGCAGACAGAGCCACCTGCGGAGCCTCGCCTGGCCTGTGCAGCTCCGTCTGCATCCCTGTCCCCGGCTCCCACCTCGGACCTGAGGGAAGTTCTGCCAGAGGAGGAGACAGCATGGCCAGGTTCGAACACAGCCCTCCCTGGACCTGCGCAGTCGGGGAAACTCCGCACCCTCTGAGCACCCCCCGGGGGCCGCCCAGACTGCCTCGACCCCAGCGCCCGGACCTCGGTGGGGACCAGCAGGCCCACAAGCCGAGGACAAGCACACACGTGGCGCAAGGCTCTCCCACCCCGGCCGCGGTCCTCGGCCAGAACCGCGCCCTCTGCGCAAAGTCATCGCGGCACCTGTAGCACCTGCACATCAGCGCTCGCAGGGGTCAGGCTGGGAGGAAGCCCAGCCCCGGCCACTCCTCCCCTGCCTGCCGCAAGCACGAGATCGCGATCGTCACGCTGGGCACCGTCTACGGAGACCTGCCCGGCCCAGTCTGGACTGACAGAGGCCCGCAGGGAGGGAGGGCGGACGGGCACCCGAGAGATGGCGCAGGCAGAGCATGGTCCGCGTTGTGCTGCCCTGGGCTCCCGCCGCCCACACTTGCACCGTCTGGTCTCCAGACAGCCGGAGCCCAGCCCCTGCCTGAGGGACCAGCCTCGGCCAAGGCACTGCGGACACAGCAGCTCTGGCCAAACAGGGCAGCGTCCGCCAGGCCACGCAGGCGGCACCTCCCAGGCAGGCACATGCGCTCGCCCTTGTCGGAGCCACAGACCGTCTCCCCCACGAGCAGCGAGAGACGCCACACAGAGTCGCGTGGGTGGGAGGCGGCCCGCCGGGATGGTGGGGGGGTCCGGAGCATGCAGGGACATGGATGTGCAAGCACGGCCGAGCCCGGCCCTGCCCGGTGCCGCTGCTCCAGGCCAGCACCGCCGGGCACATGCACACACCCAGCATAGCGCCGCCACCCACACGCTGCCAGCTGCCCCTGCTGGGAGGGACGGGCCCCAGAGCGAGCAGCAGGACAGCCACGGGGGTGGGGAACGGGGGAGTGCAGGCAGGGCCCTCGGTGCACGGGCAGCCTCCCCACCGTCCTGCTCTAGCCTGTCCCACGCCAGGCCTGGCAGTCGGAACAGGGAGCCGCAGGCCTTGGCTTTCTGGGGTGTCTGCTGTGTCAGGAGGCGCTGCCTCCCGCGGGCAAGGCGGCCGGCAAGGTGTGGCCATCCTCAGGCGTGCAGGAGGGGTGCCAGGACCAGCCCCGGAGGAAGCTCCCAGAGAGCAGTCAGGGAGCCCAAGGGGCCTGGATGCCTTGCTGGGCCCGCGCCCCGGCCCCTCCTGCTGCGTGCGGGCGTCACCCCTGCCCGGCTCCGCCCTGCACGTGCGGCGTCGCTGGGACCGGTGGGCACCGGGCGCTCCACCACCAGGGGCTGGGGAGGCCGAGCTGCCGGTCAGACTGGGGTTGGGGCGCCAGCCTCCCCGACTCTCCAGAACCTCTAACAAGCAGGGAGGAGCCGTGCAGCAGGGGCCAGTCCGTGCGGCGCGTTCCGTGGTACCTAGAGCGTCCAGGGCAGCATCCACACGGGGACCCTCTGCACGGTCTGCCTTTACTGCAAACGAGGAGAGCACAGTTAGTCCTGGGGTGCCGGCAGCAGGGTGTGACCAAGGAGCGGGAAACTGAGGCAGGGCACCCCCTGGGGTGGCTCTAGGCTCCCAGTCCTGGCCACAGAGCTGGCGTCTGATTGAGGACAGCGGGGAGGGTACCCCAGAGTCGTCGTGGCCTGGAAAAGAAAACAGCCCCCTATTTTTGGAGGAAAAAAAGGCCTTGTTTTTTCCCCTCCAAAAATATCTTTTCCTTCCAAAGCCACAGCTTGGGGTTTGTGTCTTAAAAGACGTATTATTTTTCGCTATATTCATGCCAACGAAAAAATAATACGTGGACCAAGACCTTGCAAAGGGCTCGCTTGGGATGGACGCGGTCCCAGGCGGGGACTGGTTGGAGCGCGCACTGCCGGGGATACCAGCGAGTGCGGTCGGCTCTGGGCCTCAGTTAGCCCAGGAGGGAAGGGAGCCCCGGAGGGCTCGGGTCACGGCGGGGTCGTCTCGCAGCAAGTGCTCACCCTAACCTCCTGCGGAGCCGTCCCCCAGCACAGCCCCCCGCGCTTCCCTAGTCACGCAGGCGTTGGGCGTTTTCCAAGAACCTCCCTGGAAACCCCTGAGACTCCTCTCTGCATCGGAGCGTGCAAATTTTAAGGCAAAAAATGGAATAAGCAGCAGCTACAAAAAAGCTCCCTTCTCCTCCAGGCGTCTCCCCGCCGTGGCAGGTGTCTCCTCTGAGGCGGCTCTTCTCAAACTATGCACCAGGGAACCCCGGCACGCAACGGTCTCTCCCGGGAAAAACAAGCTCCGGGAGGAAAGTGCTCAATGCTCCGTTTTCCTCCCCCGTTTATTTAAACACCAGCGCTCCCCACGGCGCGCTGTCCGTGCGAGCATCTCTGCACTCACAGAGCACACACCCCGCTGACCCTGTGAATGGGCTGCTGCCCGGACCCCACCCGGCGCGGCGACTTCTGCTCCCGCGGTACGGGGCGGCTGCGGTGCCCCATCTCTGCGGCCAGGGCAGAGGCTCAACCCTGCTGCTGGCCGGCTTGCTGTTAGCTCGATTTGCTGTTAGTAGCTCGACGTCTGGCCCAGGCAGGAGTGCTCCCTCGGGGACAGTGCTCCCTCGGGGACAGTGCTCCCTCGGGGACAGCGCTCTCTCAGGGACACCGCTCCCTTGGGGACAGTGCTCCCTTGGGGACAGTGCTCCCTCGGGGACAGCGCTCCCTTGGGGACAGCGCTCCCAGTGACCTGCCCCCAAGGCCCTGGCTGCTTGCAGGCCTCACCCGAGGGCAACCGCTACTCCTCAGGCTGCTCCAGGCCAGTCACACCGAAGCCTGCCCGGCACCCCCCGGGGTCCTCAGGCCCAAACACGGGCCCCCCGGCAAAGGAGCGGGAGGCAGACAGAGCCTCTGGTTTCCCGAAACTTTGAAGGCCCCCAGTTTAGACACTAACTTTGCCCAAGAAGCACCTCCCAGGACCTCGCAGCCCAATTCCGCGGTGGAGGAAGTTCTAAAGCCGCACAATCTGATGTGGTGGCCACGGGCCACGCCTGGCCAGGATGAGTTTCTAACTGCACTTGAATTGTATGAGTGTTGACTTCTGCAGCCACGCATGGCTAGTGGTCCCTGTGTCATCGTCTGAGAGCCACCATCTGCCTAGCACGACCCTGCCGCACTGGGTGCACGAGGCGCCTGCCTGGGGCCGCGTGGTGCCCCGTCCACTCTGGGCTGAGCCTGAGGCTGGCACTGGCTCCTGTCCTGCTCATCAGTCCCGTCAGAACCGCCCAGCAGGCCTCGAGCTGGGGCGGGGAGCAGACAGGCCCACAGGGGTCCTGGGCCCACGAGGGTGGGGCAGAGACGCCCACAGACGCTGACCGGGACCAGACAGAACAGATGCACCCACACATGCAGCCACCCCCGCTGTGAGGGGCAGAAACAGACACGGAGTCTGGGGCTCCCCCCGGCACGGGGCAGGGGCTGTGAGAAGCACGACAGGCAACACGGACAGTCGCAGCCACGAGAGACGCACGCGGAGCAGCACAGGCTGCCCCGGCCCATCCGGCACGGGGGCCCCACTGGACCCCACTCAGCAGGACCGGGGGTCTTGGGGCTGAGTGAGGGTCCTGCGTGCACATCATCCACCTGCCCGGACCAGCTGGCCCCAAGGGCCCTGTGCAGGACCCACGTCCAAAGGACAGACTGACGCGGCCTCTGGCCCCCACATTCAACTGTGCCCGGCGGGGCAGCGCGGCGGGGCGCTGGGGAGCCCGACCCCTCAGCACCCTACAGAGCAGCCCCTCGGGGGCCACACTCAGCAGAGCCACTCCCTGCACACTGACCACGTGTGGTGACAGAGGGGTTCTGGCTGCCCCAGGCCAGGGACAGCGACACCGCCCGTTACCTGGCTGCGGGAAGCCCCCCCAGAACGCAGGGGTCTTCACCGGCAGAGGCCGCTCCTCAGTCCACGGCACCCCAGGCACCTTCCGCAGCCTCAGGCCCGTGGCGGCTCAGCGCTGCTGCAGAGGCCCCGTGGCCCTCCCGGTGGAGGGAGCCGGAATCGTGGCATCGGGCGTCCAGGGAGGGCTGGGGCGGGCAGGTGCGGCCCTCAGGGAAGGGCGTGGGGAGGCACAGGCAGGCAGGGACCACTGGACACGCGGGAGGAGACGGGGCAGGCAGCGGGGAGCCACGGAACATACCAGAGAGCCCGGAGGCCCCGCGTGTCCTCACCTGGAGTCGGCATCAGGCCGGCACCTCCTCCCCACAACAGAGCAGACGAGGAAGGGGCCCGAGAAGGGCAGTGACAGTGAGTAAAGCACTTGGGGGCGGCAAGGGTGTCCGGGTGGGGGCGGGGGCAGGAGGGAGAGAGAGAGAGAGAGAGGCTGAGACCAGAGCCATGGCCAGCTACGCTACGGCGGCAAGCACGGGAACGCGCCAGACCGCGGGGCCACACGCGGGCGCCCCTAGCAGAGGTCGGAACAGTCAGAGGAGCCTCCGGGTCCGTCCCTGGCCTTGGGCGTCCCCCCAACAGCGACACTGAGGCCGGCACCCCCCACCCAATAAGCGCCAGGGCGTGGGCTCTCCTCTTAACCGCGCCTGCGCCGGCCACGCCCAGGGCTCCCGCTGGCGAACGCTGACCCAGCTCCCCAGGCTCCCGCCACGGGCTGCTCATCGGCTGGTTGGGGCAAAGCGTGGCCAATCTTCTCCATTCAAGGCACGACCCTAAGCCCCCTTTCATGGGGTCTGGGGGGTGGAGGCCTGCCCCTTCTCCAGTTGCGTCCCCACCCCGAGCCCGTGTCTGGTCTGAGTCCCCAGCGCAGGAGCCACAGGGGAGGGCAGGCGTGGTCTTGGCCGGGGTCTGGGGGCCGATGTACTCTGCGACGTGTGGGGACAGGGACCCCGCTCAGAGGAGCTCGGGAACTTGCAGGTGGGAAGGGGGTCCCCAGACTCAAAATCTGCGAAATGAGCTTGATTTTATTTTTAATACTAGGGAAACGGCAGAGCGCTGCTCCCTCCTCCACCCCGTCCCTGGTTGCCTGACACACGCAGAACCTGGGGGACCAGCGGGGGACGGGGAGAAGGAACCGACCTTGACCGAGGAGGCCTGACTCGGGAGCACCAGGGACCCCGAGTCTCTCCCACGCGCTCCAGAGACTGTCCACAAACTCGGAGCCTCTGCCCAGCGTTGGGCGAAGCCCCTCCTCCCACCCCGGGTTCTCCGCCCTGCGCCGTGAGGGGCCTGGGCTGCGTGCCTGGAGCGGAGAGAGTGCTCTAGCAGAAGCCCTGCCCGGTCCCGGGGCTGGGCTCCTGGGCGGCTGCAGGAAGCCCACCCAAGAAGCCCCCAGCTGCCCGATCTGCCGCCGCGCCACAAAGTCAGCCCAAAGCACGGGTGGGGCAAGCGAGGAAGACTCCAGGGCCCAGGTCCCCACCCGCACACCAGGCACACCGCAGCCCGCACGGCAGCCGCTGCCCCCGCGACACACTGCACACACACAGAGGAGCAGGGCCACAAAGACCGGACGGGCGTGCACACGCAGACACACGGGCGTGCACACGCAGACACACGGGTGGCCGGAGGCAGGAGGCACTGACCTTGGGGACGGCTCTGGCTGCGGCTCCTTCCTGCACAAGGAAGCAGCAGAGTCGGCAGCTGCCACGCAGCCCCACGGCGTCCTCCAGCCCCTGCCCACCCCAGGGCCCCGCGGGTGGGGGCTGTGTCACAGGGGCTCGGGGAAGGGCAGGTGCGGAAACAGCTGGCCCCGGCCTGCGCTGACCTGAAGGTGAGTCCCGACTTGCTCTTGAGGCTGCGCAGCAGCTCCAGCTGGTTCAGCGGGGGGATGAGCCTGGCGAGAGGAGGCCGTGGGTCAGCTGCGACCTCAACCCGCCCTCAACAGCGCCCACAGCTCACGTGGCAGAGCGGCTGTCACGCGCGAGGCGTGGCGTGGCCAGGCTCCGTGGCAGCACCCACCCTTCCGCCCCCGGCTGCCCCTGGACGTGGGCCGTGACCGCAGGGCTGAGACCCTGGCCCTTGCAGCCCGGGCAGGCGGAGGAGGGGCACAGCCGGGGGCTCCCTCCTCCCCACTCCCCGACCCCTGGACATCCCCAGGGCAGCACAGCTACAAACAGCACCCCAGCAGTTGGGGCCTCGGTCCCTCTCTGCCAAGGGCAAGGGACCCGGCTGTGCTCCAAGCCCCCTTCCCCATCCCGCTCATGCCCACCCCGCCCGCCTGCCCCCCTCACTGCCACCCCAGCCCCCGGTGTCCCAGCTGAGGTGCAGCCGCACCTGGCCCCTCGGTCCCCTGCAGCCCCAGAGGGACAGTCCTGTGGGCTCTGCACCCCCCGTCTCTCCCGCTCCCCCGGCCAGAGGGTGCCCACGGTCCAGGGGGGTCAGGACCAAGTAGGGGCCCAGGCGCCGGTCACCTTCACCACGAGCGTGGCAGAGCCCCGCACGGGCCAGAGTCTGTCTCGAGGGGACAGCTGGCCACCCCCCAACTCAGGCCCTGGTTAGAGACACGCGACATCAGCCCTCAGCCAGACGGAAGTCACGGAGGTCACGCCTCAACACACAGCAGCAGCAGCACCCGGACAGACAGGCCTCTGGCGGGGCTGCAGCACGGATGTGCACATAGCCCCCGCCTCCTCCGGGGGCGGCCGTGGAGGACGAGGGTGTGATGTGCCAACGGAGGGGAGAGGTGCATCCCCTGGACCGGGCAGCGGCTGGTCTGGGCTCAGCCAGCTTCAGGGCGGGCCAGGTCTCCGCACATGTCGGGGGCATCTTATTTCTGAGCCTGTTGGGGTTGGGGGTGGCCGAGGAGCCGGACCAGCCACTGCCCAGCACGGCAGCCTCTTCCCTTCTGGGAGTGGTGGGGTCAACGTCCTAACAGGTTCCCAGGAGGGAGGGGCCATGTCTGCCCCACAGGAGGGAGGGGCCCCGGAGAAGCCGCCCCCACTCCTGGCCGCCCCACGCTGTGCAGGGCTCAGCTTGGGCACCGTCACCAGGCACCGGCCCACCCGCTCCACAGGGACAAGCCCCTGGACGGTGTGAGCAAACTACCCCATCCCCTCGCAGGCCGCGGGGAGAGCCCCTTGAGCACACGCTGATGGGTCAGGGGCGAGACAGTGCGTCTCTGCTCCCCAGCCGGGACACCCCCCTTGATGCAGTGGAAAGACTCGGGGGGCTCGAGTCCAGGGAGGGAGACCCCAAAGCCGGGCCCCAGAGGTGAGCTGTCCAGGGCAGGACTGTCACTGGCCCGGGCCGTGCCCTGCGCTGGGGCGGAAGCACCACGTCCACCACTCTCGCCGGGCTCGTAGGTGGGGGCTGTGAGCGGGGTGGGGCGACGAGGGGGGGAGGCAGCTACCAGGACAAGGCAGGAAGCAGGACAGGAACAGAAGACAGGACAAGGACCCAGCAGCAAAGAAGCAGCAGCTGAGGAGGGAGTGGGGACACGGGGAGGGCGGGCACGGGGGCTCCAGGCAGGGCGGGCCACGGGGAGACAGGCCTAGACTCCAGCAGGGGGACCACGCGGGGCACGGTGCGGGGTACCGGGGGGCGGGGTGGGCCGGGCCACGGGCCCAGACAGAACGAGAATCACACACACGGCGTCCGTCCCATGCATGTCCTACCTGGAGGCCCCGTAGGTTTGAGTTTGTGAGCTTTGGAGTGTTTCACACACACACACACAGGGAAAAGAACGGAAATTTTTTAAAAAGAACAGGATAAGGAAAAGAACGTGAAAAAAAAGTCAAGGAAAGTGGGGAAACAACAGAACAAAGAAAATTAGCGGGAGGGCCACCCTGTCCCCAACCCTGGGCTGGGAGCGGCCGCTCTGCACGGAGCACGGCTCGCGGGTGACATCAAAAGCCCACATTTCCGGGAAAGACGGGCACGGCCAGGCCCTCGAGGCTCTGTCTTCCAGAGGTGTGGGTGGGACGGATGCCAAGAGAGGGGCCAGGGAGGCCCTGAGGACAACTTCGATGGCAAGGACCACCCAGGACTCAGCACCCTCCTCCGGGGGACTCCCCGCTACAGAGGCAGGAGTGGGGATGCCCCTGGCCTGTCCGACCACGACTGACTGTGGGACCCTCAAGGGGACACCCCCCACGCCTGGAAGTCCCAGCCCTATGCCCACCCCACCCTCAGGACGGCTCAGGACAGAAACACACCCCGGGGCTGGGGGGGACTCGGGGCAGTGAACAGGCAGGCAGGGGGGCAGCGCCCACCCCAGGGGACTCTGGCCCGGGGCATTGGGGACCCTCAGCACCTCTCATCCCAGACCAGCCGCACAGAGACGTCTGGGGGCTGCCACCCACCCCCGAGAGACAGGAAACCTGGGACACTGCCCTGCGGCCTCGTGGCTCACCTGGCCTGTGGGCCCTGCCCCCCCACAGCCTCCCAGGAGGCTCTCTGGGCCTCCCTCCTCTGCTGCCCGGGGCTCCTGGGGGTCTGTGTGCTCAGTCCTGCTGGGGGCACCTGGGACCCTCAGGATAAGCCAGGTCCCCTGAGCCTCACTGTGCTCCGGGTGACCTTCCCTCCCCCAGCAGCAGCCCTGGTCTGGCTGGAGGTCACAGCGACCTTCCACCCTGCAGGCCTGGGAGCTGCAAACCCGCCTGGTGCTGGAGGCCTCGGGGAGGGGCCCATCCCGGCGGCGCCCGTGACACAACGCGAGCCCCAGCCAAGGAGCGGAAAGCAAAGGGCAGGGAATGAAGGTGAGAAACACAAGCCGAACGCTAAAAAACAAAGAAAAAAATTAATGCTTCGAAATAAATCACACACAGAATTCCTTTTTGAAATATACATACATTTTAAAGAAAAAAAATCAACTGATCGAAATAATGAACAACAAAAAAATGGGGTTTGAGAACAGGTGGGAAACAGAAAACACAAGCGGTGTGCGGGCCTGGCGGTACCTGTACATGGGCACCGTGACCGTGCGCTCGTAGTACTGCCACGTGGAGTGCAGGTCCGTGCGCGACAGGTTGGTGGCGTAGAACCTCCAGGCCGACTGCGGGGAGAAACGGGGAGGGTCAGCGAGGACGGCAAGGGCCACCCTGCCCCGCCGGGGACCTTCTGCCCTGGAGCCGCGGCCACGGCGCCCGTCTCGACCCCACAGCCTCACTCTACCTGCTGCGGGACAGATAGGCAAGATCCCAGCTGGACGGTGGAGCCGTGCTCCTGGGTACGGGAGCTTACGGGGAGCCCGTGTTCTCCCTGCCCCAGCCTCACGGAGGAGGAGGAGGAGGAGGAGGAAGAGCAGGTCGCGCCTCCATCCGGCCAGCGGTGAGCGGGCGCCAGGCGCCGTGTGCTTCCCCAGTCAGGGGGTCGGGGACACTGAGCACAACTCGGCCGTGAGCTGCTATTCTCACTGACTCCACTTAGCCTGGATTTCTGTCCCCACCTTTTTTTTTGGTGCTGAGATGCACGTAACACAAAATTCACCATTCGACCAGACTCCCCAGAGACTCCCCACTCCAGATACTGCCCGTGGCACCGTGCGCCAGGTGGCCTCTCTGCGTGGCTCTTTTCACTGGGCAGAGTGTCCTCAAAGCCCACCCCTGCTGTAGCGTGTCACAGCCTCGTTCCTGTGCACGGGGGTTGGGCAACATCCTGTCCGTGGACACGTCACAGTTCGCCTGTCCGTCGACCGACAAACCGCGGGGCTGCTTCCACGCTGGGGCTGTGTGAACATGGCCACTGTGAAATCTGTGCGGTTTTTGGCTGAAGACCTATTTTAAACTCCTTTGTCTACACCCGGGAGTGACACTGCTGGTCACGGAAGCCCATGTTGAGGGACCCCACAAACTGTGCTCCGGAGTGGCCGCTCATGCTACACTCCCACCAGCGACGCGTGAGGGTTCCCTTCTCCACGTCCTCACCAACACTTAGTTTCCATTTTTTTAAATTATTTCGCCACCCAGTGGATGCACAGAGGTGCGCACTGCGGTTCTGACGCGCACTTGCCAAACGACCACGAGGAGCGCACCTTGTCCCACGTCACTGGCCGCGTTATTTCTCCTTTGCGGCCTCCGTCAGACGCTTCGGGTTGTGTTTGTGCCACTGCGCTGCAAGAGTTCCTCACACTTCCTGAATACTAAACACGCACAACACACACGGCTGGCCCATGTTCTCTCCCACTCCGTGGGCCATCTTGTCACTCTCTCTCGAGTGTCCTTAGAGGCACAAAAGCTCTTCATGAAGGTCACGTCCGACTTTTGTTGCTTGTGCTTTTGGTGCCGCTCCTAAAAACTCAAGATCTGGAGGTGCGCATCTATGTTTTCTCTTTCCGATTTTTAGTGTTAGCTCCTATATTTAGGTTCTTGATCCATTTCTAATTTTTGTATATGGCGTGAGGTAAAGATCCAGCTTCATTCTTTTAAGAACAGATATCCAGTTGTCCCAGCAACAGTGGTTGGAGAGACCGTTCCTTCCCCACTGGATGGACGCGGCGCCCGTGTGGAAAATCCGCTGACTGCAGATGTGGGTTATCTCTGGACTCTCAGTTCTGTCCCCTTGATCCGTATGTCTGTCCTTACATAAGTACCACACTGTTTTGATTACTGTAGGTTTGTAGTAAGTTTGAAATTGGAAACTGTCAGTCCTCCAACTTTGTTAACTTTGTTCTTCTCTTTCAAGACTGTTTTGGCTAGTCAGGGGCCACGACAATTCCTACAAATCTTGGAATCAGCTTTTACATTTCTGCAAAAAACGGGCATTGGGATTATGATAGGGATTGCACTGAATGTGCAGGTCAATTTTTGCTAAGGCCGTATGAACACGATTAAGATTCTTACAGCCCATGAACACAGCATGTCTTTCCATTTATGTCGTTCTCCACTGATTTATTTCAGCAATGTTTTGTAATGTAGTTTTCAGTGTACAAGTTTTGCACTTCTTTGGTTAAATTCATTCCCAAGTATTTTATCCTTTTTGACAGAATCGTAAATGGAATTATTTTAATTTTCCTTCTAAATAGATTGTTCCTTGCTGATGTACACTGATTTTTGCGTGTTAATCTTCTATCCTGCAACTTTGCTGAATTCATTTATTAGCTCTGACACTTTTTGTGGAATATTTAGGATTTTCTGCAAATAAGATGTCATCTGTGAATAGACAGTTTTACTTCTTCCTTTCTCATCGAGATGTCTGCGTTTGTTTTGTTCTGGTTTTCTTCCCCTGCCTAATTGCTCTGGCTAACACTTCTGCATACGAAACATGTAAATATTTCTAAACATTAAAAACTTCTAATACTAAACACTTCAATAGGTAAAAGCTGTCATCCTTGTCTTGCTCCTGGTCTTACGAAGCATCCAGGCCTTCACCACTGAGCACGACGACAGCCGTGGGTTTCTCACAGACGCCGTCTGCTGTGCCGGGGAAACACCCTTCGGTGTCCAGCTGTTGAGTGTTGTCATTACGAAAGGCTGTTGCATTCTGTCGAGTGCTTTTCCTACCCAACCAATCCTTCACTCTCCTGATGTGACGTGTTAAAATGGCCAACCGCTCATCTGAGCCCGTGGCACCCCCGGGATCGATCCCACACGGTCGTGGGACAGACCCCTGAATATGCTGGGGACTTTGCCACCCATATTACCTACATTTCACATCCGTAATGTCTAAAGGATACACTGACCTGTAGTGCTCTCCTGATGTCTGTGCGGCTTTCGCTCAGGGCTGAGTCGGGAAGTGCCGCCTCCTGCCTTTTGGAGGAGTTTGGGAAGAACTGGCACCAACCCCCCTCCGAATGTCTGGAGCGTGCGGCAGGGAAGCCATCCAGCCACGCGCTTCTCTGCGTCAGGAGGTTTCTGACGCGTGACTCAATCTCTGTTAGGTAGAGGCCTGTTCACGTCTTCCTGAGCCCATGTTGGCAGTTGGGGCGTTTCGGAGAATTTGTCTGTTTTATCCAGTTGTCCAGTTTGTTTGCACACAAAGTTGTTCACAGTCTCCTCACCCGATTATCTTTGTTTCTGTGACGTCCCCACTTCCATTTCTAATTCGGGGAACCTGCTCTCTCCTCTCTTCTTAATCTAATTAGAGGTTTTCAATTTTGTTGATTCTTTTCAAAGAACCAACTTTTGGTGTCGTGGATCTGCTCTACTTTCAAAGTTTATGCCTGTCCTAATCTTTATAATTTCTCTCCTTCTGCGAGCTTAGAGTTTTGTTTGCTGTTCTTTTCGCAGTTCCCTAAGGTGTAAGGTACGCTATGGTTCGAAGGTGTCCCCCAAAGCCTCCTGTGTTGGAAACTCGGTCCCCAGGGCAGCCGTGTTGAGAGGTGTGACCTTTGGGAGGTGATGGGGTCGTGAGGACTGTGCCTTCATGAATGAATGAATCCTTTCACGGATTCATGTATTCATGGGTTATTGAGGGAAGGGTCAGTTATCGTGAGAGCACGTCTATTATCAAAGCCAGTTCAGCCACGTCTTGTCAGCCCCTCACCCCGTGCTGCCCTGTGTCACCTGCAGAGAGTCCCACAAGCAGTAAGACCTTCACGACCTGCAGCCCCTAAACCTTGGACTTTCCAGCCTCCAGAACTGTAAAAACTTAATTTCTTTTCTTTATAAATTAGCCAGTCCCAGGTAATCTGTTACAGCAATCTACAGCAACAGAAAACAGACACGTTGCAAACCGAGGATATAACACTGCAATACAGGCTTTTGTGTCTACCTGGGTATTTATCCCTACAGTGTTCACACGGCTTGAGCTCTGTCCAGCGGCCTTTAACCTCAGCCCGGAGGACTCCCTTCAACATCCCCGTAGGGCGAGCCTATTAGTGACAAACGCCCTCGGCCTTTGTTCTTACGGGAATGTTTTATTTCTCTTTCGTTTCTGAAAGAAAGTTTTGCCAAACATAGAATTCTTGGTTGACAAGTTTTTTTTTCCTTTCAAGACTTCAAATGTGTCATCCCACTGCCTCTGGCCTCCACGGCTGCAGGAGAGAAACTCATTGTCAGTCTTACTGGGGACCCTGCAGGTGAGGAATCACTTCTCTCGCGGCTTCGAGAGTCTGTTTGTCTTTGAGTCTCAGCAGTGGATGATCATGTGCCTCGGTGTGGCCTCCCGGAGCTGACACCGTTAATACCTGGAGTTCGCTGACTTCTCGTATGTACGGATTCAAGTCGTTCATCTCACATGTGGGGTGTTTTCCGCCATTACTTCTTCAAGTATTCTTTTTGCACCTCTCTCACTCCGCTCACTTTGCTGGCGCTGACACACCTGACGCCATCCCCCGGCCCTCTAAGGCTCTGTTCAGTTTTCCTCTTTCTTTTTTCCTTCTGAGAAGAAATAATTTCAACTGACCTGTCCTTGCGTTTGCTAATTTTTCTTTCTGCTGCTCAAACCTGCTGCTGAGCCCCCTCTAGCGAGCTTTTCATTTCAGTTATTATACTCTTCAGCTTCGGGCTCTCTACCTGGCTCCTTTTTATAATTCCTGTCTCTGAGTGATGCTCGATTTGGCGAGACATCATTCTCCTGATTTCCTTGAGTCCTTTCCCATGGCTTCCTTTAGTGTTCTGAGCATATTTAAGACAGTTAACTTAGTCTTTGTCTAGTAGGTTGAATGTTCGAACCTCCTCAAGGAGAGTTTCTATTAATTTCTTTTCTCCTGAGCATGAACCACACTTTCTTATTTCTTTGCACACTTCATAAATTTTTGTTGGAAATTTGACATTTGGAATACTACACGGTGGTCACTCTGAACATCAGATCATCCTCCCTCCCAGAAAGGACTGTTGCTGCTTGTTGTTGGCAGTCATTGGTGACTTTCCTAAACTATTTTATAAAGACTATTTTTTGTCATGTGTGGTCACTGAAATCAAATTGTCAACAGTGGAGTGAGATTTTGGGGGCATTTTTGTTCTTCTTTATACTCTATTGCATTTTTAAAAACAGCCATCTAGAGTTTTTATACTGAGAGACAAATACGTACGTACATTAAAGCAGGCTGGACCCAGGGCTAAGACCACAAGAGCTGCATCTTTTTTTTCATGTATTTTTGTTTTTGTTTTAAAGAGACAGGGTCTCACTCTGATGTCCGGGTGGCAGCGCAGTGTCTACTCACAGGCGCCATCATAGATCACTGCAGCCTTAGCCTCCTGGGCTCGAGCAAGCCTCCCACCTCAGCCTCCTAAGCAGCTGGGTCTGCAGTCACGTGCCACCTTGCGCTGCACGAACTGTATGTTTAAAAAAGAGACACAGGAGAGCCCGGGGCCACGTCCAGCTCCAAGTGCCCCACAGGTCCGACCCTGGTAGAGCTGAGGGCGTCCTGCCATCCTGCTCAGGTTGCAGGCTCGGGAACGACTTGCTGGATGCCAGAGTGGCCACTGGGCCCCGCCTCCTGCGTGACGGACAGGGCTGAGTGGGGTCAGGCTGCACGGCTCAGGGTCCACAGCCAGGCTCAGCAGTCAACAGACAACGCTCAGGCGCCTACTCGCGGCCGAGTGCCGGCCTCTCTCTCAACCCTGCAGCTGCAGAACGAGGGAGCACCTACCTGCCGGATGCTGAGGACGATGACACGGATGGCCGGGGCTCAGCACCCGCACAAGACAAGGGCCACCCACTGGGTCACTGGTGTGTGACCTCCGTGTCTGAACGTTTCTCAGCACACTGACTTAGAACCCACCTCCCGTCAACGTATTCCTGGGAGGAACACGGGCGGCGACCCCGTCTGCAGACAAGGAGCTGCCAGAGACGGAACCTCAGGCCGAGGCCGGGCAAGCAACATGGCTGGACGGGACAGGGCTCCCCTGGTCCCCAGACGGGGGCCACCAAGACTCACCTGGATCAAGCCGGCAGCGGGGTTCCGCCTCTTCTCAAAGTGCTTCTGCCGGTGCTGCTCCTGCACCTTCAGGGCAAAGCCCGACCCCAGGATGCCCTGTGAAGTGTCAGGCAGGTCACGCCGAGACCCAGCCCCACTGGGCAGGGCCGGGCCACTTCCCGGGACCCACGTCCTCCCCGCTCGGCAGGGCCGGGCCACGTCCCAGGACCCACATACTCCCCGCTCGGCAGGGCCGGGCCACGTCCCAGGACCCACGTGCCCACTGCCACCACAATCCATTGCCCAGGGGGGCTCCACCTTCCAACATCACTCCCCCACTTCCAAACTGGGAGACCAAACTGGGAGAAGCCCTTACATTTGGGGTCGAGGAAACCTCTGGCTTACAGGAGACACAGCCAGACCTGCGCAGACCCAGAGGGAACATTCCTGCCCTGGTGTATGCGCCCCGAAGGCAGTCCTGAGATGAGTGCCCCACCCTCGAGGCAGCCAGTGCCTGTCTGCCCTGCCCTGCTGCACGGGACGGCCGGCAGAGGCCTCCCACCTCCTGCCTGCAATGGCCCCTTGGTCCCCCGGAGACCAGAGAGGGCCTGTGCTGCTGGGCAGCGGTGCTCCAGCCAGGAGGACCCCCCTGCACAGCCCCACCCCAACGAGGAGCAGCTGCCAGTCACCCACAGGGCAGCAGAAGCCACACCACGGCCTGGGAGTGGTCACGGGGCGCCGGGCGCCACCAGTGCAGGGCTGGGGCCTCCAGGCCAGCGACGAGACCCCGTCTCCCGCAAAGGCAGGAGGGCGCAGGACTCACCGCCGGGAGAGCGAAGAAGGAGACACCAATGAGGGTGAAGGTAGCCGCCAGGAGCCTCCCATTCCAGGTCTGGGGGTACTTGTCCCCATAGCCGATGGTTGTCAGGGTGATCTGTGGGACGCGGGCTCTGGTCACACGGGGCTTGTTGCACCCCGAGGGCAGGCTGGACGCCGGCCGCCCACCTGGTGGCCTGGGCTGGGACAGATGTGGGCCATCTCCTCCCACCGCCCACTGGGGCCCGATACGGCCGGGGTCAGTGGGACCGCCCTCCCTCCCTGCAGCCCCCAAGTCTGTTCCCAAGTCTCTCCCCTCCTCCACGTGGCAGAAGGGGATCACCCCAAACTTCTGTTCCCATTTCACACCCAGGAGAACTGGGAGAGCCAACAACACAACTGGCCCAGGAGGCACCACGGCCGAGACAGCGGGCCCACCCTGAGCCAGCTGGAGGGTGCGGCCAGCATGGACCTCGGAGGCTGGGGGTGGACACACCCTGAGGGACCCAGAGAAACGGAGGGAAGGGAGCTGTGCAGGGTCTCGCGGAGGGTGCGCCACACTGAGCCGGCAGAGAGGGAGGGGCTGGGGGAGAGGCCGGCACCTTCCAGCAGAGAGCCCGGCCTCAGGGGTGGCAGAGGTGACGGGGCTGGGTGGGGGGGTGGCAGGAGGTGAAGGGGCTGGGTGAGGGGTGGCAGAGGTGACGGGGCTGGGTGGGGGGGTGACAGGAGGTGAAGGGGCTGGGTAGGGGGTGGCAGAGGTGACGGGGCTGGCCCAGGGGTGGCCAGAGGAGAGCCGGCAGGGGAGGTGCGTGAGTGTCCCCACAGGGGGTGCAGTGAGGAGGGGAGGGTGGGCTGTTCGTGGCGTCTCGAGAAGCCCTGGGGAACTTGTGTTTAGCATTAATATTTCTCTCGGGCCGAGGACGAGCGGCGTCCTGAGGCAGGACGTGTTTCCAGGCTCAGCCATGCCTGACCCACACGGGGCCCCCAGGGCAGACTGGGAACGCCTCCTCCCCGTCCCCCTACAGTCCCCAGTGAGCAAGGGCAGAGCAGGTGGGTGGTCAAGGAGGAAGGACAACAACCCGCTGTGGCCAAGCAGAAGCTTCCCGGGGCCCCAGCCTCTTCCCACCCGCACGCCCATCATGCATCCAAGACCACGGCCTTGGCCGCCACCACCACACGCGGTCATGACCACGGGTGGCCAGCAGGTGGCCCCAAAGAGACGCCTGCAGCCAACTCAGCTGCGGGAGCCCCAGGGCTCACGTCCTCAGGAGGAGGGCAGCAGGGAGAAGGGACATCCCCCCAGAAGGGGCAGGACCCGAGGACCAGGACTCACCAGGCCCCACCAGAGCGCGTCCGCGTAGGTGTCGAAGTGGTCGTTCTCGCCCTTCTCCGCCAAGTACACCAGGAACGAGGCCAGGATGAGGCAGAGGAAGCCGATGTACCAGGCAGTGACCAGTTCCTGCGAGACAGGCGGGGCCACGTCCGTCCAGCCCTGGGTGCCACGGGGCCACGTCCACCCGGCCCGGGTGCCACGAGGCCGCATCCTGGGCCCCTGCTCCTGGCTCCACGCACAAGGCCAGCGGGAGGGCTGGCGCAGCGGCACCAGGAAGAGCCACCAGCTTCGTGGTCCCAGCCTGGGCAGCCCCTCCCCGTGAGTCTCAGCCCTGGGGACCCCAGCCCACGCGCCCAGCGTCCACCCAGGTTCTCGGAGCAGCCGGCCCTGCGCGGCCCTGCTCACCTTGCTGTGGGCGTAGACCACAGAGCCCAGGAGCTTCCAGGTGCCTCCCCGCCGGTCCATGCGGATCATCCGCAGGATCTGCAGGAACCGCAGGCTCCGGAGCGCGGACGTGGCGAAGACGTTGCCCTGGGAGCCCGCGGCCAGCACCGCGATGGAGGCGATGAGCACCATGATGTCTGTGGAGACGGCGAGGGGCTCGCGGGTGCGGACAGGAGCAGGGCAGGTGGCGCCGGCGTGCGGGGCCAGAGCGGTCGGGGCCCAGGCAGACGGCACGACCGCCCACCCCGCGGCGTCTGGGACAGGCTGCCCAGCGCCCTGTCCGTGCTCCTGCCATTAGCCATGTAACCACGGGCCCTGCCTCCCAGTCAGCAGGCGAGAGAAACTTCCAGAAGGCACCAGCCCCGCTATGCAGTCTGGCCCCACCCTGGAACCCACCCCCAAGGGCCTCACCAATCACACAGAACGGCTTCCTGGCGAACTTGAGCCGTCCCCGCCAGCCGCGGTACCGGCAGCAGCAGCCCGCGGCCCAGATCCGCACGAAGTACTCGACACCAAACACCACGATGGTCACGATTTCCTGCGGGGGAGGCCACGGCTGAGGCCACCTCGAGGCCGGGGGGCTTGAGGCTGCCTGGACACCCGGCAGGCAGCTCTGGCCCAGGGACAGTGCAGGAGGCCCCAGATGGGAACCGCAAGCTTGGCCCAGCCCCCACAGAGGGCCTCTGAGGACACTGCAGCCACAAGAACGCCTGGGCCTAAAGACCACGGGGTCCACCCGCTTCACCCATTCCGAGCTGGGGCCCTGCCCTGCCAGTGCGGTGGGAGGTGGGCAGCAGGGCTGACCCGAGGGAGATCCCAGGTACCTCCAGGAGGGGACAGCCTGTGTCAGGACAAAGGGGGCTGTACCCGAGGCCCCCGCCCCGTTACCAACAGCAGCACAGAGATCGCACTGCGGTTGCCACGGCTGCCACGCGTCGACACGGGGTTGCTGTGAGCGCCACAGCCCCCCAGTCCCACGTCTGCAGGGAGCACCCCACGCCCCCCATGGGGGGGCCACCTGAGCCCTCCGGCTTGAGAGCAGGACGGGAAAGGGGAGCTGGACCCCTGGGGGGGCAGTGGAGGTGGGCAGGCGGGCGCTGTGACATCACCAGGAGGCGGGGGCCAGTGGTGTCACCGTGGGGTCCCTGTCCTGCGAGCCAGGGTTCGGGGATCAGGAGACCCTGCAGCAGGGCAGGAGGCACCGCGGGGCTCACCAGGATGTAGAGGGCGCCCTCCGAGCTCTTCTCGTACTCCTTGATGGTGGAGAACACGGACAGCACGAGGCAGGAGAAGACCAGGAGGAACCTGGGGCGGAGGGACAGTGTCAGCGCCCGGCGGCACCAGCGACGGGCACCACTCGCCGCGCTGTCTTCTGGAAGCAGCAGCCCCCCTACATCAGCCCTCCGCGAGCCAACGCGGGAAGAGCAGGGGCCCGTCCACGGCCACCCCCGGAGCCCCCAGGGCCACGGCCTTGGTCAGCTGCCCCAGGGTGCCCCCCCAACCGGCCACCCTCCGCCCGTTTCTTCCCGACACCCGTGTGCTTTGGGAAAGTCTCCGAACTCGGAGCGGGGGGAACGAGGCCTGCCCATCAACCGCTGCAAACAGGAAACAAGCAGAACCCGCAGCACCGCCCCGCAGCCCGTGTCTGATCACCGCTCCTGCCCTCCCCTCGCACACGACGTTTCCCCTCCACACGCTGAAGCCCGGAGCTCGCCGACTGCATCTGCCGCTCAACCACCAGGACCCCTCCCGTCACCTCCCGGCCTCGTCCCAGCCGCCGGGAGCTCGGCTCCTCCTTCCCCCAAGTTGCAGGATCCTCGGCCCCACCAGCCACGGGTTCCCACCAGTTACTCTCCACATCCTCCCCCAGCACCCGACTCCTACCGACCCTGTGCCGGCTCTGCCCTCAGGCTCGTGGCCACACCGAGATGCCCCCAAATACTCTCCGACTATGGGCCACACAGCCTGCTCCATACCCCTGCTCCCTTGCCCCACCCCAGACAGCCACAGACAGGAGGTGCCCCTGCCCCAAGGGCCCTGCTGTGGGAACCCGGCTCGTGGCCCATGACAAAGCCACCCATAAGCGGCCTAGACACGCGTGATCTCCTCGTTTCCTGGGAGCAGCGCTGTGTGCCACAAGCCGCAAGCTGCCATTTGGCAGGAAGTCCTGGGTGGGAGGGCAGGAAAGAAACTCCCACGTGCTGAAGTCACAGAACATGTTAGGAATCCCACTTCTTATGAAGCAAATCGTTATTTCATTTACATTTTCTGCAGGTGTTCTGGGATACGCAAGGGATGCGGCCAACGGGTCAATGGGTCCTTGGTCACAGCTATAAGTGAGCCGTGCTCGTAACAGGCCTTGGTTTCAGGGCGACGAGAGGAGCTCCAAGCGCACCCGGCCCCAACGCTGCCTGACTCAGAACAGGAGCCGGCGGGGACGGGGCCACCGGGCAAACGGTCGCCTCCTGTTCTCCTGCGCTGTCTTCAGAATCGACCAGCAATTCACGCGTCCGGCAGCTCGGTAACCACAGAGCCTACGTGCCCTGACCTGTCTGGGGGCCCAGACCCCACCACGGGCTCAAACCCGAGCCCCTCGCCTCGGGGCAAAACATCCGCTGGTTGTCGAGGGAGGGAGAGCCCTCCACACGGCCCCCAGCCGCCCTTTCCAAAGCAGCACCCAGTCCAGCCTGGGGCCCCCCGTGCACTGGGCCCTCCCCCGCAGCCATAGTGGAAAGAGTCCCTGGATGTGCCCGACCTGCAGACGTGGAGCACTGGCCGCGAGCACACAGACCCTGGGAGTCCCTTCCGGCCCAGACAGGCCCCCTTGTCACTGGAGATGGTACCGTCACCCTGTCCGGCATCCTCCCCTCCCTTTCCTTCCCAGAACAGGGACCAGGTGCTCCTAGGGTCAAGGCCTGGCCTGCCAGGGCCAGCAAGTGGCAGCCCCAGGACCTCTGCCAGAGCCACCAGGAAGGGGGCACCCAGGCTGACACGGGGACCCATGGGCACAGGAAAGCCTGTCTGAGGATGAAGCCGCATGGAGGAGAGCAGCACAGACGGACTGGGGAAGAGCTCTGAGGAAAGGAGCACCTGGATCCAGCCGTGCCTGAAGCCTCCGAAACTTCCAGGTCACGTAAACCCTGGATTTACTTAAGGCACTTTGGATTTGGATTTTGCCCCTTGCAAATGAAAGACCCCTGACCTTTGTGGGCAGCTGAGGGACACGGCTGTGTCCTTGCTCCGAGCCCAGTGCCTGACTCACCACCACGCTGCTGCGGGTAATTGATTCTGACCCCCGGCTCCCGCCTGGGCAGACAAGTCACGTCATGTGTGACATAAGCTGCCCTGGACCAAAAAGGGAAAAACAAGTCCTCAGCGAGTGGCGCTATTTGGAGAGCGCCGGTCAGCGTCTGGCGGCAGTGCCTGGTGGGAAAAAGACCCCCCCACGCGATGTTTTTATTCTCTTTTAAGAGCCCCTGGGGCTCACCATAGCGAGGGGAGGGGCCGGCCCCACAATGGGGGTCTCGGGAGACCCCCGTGGCATCCCCGCACTCCCCCAAAGGCTGGCCCCATCTGCGTACCCCATGGACAGCCCTGTGCCGCCCACCGGGCCCCCACCCGTTTGCTGCCCTCCATCCCCGGGCCCCCCACATCCCCCAAAGCTGAGCCCCTGCCTGGCCCACCAGCATCTCCTCCCTCACCCAGAGGACCGACAGCCCAAACCCTCCTCCCAGGCTGCTCTGGAGGGACCCGACTGGGCCACAGCTGCTCCTCCCGGAGGCCACAGGGCGGCACACACTGGGCCCAGGCAGGCCCACAGCACATGGGGCAGGGCTAGACCTCCCTCTCCCACCTCCTGCTTCTGGTGGCTTCGGAACTCCAAGGACCCCAGGGACAAACCGGGCTGCCCCTCCCAGGGCTTCCCCAGGTGTGGAGGCCACGGGGGCCCAGGCCAGGACCCCAGAGGCGGCACCTGCCCCGCCATCCTGGGGTCAGCGAGCCCACCCGATGCCCACACCTCCGAGAAGACGGCTGGCGCGGGCGGGAGGAGTACAGCCGGGAGATCCTGCGCCCCGCAGCCATATGGGGTCAAGGTGGGCTCGAGATCCAGCCACAGTGGCAGGCACCCGGCCGCCCACCCCACCCCTGCTGCCCTCATCGTCCCGGGACCCGCGTGCACCCCCTTCAGCCTCATCTCAAGCTCGATTCACTGACGGACCGACCCAGTGGTCTCGGGTCGGCCGGGCCAGGCAGCCTCAGCACCTTGAGGCAGACCCTCGGCCTCGGATCCCGCCTGAAGTGGGGAGGCCGCCGGCGCACCGGCAGCTCCCACCCCCCCACTGCCCGCTGGAGCAGACTCCCGCCTTCTGGCTCCCGGCCGCGGCCTTCGCTCTGCGGCCCCCGGAGCTGCCCCGGCCCGCTCACCTGCACGCTTCCCCGGGCAGGGGCAGCGGCCACCTCTCGCAAGCCCTGCACGGAGGGGTCTGAGGGACAGCGGCGCTCCGGGCACAGACACGGGCCGAGGCCCACCCCCACTGCCTGTGCCCGCCCCGTGAGGCCGAGGTGAGCTGGCGGTGCTCAGCCGCGGGCATAGGCGGTAGAGACTGCGCCTTCGAAGGCTTCTGACCACAAGCGCAGAGCAAAGACGCAGGCCCGGTCTGTGCGCAGAGCCGCAGCCCAGCGAGCTGGTGTGCAAACCACTGACGTCCGCGGGGAGAAGCGGCAAGCCCAAGCCAGGCCCCCCACGCTCACCCCAGAACGTCCCAGACCACACCCTCCCCACGGGAACACGCAGGGCTCACCCCGGCCATGAGGGCTTTGGAAGGCGTCCCCGCGCGTCACCGTCACCCCTAAAAGCTGACCGTGGTCCCTGCTCACCACCACTGTCCCCACCCAGCCCTCAAGCCTGCGGCGGTCACACCTGCCCCTTACTCTGCCCCAGTCGCGGCTGTCCCTCCCTCCCGCTTCCCTGCTCGAGTCACTCACTGGGGGAACACGGTCCTCTGTACGCAGACGCACCACATAGGACCTGCTGGCTTCAGCCCGTGGCTCCTGAACGCTCCTCTGTCCGTGTCCCCTGTGACTCGGCGTCGCGGTGAAGACACAGCTAGTCTCGCGCTGTTCCTGTCCTCCCACGAGGCCCAGCGTGGCAGGCGTCTCTGGGCTGTCAGCGGTCACGGACCCTCACGCAGGGGCCACGCACGTGCAGGGCTGCAGAATGGAGTTAACCCTTCGCTCCTTCAGTCCTTGGGTGAAAACTTTTTAAAGAGAAACTTCTAGAATGAGAACATCATCTTTGGTCAGGCTGAGTCTCCTACAGAAAAGAGAATACTGCATCCTCGTCTGTATTCAAACTCGGCCGTGCTCCGTGGGGTCTTCCCAGGTGGTCAGGAGTGGCCACTTGCTCTCTGCTGGGATCACGACTGTCCTCGCTCCAGCCCACTCTCAGATCACTCACCTTTGCCCCGTGGGAGGCCTGTGGGTCAGCGGACCCTCGTTCTCCCCTATGGACACCCGGGGTCCGTTCCATCCCAACTGGCTTCTGCCCCGGAGCCTTTCTTTGGGACACCCCACATCGGCCCCAGGCGAGGGGAGGGCTCCCTGAGAAGCGGCCACCAGGGTGACAGTGTGTGTGTCAAGAGGTTCGTTTCCAGACATCGGCTCCGAGATGGGCCAGGGAGGCCTCGGGGCGGGCCGCAGGCTGGATGTCCCAACGGGAGGTGACGCCGCCGTCTTGCGTCCGAAATCCCAGGGAAGCAGGCTGGGAGCTTGGCAGGGGGAGAACCCTTTTTCCTTCGCAAACCGCAGACCTTGAGCTCGAGGCCTCAGCTGCTGGGCGAGGCCCACACCGCGAAGGCGTCTTCCTTGCTCAGTCCACAGACTGAACAGGTGGCAGGGTGGGAAACACCTGCACACAGCGTCCAGGTGGGGGTTTGACTGACCACCGGGCCCAGCCCAGGCGACACGTGAAACTGACCGTGACAGGCAGGAAGAGGACGAAGGCGCCCTGGGCCAGCGGGGAACCGCCAACCCAGCCGACCAGCCCCGAACAGACGATGCCCAGCACCCGGAGCCACCAGGCCACGCTGCAGCAGCGGAACCTGCCGCCTCTGTGCAGGCCACGCAGGCCCAGGCCGGGGACATGCCAGCAACAGTGGGAAGGGTCCCCGCAGGCTGAGGCGAAGGTCAGGGCTGCGTGAGAGGCACAAGGACGCAGCGCACGAAGGCCCAGCATGGCCCACAGGCTCCCGGGTCCGAAAGCAGCGCCCCACACCACGCCCCTCCCTCACCACCCTGAAGACCCTCCCCACCCCCAGTCCCCCAGTGGGACCCCTGAGGGCCCTTCAGGGACTGACGCTGCAAGGTCCAGCCTGAGCCCGGCCACAGCGACGCTGACTCCAGCCCCCCGCCCTGCCCTGTCCTCGGCTGCTCAGCGGAGGCCTCGGCCAGAACCCAGGGACCCGGACACGGTCCCCACACTTCCCAGCTCCTGGACAGAGGAGCTGGCGCAGACTAAACACCCACAAAGACACGGCCACATTTCGAAACCGCAATTAATTTCCTTTGCTCATTAGCCGATTTATTCAATTAGCTGAGCTCTGGGAAAAAACGTCGTGTGCACCTCTGTTCGCAGCCCGTCAGTCGGGGATGTTCTCTCCTGACCATGTCAGCGGGAAGGAGTGGGAGGGAGCCCTGGGAGATCCCTGGGCTGCAGGTCAGGACCCTGGAAGCCCAGGTGGCGAGAGAGACTCAGGAGGGGCCCCAAGACACCACCCGGCACGGCGGGATGGGGGGTCACCGGAACCCAGCTCAGCCCGCAGGAGACAGAATTCCGGCGGGCTTCCCTGAGGAGGTGTCTGCTGGGACGGACCCTGCAGGGTGAAGGGAAGGGAAAGGTACTCCGGGCAGAGGGAGGAGAGGCAGGAGTGTCCGGGATCCGCAAAGTCCGACCAGCTGGACACAGGGCAGGGACAGCCCCACAGACACGCACTGCGTCCAGGAAGGCCTCTGCGCACGTGGAGAATGGGGAAGCCGGCCGGGCGCCACAGTGAGCAGGGCCCCCAAACTGCTTCCTGCGGTGGCTGCGACGACGCTGAGGAAACCCCACCACAGGGCATGTGGGATTTGGCCCCTCTGCAGCCCCTCCCCGCACCAGCGACCAGGGAGAACCGACCGGAAACTCGGGATCTCACGGCCAGCCCCTCAGAATGTTCCAGAGACTTCCAGCTGGGCTCCCGCCACACCGGCTGTGCCCACAGACCCTCCTCAGAGGAAACCCGCTCTGGGAGCCATCCCTCCCCAGCACCCCCACCCGGAAAGTGCCGGCGACAGCTCCAAGTTTTGTTTCTAAGTTTTCAGAACAGATGGTGCAGATGGCTGGGCCGGGGGTGGCTGGTGCCGGGGAGGAGAGAGACGGACGGGCAGGGGGCCGGGGGCGCGCTGGGCCGCACGTTGGGGCTCCTCCCCGGACAAACGCACCCCGGAGAGACGGCAGCCCTGCCATGCTGGGCCCCTGCGCCAGGGCGGGGCGAGAGAGAAACGCTCCAAACCGCAGTTCCCTCCCTTCACTCCCCAGCTGCTACTCCGCTTAGCCGCACGCGGAGAAACGCACCCGTTTCCAGGCCTCGTCCCGCGGGAAGGCTCCTCCGTGGCCAGCGCCTGCCCCGCCCCGCACACAGCAGTGTCCCCGAGGCATCCACACTCATGCCTATTTTAGAGATGGGTAAACTGAGGCTCAACGAGAGGCAGGGCCAGTCACTTCCCGCCTTCTGTCCCGGGGAGGGGCGGGCATCCCCAGGCACGGCCCCAGGAGAGGACGCTCCCTCCTGCCCCTCGGGCCACATGGCCGCAGGGCTCCCCGGTAGCCTGAGGTCCTCTCAAGGCCCAGCCCCCGGAGCTTGCAGCTGGGGGCTCGGCGCCCTCAGACCCAGCCCACAGCGCAAGTGTGGCCACCGCCAGGCCAAGCAGGGCCACGGCCCACTGTGGGCCCCCTCGTCACCCTGCGACGTGCCGCTCCTGACTCTCAGGGGTGCAGGGAACGGCCCCCCTTCTGCCTTGAGGGAGGGTGGGGGCCTGGTTAGGGGCTGGGGGGTCCATGGGGCGTCTGAGTGCTCAGAGCGCTGAGGGGCCTAGAACCTTCCACCATGGCCGGCTCCTCATAGCACGCGGAAATGGGCGTCCTGCTGCTGGGAGGGCGACATGCCGCTGTGGGACCAGGCGGGAGGCCCGGCCCCATCCTCACGCCCACAGGGAAACTAGGACCCCTCCCTGGGGCGAGCCCGTCCCCTCGCCCCCCACACCCCGTGGGGGAGCTGGCCACGCCTGCAGGTGAGGACGGGACGGAGAATCGCACACGGTCTCAGGCTAATGATGATAATGGCTTCAGCTCCAGGAGCTTCCCCGGCAGCAGTTGCCAAGGCAATGGCATCGCAAGGAACCTGGGGCCAGAACGGGGCAGGCGGGACCTCCACAGCCCCGGCAGCCACACCGAATGGGGTGGGGACAGGCCCCCGGAGAGCGGGCGTCGGCTGGGACGC
>NW_012150197.1:746227-757163 GCF_000956105.1 Propithecus coquereli | reverse complement strand
GAGACGCCTCTGCTTCTGCCTCCCCATCCCGCCCCCACCCGATTATAGGGGATATTTCTTTTCTAGGAAAGCATGACACAGCTGCTGCCACCACGGTGCTGAGTCACGTCACCTGCTTGGGGAGGGCGGGCCGCAGGGCGGGAGCCCCAGGCCGTCCCGCAGTCCAGACCCCTCGCTCTGCGCCCCCCGGTGCTCCGGGCAGGCCCCTGCCCCAGGTTATCAATCTCACCTCGCACCAACGGCAGGGAGGAAGGGAGGACGCCCCCGGCACCCCTCCGCCACCCCAGCCCCTGGCGGCCCCTCCCAGACCCCACGGGCTAAAATTCTCTGGTGTCCACGCGCCAGGCAGGGAGCGACCCTGCAGGTGGAGGACGCCCACGTCCACTTCACAGGTGAGCGACGGAGGCCCAGAGTGACTCTCCGCGGCCCGCGAGGGACGAGCCCAAGCAGGCTGCAGCTGCCCCGCACCCCACACCCCACACCCTCCTCTACGCCAGTGAGGTTGCGCCCCCCACTGGTTGCGCCCCCGGGGGGCCCAGGAGCCCCACAGGGCCGGGTTGAGCAAGAAACCAGTGTGGGGCCAAAGCCGCCGCCCTGACCCAGGGGCTGCTGGGCTCCCGGGGAATCCTGCCACCTCGCCCATCAGCCGCGGCCGCCAGAATCTAATTTCGCTCTAATGAACTGCGGTTTCCAGGGCCCTGCCACGTCCAATCTCGGGAGCGAAGGACAGCAGCCCGCTGACGGCCGCTCCAGGCGTGAAGCAGGCGTGAGGGGTTGCCGCACACAGAGACTCTCCCGGAGCGTGCCCTTCCGCACCTCCCCGCCCTGGGCTGCGGCACAGAAGCCCCCTGAGCCCGAGGCCTGGCACACGCCAAGGGCGCAGTGCGGCCCAGCTGCTGGCTCCGCACTCGTGGTCTCCACACCTGCCCCCTGCCCCACTGGCCAGCGATGCCAGGACGCCCAGCGTCCCTCGGCCAGCCGGGGCTCTCCCAGGATGGGGCGCGGAGGTGCTGGAAGTCGGGGTCCTGCCCTCTCCACACGTCGCCACATGCCCAAGGTGCGCAGGGACCCCCTCACTGCTGTAGCAGCCGCAGGCCCCTCCCCTGAAACAGCGCGGCCCCAGGACCTGTGGGCTGGGGGAGGACTCCCAGGTCCCTGGCAGGAAACCCACGGGCTCTGCAGGCGGCAAAAGTGGTCCCCGGCACGCCCTCGCCCCTGGACGCGGCGGCCCCACGTGGCTAATTTGCTCCCGCACAGACTGCAGGTGCTGGCAGAGACCCAGCAGGGGCACCGGGCAGGGCTGGCCGGAGCGCCCACCCCAGTCCCACGCAGAGGTCGCTGGCCCATGCTCCCGGCCACATACCCCCACCCCCGGGCTCGCAGCCCCCAACCCGGGTCCTCCCGAGCTTGGCTGCCAGGAGCTCCTGGTGCTCTTCCTTCCAACCTGTCCTGACTGCGCCCACTCTCCACTGCCCCACCAGACCTCGGGGACAGCCACGCCCTACTACCAGCCCAGAAGCAGTGAAAGAAACCAGTCACCCCCTCCCAGCCCCCGCCCTGAGGACAGACCCAGGCCCTGGCCTGACCCTCGACGCTGGGCTGGCCACACCGGACACCACCCGCCTGGCTCCCTCCTGCTGTCTCAGCCCAGGGCCTTTGCACGTGCTCTTCCATCCCAGGGCTGCCTCCTCCTCGCCCCAGTTTCACTCTCAGCGTCCCCTTCTGCAAGAGGCTGCCGGCCCACCCCGCCCGGGCAGCCCCGGTGCTCTCCGGGCCACTCTCTGCGGGGCCGACCCCTCCCGAGCGCTCGGTCTCCCGAGGGCAGGGCCTGCTCTGCTCGCGCCACCCAGGGGCCCCCAAGCCCTTCCTCAGTCTCCCCACACACCCCAGGGACAGATGCACATGCCCACACACACGCAGGGACACTCGTGCAGCACAGTGACACTCCGGACACCAGCACGCCCACGTGTCCACGGGCGGCGCGACAGGAAGGACGACCCCAACACGGAGACGGCCGAGCACCTGCCACCAGCACGCGTGACCCACAAGGAACTCCCAGGACAGACCGTCGCACAGGGAAGGGCTGTACGAGCCGGAACCCTGTTTGGTTTAGGAAATGCGTCGATGGGCGCAGACGCTTGGAAAGAAATCAGGAAGAACCAATGTCCCTCCTTTGTTTGCCGGCACTTTCCCCGTTTCCTACGTGGAAATGCCTCATTTCTGTAATAAACCGCAAGCGTTTCTGTAAGAAACCAGAGCTCACTGTGCAGGGGCCGCCAGAGCCCCCCAGAGAGACACAGCCCCGTCTACCCCAGCTCAGGGCGCGGCCCGTCCACGTGACCTTTACTCAGCTCTGGCTAATTAAACCACACTCGTCCTCGAGGGGTCGGTCTGGGAGACGCTGGCGCTGGCTGAATGATCGTAGGGGAGAGGCCGGCCGCCCGTGTCTTAGCCGCAGCAGGACGAGTCAAACGCCAGGCCCCTCCCCATCGCCACCCCCGCCCTCTGTGGGCCGGGCTGGGCCCACCTGGGAATCACACAATCCGGCCCCTCCACCCACAAGGAGGCCCCAGGGTGAGCTCCGGTTCAGGACCACGGTCAGCGCCCAGGCCGGGCCTCTGCCCCGCCACGCCCCGCCCCTCCCTGGAGCAGGCACCCCCGCAGGGCCAAGCGCAGGGCCAAGCGCAGGGCCCCGGAGCCTCCCTCTCCGCACCCAACTGCCTCTCCGGCCAGAACGCTTTTCACAAAAATGTGGTCATTCACTAACACTGAGCATTAACTTCTCTGCACGTTCGGCCCAAGGAAAATCGCCGTTTGGGATGCAAACACTTTTGCAGGAACCAGACAGCTTCTAGGAACTCATCCTGCAGGCATGTGCACAGAGGCCTCACCGCAGTGCTGCTTGTGGAGGCAAAACGCTGGAACCCCGGCGGCCACCCAGGGGGAACCAAGCCCCGAAGCCCGAACCAACGGAAGCAAAACACCGGCAACCAACCAAAAGCCCCCGCCCAACCCCCCCAAGAACAAAAAAAAAATTCCCAAGGCCCCCCCCCCGCCCCCCAACCCCCTCCGAAAAAGCCTCCCAAAAATTCCCCCCCGGCCCCGCCTCCCAAAACCTCCCAACCCCCCCCCAAGAACCGGGAACCCGGGGGAACCCGGGCCTCCCCCCGGGGGAAAGAAAAAACCAAAAGAAGCCTGGGGGCCAAGGGGCCCGCCCCCAACCCTCAAAAGCAAAACAAGCCCCGGGGGCCCCAACCCCCCCCCCGATAATCGAGGGATGGAGACGCCCGTTTCCAGCTCCCGCTGGGGCTTCCTGGACACCCGCTCTTCTGCGAATTGACAAAATCGTTCCCAGTAATCCCCCCACCACGAAATTAAAGACCTAATTTATTCAAGCCGAGTAACCAGTAGAGCCTGAGGACAATTCTGGAGCATGTCTGGAAAACATCCTTCCGTCCCCTAAGTGGAGCGGCCACCGTCCCCAAACCATCACTTCCTCTGCAAGACGCTGCTTGGCCAGCCCGAGCCACTGGGCAGCAGGCGGGCGCCAGGAGGAGCCTTCTTGCTGGCATTCTCCACCCCGGAGCTTGAGCAGGGGCTTCCGCTCTCCGTGAGCCCTCAGTCCCTCTGCTTGCTGGTGTCTGGGAATTAAAGGCCCGGGAGGCTCTCGTCACCCTGTCCCCCCAACACTGCCGTCCTGGAGACCCTGGTGTGTCTGCACAGCACAAGGTCACTCACCGCCTCCTGGGAGCCCACCGGCGACGCCCAACCCCCCACACAGAGCACAGCTTGGGTGTGTTTCGAACGGAGGAAACATTTCAGATTCTAACTCGCCGATGCTGGGATCCAAATCCTGACCCGGGGCCAGCAAAGGGCTCCCGGAATCCAGTGGGGGTGGGGGTCCTGCTGACTCAGTGGCACTCGCTGTGACACACACACACACACCCCCGCACAGCGCTCCCCCCCCGCGACACAGAGCGGCACACCCCCCCCGCCACAGGCGCCCCCCTCCCCCCCCCAAAAGACCCCGCACACAGGAGACACACCCCAGAGGCGCCACAGACAACAAGCCACCAGCACCCACTAAGGGCAGATCACCTCAGGATCTCATTCTTCGGGAAAGCCAGCCCCACAGGTCCTCGGGCAGCGTGGGCTCCAGGTCGGGCCTGAGAGCTGTTCAGCCCCGTGTCCTCCCGGGTGGATGAAGAGCGTGGCCCACCCAGATTCAGACGAAAACCCACGCCTGCCGCCCTAACTCCAGGCCGACCCATTCGCTAAACAGCGCCGGGCCGCCTTCCTCCAACACGGCGGCGCAGCTCGCATGCTGCAGGAGCAGGCAGACTTTGGGACGTCCCGGCCACCTCCTGCCACCTCACCCAGAGCAAGGGGGACAGAGCCTGGTTCTGGCAGGGCTCGTGGACGCGCTTCCGGGAAGAAACTACAGAGCTCGGGTCAGCAGGGACAGGGTTGCTTTGGAGAAGTCAGAACCAGTTGTGCTTCAGCTGAGAGCCCGTCAGCAGGCCTGGCCAGCGAAGGGGAGTCATTTCCAGAATGTTCTTTGGGACAGTGGCAGATCCGCAGGTTCTTTCTACCTTGATCCGATAACACGGCTTTGGCCTTTACTACGCAGGTTGGACAGGTGTCGCCCACGAAAACAGGAAGGCACTCTTGCCCTGGCAGCCTCGGCGCCTGTCCGAGAGCAGAGCCGAGCTCCAGCCCCACAGAAGGAGGGACCGTGCTTGGTCTCCAAGCTCCGGGGACGGTGTTTGACCCTCTGTCCTGCGGGCTCAGCCTTGCCAGGCCGAGCGGTCCTGTGGTTTGGGCGTCGTCTGAGTGGAAGCCACAAGCGCACGGAGCTCACACGGCGGTCCGTTCACGGCCTCAGGGGTCCACTGGCAACACCTCCCCGCAATGGTGTTTTTCAAGCCAAAGTTGTTCCAACCCTCAGGATGCCACAAACAGGAATCTGTCCCCAAACACCTGGCAGAGGCAGACCAGGCAAGCTCCGTTCCAGGAAGATGCCAGCATCTCCGCGGCCAGGCCCGCCAGACACACGGACCGGCAAGCTCCTGATGCTCAGAACCCCAGTCTCGCGCCTGAACACATGCGCTCTCCTCCTGCGGCACCCGAACCTCCTCGTCAGGGGAGGGGCAGCCTCAGCCCCTTCGCGGATAACCAACAGCACCGAGCACTTGCCGAAGGGGGGGCAGACGGCGGAGGGACGCCGTCCAGGACAGGGGAGGCCTCTCGTCCCGCGGAACCTCACTGCGTCACCACCACAGCGACACCCTTGACGCGTGTCAGCACGGAGCGCTATGTGCACCCACATCCGTTTAGCACCATGGCAACCAGACAAGACAGAGTTGTTACCCAGACAAGGAAACCGGGGTCCTCCCGGGGCAGGCGGGGTCCCAGCCAGAGCCCAGGTCCCTACTTGACCATCCTGCGCACCCCCGGCAGGTAGCTCAGGGCCTCTAAGGCATCCCCAGCGGTGAAAACCACTTAGGGAACACACCTGGCCCAGGGCGCAGGCACAGATGGGCCACTTCCGTGGGGGCGAGGCCCTGTGTCGACAGTGCACACACCCTCCAACCAGCACTTCCATCTCAGCGTCACCTACATTTAAACTTGAAAACATTCCCCCTGGGCTCTGTTAGCCATGACGAGCTATCGGGGGACATCAGACACAAGGCCAAGGTCCCTCATAAGAGAGATCACGACATCACCTCCCTTGTAAGCAGCTGCCACCGCCAGCCCAGGGCCCACCCGCCATCTTCCCGAGACAGGGCTCACTGTTCTCACCTGAGCCTGTAGCAGGACACGGTCAGAGCCCGGGCCTGGCCCCAGCCCTCCCATCCAACCTCAGGTGGACCTTCGGAGGGCCCAGAGCACGTGCTACACGTCCCTCCTCGGCCTTCTGCATTCCGGCCGGGCCACGTCCTGCTCTCCCCTGCCCAGGCTCAAGGCTCTGCTGTCAGCCCCTTCCACGAAGGGCCCGTGGTCCCCTGGGCCTGGCCATTTCCCCCTCTGTGTAGCGAGCTCCTCTCCAAACTGTACGCACCTACGGGGCGGAGACCAGCCCCATCTCTGCCACAGGAGGACTGTCAGGCCACGGGGCGGAGACCAGCCCTGCGCTCTCGCCAGCAGACACGCGCAATGTCTCGCCGAGCGAGCACGCTGTGTGGACGTGCCAGGAGCACAGGGACTGAAAAGATCTGTGGATTAATTAACTGATTGACTAAAACAAACTGGGGAAAACGCTGTCTCCAGATACGCTCTCCACCGCCGCACTCGGCCTGTGCTCATGGAAGCCAAACTTCTCCAGAAACACTCTCGGGGTTAAGCATTTTCAAAACTGGAGCCGGGCCTCCCACCCAGACAGTGGGCACCGGGGGGCCGGCAGCTTCCGCCTCAGAGGCCCCAAGGCCCGGCCAGCGGAGCTGGGCCCCCCGCCTCCCTGTAATGACTGGTTTGAACATTTGACTTGTGCTGATTTCTAATAAAACTGAGATTTTCTCTGCCCTAATCTGTGAAGCTGTCAAGAGGTGAGCTTCCTACCTACCTATTATTTTTTCTTTACCTTGCACATATAAGAATCTTTATAGATATTTATTCCATAACATAATAGATACAGTGATTAAAAATATTTTATCATGTTAGAGTAATTCTGCTTTAAACTGTCCTCGAGCCTCCCAGCAGACCCGGGGAGTCTGACACACCAGGTTTCCCTGGAAACCACAACCCTCTGAGGCACTTTCGCCTTTTGGGAAATTTCCATAAAATTCTTCAACTCTTCAATCAACAGACAGCTCCTATCCGAAGCTGCAGGAAGGCTCCAACTCGCAGGCAGTGGAGACATGGCCGTTCGGAGACTCGGGTCTCTCTCGGCACAAAATGCTCCGTCAGCAGACTGGACCCTGCCCTGCGGTGGCCCCTCTGTTGGTGTCGGGCACGGCCAGGCCTGCACCTGCCCCTCCAAGGCGGCCGACACCCACCACCACGCCCAGGGACCCCCAGCTGGCCCCCCCAGGGCTAGCAGCAGAGCTGAGGGGGCTGCAGGGGGCCTGCACCCCCCTGGGTGGCTGAGGGCCATTCGGGGAGCGCCCAGCCGCACACAGGGCACCTACAGGGTGTGGCTCACCCCGTCCCGCCTCTGCAGGACGCCCACTCTCACTGCTGAGAAATGGCCATGGCCACAGGCCCCTGAGACCTTGGAGCCTCTCGAGGTCACCCGGACACCGGGACAGGACACCGTCTGGGCCCAGCCCGGGCAGTCTCCACTGAGCCAGAGTCTTCATCTGGCCTGTGTCAGACTCAATCCAAGTGGCTTGAGCACTGGGAAGATCCAGCCACACACCCCAAGCCCTCAGCTCTGAGGCTGAGACCCCCCTTCAGTTTGCAGGACATCTCTGGGGCTCACGCAACCTTTGCTGGCCTCAGTTTCCCCCTCAGTAAAAATGGGGCTACCCCACCTCTGCAGGTGCGCAGTGAGACCGGCACACAGCGGGAGCACAGGTGCGGTGCCCCCCCTCCCGCTCCTCGCTCGAGCCAGGTAGAGACTTTACCTCTATGGGGAGTGACCGCCCAGCTCTCGTCCTGCGCACAAGCGTGGAGCGAGGCCGGCACGGCCCCACTCGGGCTCCAAAAAGACCCCCCACGGCACTGGGACACCCCAGGGAGCTCCCACAGGGACACATACGCCCAGTTTGGGGCCCTTCCTGTGGCTCACACCCCCTTTGGGGAGGCTGACGGAGGAGGGTCCACACCTCGCCCCCCACCCCAGCCAAGGGCAGGTTTTCCAACCCCTTCTGACTCAGGGAAGGCCGCTGTCTCCAGAAGAGGTTTTGGGGATGCTCACAGCGGAGCTAGCGATGGCGGCGGCTGAGCAGAGGCCACTGGCGGAGAAAGACCCTTCTGCAGGGCAGAGGCTGCCGGAGGCCTGGCCCGACGCCCACTGAGCCCTGGGGGTGTAGGGCACAGCCTCCCTCTCCACCTTTGTCCCCAGCAGGGACACCCAGAGAGGCTGGCACAACCTGACTTCTCAGAAGCCAGACTTTGGTGGCAACAGGCAGGAGGCAGGTGACCAGGAGAGGACTTTCTTCCAGCCGAGCACAACAGCTGCGGAACCCCAGCCCCAGCCCACACCAGCCACCCCAGGCCCAGCTCAGCTCACTCTTCATGATACGAATAAACCAAATGATCCCATTGCACAACAAGGGCCAGTCCAGGTGGGCCAGGCAGGGGACACGGGGCACACCCTCGGGAAGTCAGAGTGGAGCTGGGTCCCAGGACGGGCCTCGAGTCAGGAACAGTGGAGGATCCCACGCCTGGGGTCTGGGGTGGGTGCTGAGCTACAACAGCGCTGCCGAGATGCGCCCCCTTCACTGAGGGCCTGCTGGGTGCCCTCGGTGGTCTCCATGCACCCCAGGGGCAAGCAGCTGTGCCCACTTTACAGACAGGAAAACTGAGGCTTGCAGAGCTTCTGAGACCAGACCCAAGTGTCCAACTGAGAGAGTCAGTGCCAGGGCCCCAGCTCTTTAGCACCATCCCTCCTGCCCACCCCCAGAAGAAACCCCCTGCTTGTAGGGCCGCCTCCCCTGAGTCCGAGCCACCCTGCAGGAGCGGAGGAAGCCCTGTGCCCACAGCAGAGGAGCCCAGCAGAGGCCTGAGCAGGCTGAGGCTGGGCAGCCCCTGATGCTGAGGGTCTCGCCCAGGAGGGGCAGAGCTGCTCTGCGGAGAGCCCTGTCCTGACGTGGGGATGCCCAGGTGGGGACGACGCAGCCCCCCACACGGGCAGGGCTCCCCAGGATCTGCTCAGGTGCTGGACGCTGCAGCTGTCAGGAGGCAGAAAACAGGCAGGAGGGACGGAGGGGCAGGGAGTGGCCACTCAGAGGGCTCTTGACCCAGAGGGGAGCTCTAGGAAATGCCACCAGCCAGGGACGCCCACATCCAGCCCGCTGGACCCAAAGCAGAACCAAGCCTTGGTCAGCAGGAACACAAGTCGGAGGCAGCACAGGACACTGACCACTGGGCCCAGGGCCACCCTGGCAGGTGGCCGTAGGGGGTGGGCTCTGTCCTGTCCAGGTCCCAGAAGCCACCGCAGGCCGGGACCTGGCTGACCAGGGCCAGTCCCACTGGGAGCCCCTCAGCCTCCCGCCAGGTGGGAGTGGTGGTGGGGCTGGCGCTCCCAGCACCGCCCGCCCCCGCCAGGCCCAGCCCTTCCTTGGGAGTCTCAGGACTGGCAAGTGTGTTCAGTGCAGGGCTGGGACGTGCCCAGGGGCCCTCCCAAGGCTGTGGTCTTCCCCAGGGCGCTCCCCTGCATCTCCCTTCTGGGATGTCTCCCTACCCTAAAACCCTCCCCCACCACATTCCATGGAGGGCCCGTGCAGAACACACCGCCCAGGCGCACCCTCCCACGGCACGCCGTGGCGCACACACTCTGTCCAGTGGGCACTTCCAGAGACCATTTCCCAGAATGCGCTCCGCACTCCCGTCCCAAAATGCCTCTTGCACACAAAATGGCCGAGTCCCCGGCTCAGCTGGGATGGGAGAGCAAGAGCCCTCGTGCTCAGAGATTGTGCGCCAGCCGCGCGAGCCGCACACGCACTCCCACACACAGCGACTTGTGCAAATGCCACACAGAACACCCAGGGGCTCAGGCATGTGGGTCTGGGACGCCCCCGCCTGCCTGCTCCAGGAGGCAGCAGTCCGCTGAGCGCCAGGCCTGGGGAGACAGGACAGCCTTTCTAGGTCCTTCTAGGTCCAGGGCTGGCGCCCGGGGCCAGCTGCAGCCCCTCCTGCAGGGTCTCCGCTCTGCCAAGGAGGAGCCCAGAGCCCAGAGAGTGCATGGAGGCAGCTGCAGAGATGGGTCAGAGCTGCGCTGGGGGGCGGGTAAGGGGACATTCAGGCCGCGCCAGGGATGGGTGCGGGCACCCCTGGGGTCAGCTGCCCTCGCCTCGGCGGGGGAGGGGGTAATGGTGAGGCCCCTCCCCCACTTCAGCAACCCCGAAGCTCACTCCAGCGGGAGAGGGAGGCTCGAAGGATGCTGAGGGAGGCCAGCGCCTCCCCCGCCACCCTCACTTGGGAGGTGGGGGTGCCCAGCCGAGGGTCCCGAGTCCAGACCCGGCACAGGACCGCAGCGCCGCCCTCCCTCCCAGCCGGCCTTTGTTCGGCGCAGGGCCGCGGGGAGGGGCCTCTCCGGCTGAGGAGGGGGCTGGGGTCCAACACGCCCCGTGCTGCGGGGGAGGGGCTGATGCAACCCAGCCGGGGCCTCCTCCGCCTCCGGAACGGCCCCTGGCCGCAGAACCCCCTCCTGCCTGGCCTTTCCAAAATCGCTCTCCGATCTCCGCCCTTCGCCTTGGCAGGGACCGCGGTCCCGACCCGGCCCCCGGACACGCGCGCAGAGGCCGCTCCGTCGCGGGCTGCGCGCCCGGCCGGGGTCGTGAGCGGGACCCGGGCCGCGCCCCGCGCCCCGCGGCCACTCACACGTAGGCGTGGTAGATGAACGCCCAGCCGCGCGGCCGCTCTAGCACGTTGTAGAGGAAATTCTGCAGCTTGCGGTAGAAGGCGTTGCGCTTGGGGGGCTTCCCGGCGCCGGCGCCGCCCGCGCGCGGCTTGCTCAGGATGCTGCCGCGCTTGGGGGCCTCGGAGCCCGCGATGAGCAGCGCGCCGTCCCTCGTGGAGTCGGGCGCGCCGGGGTCCAGCCCCACGAAGCCCACCTTGAGCTTCTTCTCCCCGCTCGGGCCGGGGTACACGCCGCCGTTGCGCGACTTCTGCACCATGGTGCCGGCGGCGCCCGGCAGGCGCGGGCTCAGCGGGCGCAGCGCGCGCGGGGCGGCGCGGGCCCCAGCCCAGGCCCCCAGCCCGGGAGCCGCATGGCCGAGGCGGCGGCGGCGGCGGTGGTGGCTCCGCGCTCCTGCGGGCCCGGGCCGCGCGC
>NW_012150197.1:736720-746139 GCF_000956105.1 Propithecus coquereli | reverse complement strand
TGCCTCGCCCCGCCCCGCGTTAACCCCTGCGACGCCAGGCGGGGCGCAGCAGGCAGCGGGAGGGCAGGGGAGGGGGGACCCGCCGGACTCGGCGTCTGAGCCACCCGGACTGACGCCTTCCCGCTCCCCTGTCCACGTGCACACTGACCGGGAATCGGCCCGTGGTCACCTCCGAGCTGGGCAGGACCAAGCAAGCGGACCGCCCTACGGCTGCTGCTCTCCCAGGGGGGTCCCAAAGCCCCCAGCGCCTGGCACGGCTGGGCGGGAGTGGACATCTCCTGAAAGGGGGAGGGGACCGGCCCCGGCCGAGCTCTCGGTTAGGGCTGAGCCCGCAGGGCCCCCCACACTCGGCCCCTTACGTCGCTATGTGCAGGGAGGGTCTACTGAGGGTTCCCGAGGTGGCCTGAGCGCCGCCTGGAGGAGTCCTGGGAGGGGCGTTCACAGAGGCCATGAGGCCAGAAGAGGGGAAGTGCAGGCAGAGGCGAGGCCTGAGAGAATCACCCAGAAGGTGCAGGAGCAGGGCCACATGCTAATGCCACTGTTCAGAACAAAGGAGGGTGTCCCCTTGGGGGGCTCTCTGCCAGGGAGCGATGGGTGTCCTGGGAGGTCCCTCTGCAAGCTGCTCCTGGGAGGCCAGAGGGACCCATCTTTGAGCCCTCAGGGCCCCGGAGCACTCCACACCATCAGCGCCTCTCCTGGACCCCTCGGAGCCTTCCCTGCACGCCTGGGAGGGTGTCGGCTGCAGGTGCATCTCCTGACCACGTCCAGCCCCCTTCCACCTGGCACCACAGCATCCACTAAGAGAAAGGCCCTCTGTTGAGTGGCTGGGCACTGTCCTCACAGGTCACTCATAAAACAGCACTGACTGGCCTGGCACAGTGGCTCACACCTGTAATCCCAGCACTATGGGAGGTCAAGGCAGGAGGATCACTTGAGGCCAGGAGCTTGAGTCCAGCCTGGGCAACATAGCGAGACCCTGTCTCTACAAAAAATAAAAAACTTAATTAGCTGGGCATGGTGGCATTTGCCTGTAGTCCACCTGTAGTCCCAGCTACTCGGGAGGCTGAGGCAGGAGGGTCACTTGAGCCCAGGAGTTTGAGGCTGCAGTGAGCTAGGCTGATGCCACGGCACTCTAGCCTGGGTGACAGAGTGAGAACTGTCACTAAATAAATAAACAGTGCTAACCCTAGCGTAGCGTCAGCCCTTTGGTTTCCAGAGCTAGTGACCATGGGGTTTGTTGTTTTTTATTAAATTAGACTGAAAGCATGAGGGTCAATGCAGGCAGCTACTTTGTAAATTACCTAGAATGTTGGGGATGGACTGCAGCTTACACAAGCATGTGCACATGTGACACACACACACACACACACACACACACACACACACACACACACACACACGGGACGTCCCTGGGCACATGCCTGATCCTCCACCTCCCTGCTTCCATGCCAGTATGTTGGCTATAATTACCGGCGTTAAGTGGGCTTGCCCCCACACAGCTGCGGTTTCTCTCAATTGCCTGCCCCCCAGCCTACTGAGCCAGCCCCAGGCCTGGGTTAAGGGAGGAGGCCTTCGGGGAGCGGGAGACACCATCGTGCAAAACGAAGAAGGTACCGCCTGCTTCTCCCTGCACAGCTGGCCAATTTCTTCCTCCGCCTCCGGGCGACCCTCCTTCACACTCACCAGAAGCGGGACAGAGCAACCACAGCTCAAACGTGTAAACCCCAGAAGGGCTGAGCCGCCTCACTCTGTCACGGGGGAGCCCCAGACGACCGGGCACCACCTGGGCAGCTCCTGAGCTGGGCATGGTCCCTCCTGAGGAACAAGCGTCCCGGGTTTGATGTCAGAGCAAAGGGGGGCCTGTGGCAAGGGTTGGCTCACAGAGAAAGAGGGAAAAGAGATTCCCGGGTCCCGCCGCAGCGGACGCACCAGCCCCGAGGCGGGAGCAGGGTTTAGGGCTCCCTCGTGTTCCAGGACACTGGGGAGAGACAAACACGCTCTTCTCATTTTTCAGGAAAAAGGAGACCCATCTCTGAGGCCTGGGGGAGCCATGCCTCCTGGGGCAGCCATGAAGGACGCCACAGCCAGGCTGAGGGGCCAGCTCCAGGCGCAGGCCGACCTCCACTCTGGCTTACCCGCGGCATCCGCGCCAGCAGCTTTGCCCCCTCCCCGAAGGTTCTGGAGAGAGAATCCTGCGTCGAGGTTTGAAAATCTTCACTTCCTTTGTTTAGGTTGTCCTCTCAAAGAGCTACTTATTAATCATTCATGCTTTTAATTCTGTGTCTTGCACACCCACGGGCTGTGCGCTGTCAGCAGTCTGGGAACCCGCGTGCCGACCCGCCCCCGCCCGCACCCAGGCAAAGCGTGCAGGGTCGTGAAGATGCCCAGTTAGGGTAAATTTCGTGCAAGCGGCAGGAATTCCATTTACTTAAAAATAGATGGGAAAAGCTTTCAGGCTCCGTCTTTGCCAAGACTGCATCGACAGGATTCCAGAGAGGATGAGTGGAAAAATTCAGCCGCACACGACGCCCAGCTCCAGCTGGGGAGACGGCTTTCGCCCGTGGCCGGGGCATCCGCGGGCGCTGTCCTTTCAGCACGGTCTCTCCCCAGGAAGCTTCCAAGCCCAGCCCACTTCCCTCTTCCCCTCTGCGGGGGCAGGCGACCTCGTGACTGTACCAACAGGGGCTCGAGCCAGATCGCCCGCTACACCAAGCAGCCGGAGAAGTGAACTATTGAACCGACAGAACTGACGGTCGCGGCCGGAGAGCTCAGCGCTGAGCTCTCACAAATCCCCGTCTGCCCCAAAGCCCTCCTGTGCGTTCCTTCCCCATCAGAAGCTCCTGGGGTGCCCCGGACTGTGCCCACAGGTGGGGCCCACGGTCAGTGGTCGTCGTGGCCGCCGTGGTGGAGGCCGAGTCCAGCGACCTGGACCACTCTCTCGGGGGAACCTGCACGGTGGCCCTGCCCGCATGGCGCCGCTCAGGGAGCACACGCAGTGCCACCCGCATTGCACTTCTCTGCTCGCTGAGGTGGGGATGCAGCCCTGCTGGGCCACCACCCTGGCGTCACAGATCAGTGCTGGAACCCTGGGACCGCACATGAAGAGCACAGGCACAGGGACGTGAGTCAGGATGCGGCACAGGCTGCCCTTGGCCGGAGCTGCCAGCCGCCATGAGCTGTGCAGGGCGTGTCCAGAGCGCAGGTAGAAGCAGCTGGGACAGCAGGTGGCCAGAGCCCCTGTTAGCACCGCCCCAGCATGTGCCCTTTTGACACCGAGCCACCACGCAGAGGCTACCTGTGTCCAGGTGTGCAGCCACACCTGGGTTCCTCCAGCCTGCGACCTCTGTAGACAGCTGCACACGGGGTAAAGCCAAGCTTCCTGTCTCATCCCTCCCCCGTGTCCCCCAGGGGGAAAGGAGAGAGCTCCTGCCCAATCACACGCCTGCAGGAAACAGATGACCCCAGCAGAGGCCCAGAAACAAAAGCTTCCCCAGCCAAGAAACGAGACTTAATTTGGGGAAATGAGAAGAGACAGGTTCTCAATCACTTAACCTGGGTCAGAGCTGCTGCCCTTTTAATTCTATAAGTTGGACAACAGGAAGTACCTACCAGACCAACAGGGCCGACACCCTCCTCCCCGGAATTTTCCGTTGTTAGGAGAAGGAAGGCTGTGTCCACCCAGCCGCAGGGGAGCGGGACGTGAGGAAAAGATTTAAGATATGAAAGCATTGATTTTTTTTTAACATCTTACACTGAAGTCAATAAAAATTTAATTTATAGTTTTTTAAAAAGGACCAGAGCTCTCAACAAGCTTCCCTAGCCCCTGGCCAGCCAGATAATTGCACGAGGGTGTTGGCTTGCATTTCTCAGCCACCCAGAACACCTGGACTCCTCCCATGGTCGTCTGTGACGGCAACCAGAAAGGGGCTGACATCGGTCTGTAGCTCCCAGCCCAGGGCTTGTAAGTGGCTCCCACCCGCCCCTCCTGTGCCTTCGGGCAAATGACGAAGCTGTGACCAGCCTCCCATTCTGTGGCAGATAATTGTGAGGAACGGAGGCCCCACGGCTCTCTTGGGTTGTGCTTGGGGCCCCACCGGGCGGCCACACATCCACGCTCCCCGACACTTTCCTCACCGCATCCTGCTCACCCGTGACATCCTGCCCGGCCACTCGCTCTGCCCGCGCCTCTCTGCTCCCACCCAGGAACACGACCACCTGGATGCCACTCGAGCAGGGGAAGGAGCCCTGGTGAGTGCTGTTCCCGCTGCTGTATCGGGGACACCCTGCGTCCTCTCAGGCAGGCCCTGCCCGAGGGCTTCCCTGGAGCGGGACCCTCCCCAACACCCTCTCCGGGCTCTGGTTCCTCGTCTCACTTGCTCCCTAGTGCGCCCGCCCCCGCTGCCCAGTGAGCCCAGTGAGGGGCCCAGGAAGCCGCCAGAGCCCCCGGCCCAGCCTAGGGAAGGCGGTCGTTGACTCTGTCACTTGGGCTTAGGGCTGGACGCACTGGGGCCTCCCGTCGGGCTGCCCCTGACTGGCCAGGGGCTGTGTGCTCAGGCTGCCGGGAGGCCCGGGAGGGTGTGGGCGGCAGAGCTCGGTAGGGTGGCGACGTCCTGCCCAAGCGCAGGCTGCCGGCCTGGCGTCTGCCCTGGCTGACCGCCCACTGCCAGCCCGGGCTCGTCTGAGTGCCCGGCTTGGACAGATGTCCAGGAGGCTTTGTACAGAGTGTCCGGCCAGGGGCAGGGCCAGGGGCTGTCAGAGTGTCCACCTCCACCCTGCCCTCGCCCAGGACAAGGTCGCCAAATGCTTCTGTCGCCAGCAAGCCAGGGACACCTCAGCCTGGGCCGGAGCTGGAGCCCCGGCTGGTCCCCAGGGCCCTGCGGTGGCCCCGAAGAGCCACCTTCGCCGGCAGACACCACCCACGGCCCCGCAGCTCCTGCTCCTGCCTGGGCGGAAGGCAGCGTGGTGCGGACACCCCGAGATGCACACGGGGTTAACCTGAGCGGGGTGGCCTCGAGCCGACCAGGTGACCACTCGGAGCCTGCTGCGGACTGAATGTGTCGCTCCAAATCCACGAGTTGGACCCCCAGCTCCAATGTGAGGGTGTTAGGAGGTGGGGCCTTTAGGGTCACGAGGTCACGAGGGTGGAGCCCTCCTGGGGGTCGGTGCCCTCGGAGGAAGAGATGCAAGAGCTCGCTCGTCACCATGCGAGGACACGGGAAGAGGCGTCCGCAGCCCTCAGCCTCGGCCTCCGGAACCGTGAGAAATAAATTTCGGTCACCAAGTCACCCAGTCTTGGGTGTTTTCGTTGTCGCCGCCCAGCTGGCCGTGGCAGAGCCTCGCACCCCTCCCCTGACAAGGGCGGGGATCGTACTCCCACCTCCAGGGAGGGCCAGGGCTGGACCCGATGAGCCCATAAGACGCAGCGTCCAGCTCTGAGAGGACGTCCAGGAAACGGCGGGAGGTGCCCGTGTGACCCCGGTGCCCAGCTGGGACGCACCCTCTTCCTCGGTTTCCTGCCGCCTCCCGCGGGTTGCAGTCGAGGGAGAATAATCTGCCCATCCCTGAGCTCCGACTTGCTGGGCCACCAAGACAAGCCCCTTCCTAACTGCGCTTCCTGGGGGTTAATCGCTCCCACCCAGGGGTGGGTTTGTCCCCTGGGGACACCTAGTGACGTCTGGAGACATTTTTAGTTGGTGCACGCACCTGCACCCCCGCCTGCAGTCGCGCTCCTAGACCCCCCATCACCCACAAGCACAGTCTCCCCGCAGTCACAGCACGTGAGAAATCCCAGGTCCCATCGCTGCAGCCTTGCCTGCCACAAGGCCCAGACCCTGGGAAAGGAGCCCAGAAGCCACTGTTCAGACCCAGGACTGTCACCACCCGGGGCACCGGGCCTTCCGACCACCCTGGGAACCTGGGGGAGGGGGCGGGAGTCCTGGGGAGATGAGGGCAGGGGACAGACCAGATTCAGCCGGCTCAGCAGGGCCTCGCAGCCTTTCAGCTCCGGCAGCGTCCAGAGTGCAGACTGGAGCTGGCAGTCAGGTGTCCTGGTGGGTCCTGTTTAAATTATTCACCGAGCCAGCATGCAGGGCAACTTCTCTGGGCAGCAGGGTCCTGCCCAGCCACGCAGCAGCCCCAGTGCCCTAGCTGGGTGCACCAGTCCGTGTCCCCTCTGGGGCCCCCAGCCCTGCCAGGCTGTGCCAGTTCCCCGGGGACACTGTCCTGGCTGTGTGCTCACTCTCGCTGCGCCGCTCCCCGTCCGGCTGCCCACCAGGCTCCCCGAGCTGACGGCCACAGAGGGTCTGCCCAGGCCTCAGCCACAGACAGCTCCGCCCGGTTGCCGTGGGGAGAGGCCCACCCTCGCCGCACCTCCATCTCAGGCCCGGCCTGAGTGCAGCTCCTGGAGCTAGACGAAGCCAGTGGCAGAGGCAGAGCGACCACGGCCACTGCACGCCCCCCCACGCCAAGCATCCTCTCACTTGATACTGAGGATGACCGCCAGGGCAGGTGCTCCCTAGGCAGGTGCTCCCAGGGCGATGCTCCTCCTCCCCAAGGTAGGTGCTCCCCTGGGAAGGTGCCCCCACCTAGCAGGTGCCATCTGACCTTTTGACTGCAGGAAAAACGAGGTGCAGAAACACTCCCTGCTCCATCGCTCCGCGCCAGGCGTCAGAGCTCGGACTTGAACCTGCAGTCTTGCCCCCCACCCTGCTGCCTAGAGCGGAGGCTCACAAAGTGCCACCCACCACCCCAGCATCCTCCAAAACCCTCCAGAAGGCCCTGGCGTCAAAACTGTCTTCACAGCAATGCCAAGGGCCTTGGCTCCCGTTCCTGCTCGTACAGCGTTCTCCAGAGGCCTCAGGGCACGTTTTTGTGCTGCGTGCTTGTGGTGCTTGTGTTTTTAGTATTTCTTGTTAATTTCTAGCGCCAAATGGTGACATGTAGCCTGTACGTGGTCCTGAGACCACAGGTGTGAGGACGCCGGCCTAGACTAACACCTGCCGCTCTGCCTGTAGTGCCCCAGCCCTGTCCCTGACAGGGCACCTCCCTCTCCCCTTCCTCTCTCACACTGGTCTGCGGTCAGTGCCCACCTGCCCCCGAAGCCCCTCCCACCCTGAGTGTGGGCAGCTGCAGGAACTCCCCAGAAGCCAAGGCTGCAACCAGAGCAGACCGTGGGCTGGACACAGGAGAGGCCCCCCCAGAGGTCGGTGGAAAAATCTTGGAGCCCTGATTGCCTGTGCTGCCCCGCCCCCACAGGCAGCGGGAAGCCCAGCCCCACCCCAGACCCCACCAGTGCACTGGGGGTGCAGCGAGGCCCGGAGCTCTGCCGGGCAGGCTTCGCCACCCCACCCCAGGAGGGGAGCCAAAGACTGAGACCCTCCCTGGAGATGTCACCCTCCCAGCCCACACATCTGCTGAGCACTCTGGGGATAGCAGGGGGTGCTCCCAGCCGTCCTCATACCCTCCGGGGCCCTGCCCCAGCTGGAGGGGGCAGTGTGGCTCCGGAACTGACCGCTGCAGGAAGGGTGGGCAGACCCAGGCAGCTGGCTGGCCTCGCCTCACCCACAGCGTCTGGGTGACCTGGGTTCCAAGGAGGCCAGAGTTTGCAGTTGGGGGACCGCTTGGCCCCTCAGAGACTGCCCAAAGGGGGCTTCCTGCGATTCCAGGGGCTGTTTTCCACTCTCACCCGATCTCGGGCTGACAAATTCTCCAGTTTGACCCCAATTCTAACTGGGCCACTCTAGGTCCCAAGCATCAATGTTGGTGCCCCAGGAAAGGCATGGGCTGGGCTGGCAGGTCCATCTGGAAGCCCCTGGTGTCATTAGGTAGGGTCATAGGGTCACCAGATGAACGAGTATCATTGCAGTGTAAATGCGACCCACGTATTTTACACTAAAATTGGTATTTAGCTGAGGTTTGGGTTTGACTGGCATCTGGTATTCTCATGTGCTGACTCGGCTGTCCTCTCCGGAGGCTGCGGTGGCCTGACACCGTCTGCCCAACCCTTCCCACGTGGGCCCGTGGCTGCCAGCACCCCCCTGGGGAACCGAGTTCCCAACCACACCGCGGCCTGGCTCCAGGGGTCTTCCTTGCCCTACTCTCCGGTGGTTTTCGGGCCCCCCGGTTTGGGATTGGGTGGAGACACCAGCAGCTCTTCCAAGGGCTCCTGGGGACGAGGGTGCCATCTCTCCTGGGTGGCGGGACTGCCGTGACACAGACTGCCTCGGTCCACCCTCACCCAGCTCGGTGGGCGCAACGAGCCCCCAGGACATCAGGCCCTTGTTGCTGGAAACTGGGAATGTGACCTCCTGTCGCAAGAAAGCGCTTTGCAGATTCAGGTGAGGACCCGGAGCTGGGGAGATTATCCTGGGCTACACAGACCCTCCTAAGAGGGAGACGACACCCACGGAGGAGGAGCAGCAACGTGACCGCAGAGGCAGAGACCGGAGTGATGCGGCCACAAGCCCAGGAACGCCGCCACCCCTGGGAGCTGGGAGGGGCCGGGAACGGGCCCTCCCCTCCCGCCTCCAGAGGGACGACTCTGCTGACGCCTTGACTTGGGTCGGTGACTGTGATTCTGAATGGCTCCCAGAAGCCATGCTGTTTGTGGTCATTGTCGCAGCAGCCCTAAGACACGAACACGCTAGTCGGCCTGACTGACCCCGCAGGACCCCACAGTCCGGCACCCCCGCAGCTGAGAGGCCTCACCCTCAGCACCGTGCGCACGCCCAGGGTAGTCGGATCACCCCGACCCAACCTTGGTCTGGGCAGGAAGACCAGGCGTGGGCCAGGGGGCTTTCCAGGAGCACAGAGGGGTGCAAAGCAGTGTGCTGCCACCGCCTGCCCTCGCTGGCCATGGTCAGGGCACCGGCTGGCCCAGACGTACGTGGGGCCCTGGTGAAGACTCAAAGCCCCCAGGCCCACTGACCTCCCGACTTCCAAGGGTGAAGACCCTACAGCCCTTGTGCTGAGGACCTGGGCTGGGCAGCAGGAGGGTCGGGCGCTGGCTCCAGCCACAGGTGCCCAGCTTGGGAGGGGGCGCAAGACCAGGCTCCAAGGTCACAGGGACCCCGCAGCCCTAAGAAGAACGTGTGTGTGGGACCATCACTCACGGTGAGCTCTCATCTGGTCCTCAGAGAGACCCCAAAACGCTCACCCCCCGCACTGCGGGTCTGCAGTGGTGCGTCTGTCCCGGGCCGCCGCCGAAAGGCTGCGGAGCGCGGCGCAGAGACCCCCGCGCGCGACCCCCCAGCAGGCGCACACGGCTCTGGGTCGCTCAGTTTATTGGCAAAACGGGCACTGAGCGCGGCGGCGCCGGGAAGCCGGGGCGGGGCCTTTCCTCTTGAAGAACTTCCACTGGACCTTGATGGCGAGCATCCAGTCGCGCACCGGCGGGCCCGGGCAGGCGGAGGTGCAGGCGT
>NW_012150197.1:734159-736379 GCF_000956105.1 Propithecus coquereli | reverse complement strand
GGGCTTCGGGGCGCGCGGAGGGCGCGTGGGGCGCGCTGGGCTCGGGGCGGGGCGCGGCGGCCGGCGGAGCAGGATGCAGCGCGCAGGCGCACTGGCGCTCGCGCATCCTCCCTTGCGGACCCAGCCGCCCCAGCCAAGCTCTGCGCCTGCTCCCGCGGCTGCGTCCGCAAAGCCCTGCCTGCCTACGTGGCCCCGTGACTAGCATATAGGGCTCTCCCAAGGCGATGGTGCCGGAATTAAACGATGTTCGAAACGTCCTTAGAAACCGGCTGGCTCAGAGTGCGCCCGTTTAGCTGTGATGGCAATGGCCAGCCGCAGCCCGGCAGCCCTGCCCAGGGCAGCTGTGACATAGAGGTCTGTGGGTTGGCCATTTGGGGCGGGTCGATCCTAATTCAGCCACTAGACTGAGGGCCTTAGTCACTCAAGGGGAGTGCAGAGAGGACGCCACCCCAGGGCTGCCCAGCAGGGCCACCTGTGCTCAGGCATGAGGAGGACGTGGGTCTCCTGCTACACTCTAAGCCTAAGCTCAGCAGAAAAGCTTGCCATAATAGAGGGAGTCCCACTTTTGTCACCCAGCACCCCCATCCCTGCCACCCAGCAGTCGCCTGCCTTGGGCCTGGATCAACTGCCCCCCAGGGCTGTGCCTCCCCCAACCATGCTGGCTCACCGAGAGGCGGGTACTGGGAGAAGCTCTCCACACACATGGGCTTTCCCGGGACCATCTCCACGATGGCGGCATCACCAGACTTCAGGGACTTGGGGTTGTCCTCCAGCTTCTTGCCGGAGCGCCGGTCAATCTTCTCCTTCAGCTCTGCAAACTTGCAGGCAATGTGCGCCGTGTGGCAGTCAATGACCGGCGAGTAGCCGGCGCTGATCTGCCCGGGGTGGTTCAGGATGATGACCTGGGGCAGAGTTGCACGCGGCCATCAGGCACAGTGGGCACCAGGGGAGGGCACGAGAGCGGGGCTGGGAGGCTGCAGTTGCAGGGCCCAGAGTGCCAACTGCGGAGAAGTTCAGGCTGTGGGAACCCACGCCCAGACCTGGACCCAGCATCCCCGTTAAGCATCTGACAATCTAGGAGCGATAAACACCTGACAAGGGCATTGTTTGAAAAGGCCAGGGCAGCGCTCACACTGCCAACCCTGGCCAGAGCTAAGGCGGGGAGGGTGGGGGGTGGCAAAATTGCACCTCGATTATTCTATTTCAATTGCATCTCAAAGCAGTTTTTAAAAATCAGTGTCAGGCTGGGCATGGTACCACACGCCTGTAATCCCAGCATGTTGGGAGGCCCAGGCGGGAGGATCCCGTGAGCCCAGGAGTCTGAGGTTAGAGCGAGCTGTGATGACACCACTGCACTCCAGCCTGGGTGACAGAGCCAGACCCTGTCTCAAAGCAGAAATCACTGTCATATGAAGAGGTGATTGAAAAGGGTGCAATGAAAAACGGAGAGAATGGAAGTATTACCGGGCTGTCTCAGGCAGCAAGTTAACGGGAGCGTTTTCAGGACAGCCGTGTGATCGCACACTCAGGAGTGCGTGGAGCCTGGTGGCTGTCCCAGCCCTGGTTCCACCCCTCGTGGCCTGAGATGGGGGCTGCTTCCTCCCGGGCACCAGGCCACGTGGTGCCGGCAACCGCCCCGAGGGCGGCCCTGCTGCCCTGCACAGGCAGGGCCCACGGGACTGGCGCAGCCGCCCACCTGGGAGGTGAACTGGGCGGCCTCCTGTGGCGGGTCGGACTTGCTGTCCCCGCACACGTTGCCCCGGCGGATGTCCTTGACCGACACATTCTTCACGTTGAAGCCCACGTTGTCGCCGGGCAGGGCTTCGCTCAGCGCCTCGTGGTGCATCTCCACCGACTTCACCTCCGTGGTGATGTTCACGGGTGCAAAGGTCACCACCATGCCCGGCCGCAGGATGCCGGTCTCCACTCGGCCCACGGGCACCGTGCCGATGCCTGGCCGAGAGGAGGGGGTGTGAGGGGCAGGCGGGGCAGAGGGGATGGGGGGCAGAATATTTGGGGAGGGAGCCTGGAATCCGTGGTCCTCCCTGGCAGGGCTGGGAGGACACAGCCACGGGAGGCAGTGAGGGGGGAGGAGGTCCGGGGACAAGGCAGACACTGAGATTCTGGCAGAAGTGGGGGCTCCTGACCCAGCTGGGGAAATAAGGGTCTGAACAAGAGAGAGTTCCTAGGGACCAGAGGAAACTGACAGAGGCAGAGAGG
>NW_012150197.1:687015-733889 GCF_000956105.1 Propithecus coquereli | reverse complement strand
GAGGGCTCCCTGCGCTCGGTCCCCATCACTGCAGGGGCGTCTGTGCCCCAGCACCTGTCACGGATCTGCTCATGATCGTGTGTCTTGTCTGCCCTGGGGCATGGGACATTCCACCCTGTCTCCCCGGGCTGTGATGGAGGCTGGTGTGGCGTTAGGGGGTGAAGGGGACAGGCCGGTGGCTGTTCTCTGTGCTGGGCTGAGCACTCCACCCTGCACTCAGACATGGCGACGTCCCTGGCTGGGAGTCCCCTCCCAGTACCGCTCTCTGGGGGCCTCATATTTGCTTATGGTTTCTCATTCCTGCAGTGGGGCGGTGTCTCTGGGAGACTGGGACCTCGGGGGGACATGTGAGTCACCTCTATGCCACCAGCTGCTGGCACAGGGCTGGACACTCACCTGGAGGGAGAAAGACCCTGGCAAGTGCTGGATGGGCGGACGGGTGGGTGGAGGATGGTTGCGTGGGGTGGGCAGTCTGCAGAAGGCGTGTGGTATGGGGAGAGAAGCGGCCTCTGAGCCCCTTGTGGGGTCCCCGGTCTCAGGAGGGGGGGCAGGGGGAAGGGCACGAGCTCTGGCTTGCCGCCCCGACTCACCGCCGATCTTGTACACGTCCTGCAGTGGCAGGCGCAGGGGCTTGTCCGTGGGGCGCGTGGGGGGCAGGATGGTGTCCAGGGCCTCGAGCAGGGACACGCCACTTGCGTTCCCTTCCTTGCGCTCCACTTTCCAGCCTTTGAACCACGGCATCTTAGGACAGACGAGGCTGATCAGGCCACGGAGACCACGACGGCCGCCCCACCCCGCGGCCTGTCTGACCGTGGCCTCGGCCTCCCAGGATCCCCAGGAGTCCTGGTAGGGACGCCGGCTGCGGGGTCTGGGGGATGGCAGCCCAGCCCCATCACTGCCTGGGGCTGACAGTTCAGGCTAAACCAGGAGGCAGAACTCGCCCTGCCCGGGCCACCCCAGATCTCAGTCGCACGGAGACCTCTTGGGGGGACAAAGAGGAGCAAAGCCTCCACCTCGGCCCAGACCTGCCCAGAGCCTCCAGCCCTGCCCTGCTCCCCGCAGCCCCCAGGGCCCAGGACCGTGAGAGCCCTGGCAGGGCAGGTGACTGGAGCTGGAGCTGCCAGAGTCTGGCCAACAGCCGGGCCAGAGTCAGGCCCAGGCCCAGCCCCAGAAGCTCTATGGGACCAGCAGGCCGCCTCCAGGCGGGGCCGGCCCCATGGCTGCCAAGCTCCTCCCGACGCAGACCCTGCACGGAGCCTCCCCGGCCTACCCCCTGCAAACAGCGAGAAAGGCAGGGCCCACAGCACTGTGCCCCCACGGCCACCCCTGTGTCCTGCCTTTGTCTTCAGGGCTGAATCCCAGACACCCCTGCCAACAGGTGGCCCCCTGAGCATGGGCGGGTGGGGCGCACTCAGCAGGCCAGGCCAATGGGAAGGGCAGGGCTGGGGGTCCCTGGTGGCTGGAGGCTCCCGGGAGAGGGATCTGCTGCATCGGGTCCCTGAGGGAAGGTGTGATCCTCGGTAAACAACCCTCAGCCAGCCAAGGGGGAGGCCGGGAGCAGTCCCTACAGCTCGGTCCCCAACCACAGGGCTCCATGCTGCTGGTCTGTCCCGGCCGTCCCTCAGTGTGGGCAGCTGCAGCACCGGCCAGAGCCAACTGGCCACCCTTCTGGGCCAGGGATCTCGTCTGGCTTGACAGCCCTGGGAACACGGCCTCAGGTCCCTCCACGCGTCCCCATGGTCACCTCCAGCCCAGTCAGTCCCTGGCCCCAGGCCGCCCGTGCCTCCAGCTTCAGCAACCAGCCGAGAGCCGGCCCTGAGCCCTCTGCCAGTGCAGAAACGCACACTTCGCGGGACCCCGGGAGGCCCCTGCCCTGCTGCCCCACGTGGGGTCCAGGGCCGGGACAGCAGCCCCCAGGAGGAGGTGAGGACCAACCACTGCCCCTGCAGTGTCCGCATGGAAGGGCGTCCCTGGCCAGACGCGGGCCTAGGCCCTCAGGGGTCTCGGCCCCCGCCCACCCCGGCACACTCACGTTGGGGGAGGGCTCCAGCATGTTGTCACCGTGCCAGCCGGAGATAGGCACGAAGGGCACGGTGGCCGGGTTGTAGCCAATCTTCTTGATGTAGGCGCTGACTTCCTTGACGATCTCGTCGTAGCGCTTCTCGCTATACGCCGGCTCCGTGGAGTCCATCTTGTTCACGCCCACGATGAGCTGCTTCACGCCCAGCGTGTAGGCCAGCAGCGCGTGCTCCCGCGTCTGCCCGTTCTTGGAGATGCCCGCCTCGAACTCGCCCACGCCTGCCGCCACGATCAGCACCGCACAGTCCGCCTGCCCGGCAGGGGCCACAGTGAGCCTCGGCCCCTGGCGCCCAGGCCGCTCCAGGCAGACGGGGCCTGAGCAGTTGCCCTGGGGATGGAGACTGAGGGGGTCTCTACCTCAAGGGCAGTGGGGGGCTCATCCGCCAAGCCCTGGGCCAGAGAGACCCCCAGCAGGCTGTGTGTCCCTGCACAAGTCACTCAGCCTCTCTGGTCCTGTCCCTCGCTGGAGGACAGAGTGTGGGCACAGTTGTAAAAGCAGCTCGGAGAGAAGAGACTCAAGGAACAGGGGAAACCGCTGTGTCCCCCCATCTGTGTCTGCGTGGGTGTCCTGAGATGGCCCGCCTGTCTGCTCTGCCCACATCCCACTGCCCCCACCCGGCCCCAGGTCCCTCTGTCTGTGAGGGTGGGTCAGCGTGTCCACACTGCCCTGTCTGGGGCCCTGAGTCTGTTCTTGGGGGGCTCTGTGCCAGCTGGGGTGAGGGGCGGCAAAGGCGAGGGGCCCCCACCCTGGCCCTGCCCCCGGGCCTGCCCACCTGGGATGTGCCGGTGATCATGTTCTTGATGAAGTCGCGGTGGCCAGGGGCGTCGATGATGGTGATGTAGTACTTGGTGGTCTCGAACTTCCAGAGAGAGATGTCGATGGTGATGCCGCGCTCGCGCTCCGCCTTCAGCTTGTCCAGCACCCAGGCGTATTTGAAGGAGCCCTTCCCCATCTGGCGGGTGTGGAGGTCACGGCTCAGAGCAGGGTCTGAGACTTGGCGGTCACAGCCGCCTGCCAGGGCTGGCCCTGGGCCGTGGGGGCTGGTGAGAGGTCGGAGACGGGCTCCATCCCCCGCTTGCTTCCCGCTGGGGTCCTAGGACTGCGGTGCCAACACCCAGACCCTGCCCTGCCCTGCCCAGGGCCAGCCACGCGCCTCCCCAGGCCACCCCCAGGCGGGTGTAGACGCACACATCTACCAGCAGGAGGAGCCAGGGCCCCGGGCCCTGCGGAAGAGAAGCTGCCAGGAGGGTGCAGCCCCCTCCCCTGCTAGGGGCCACCCCTTGTCTGAAGCTGGGGACACCCAGGTCCCTTCCACAGCTGGAGGCACATGCTACTGCTGGGTTTTGGGCTGTCAAATAAATAACCCCTCTGCGTCATTTTTTTTTTAAGGGGAAAGGAAAAAAGAAAAATCAAATAAGGTCATGAGGAGGGCCTGGTTTCTGGAAGGCTCCTCCTCTCTTCCTGCTGGGGGTCTCCCCCCAGGAACGAGGCTGCTCTGTAAGCTCCAGGGTACTGGGGAGCAGTGAGTGAGACCCCCAGGGTCTGGGCCGGGCTGCAGTGAGGGCATCAGCTGTGCTCACTGCCCAGCGGGCAGAGCTCCCTGGCAGGGCCTCCCATGGACCGGCCTCTGCCCTCCAGAGAGGCTGCCCAGCCTGGGGGCCCTCCAGGGCCAAACCAGACAGGACCCAGCTGGGACCTGAACCAGTGGCCCTCTGAGCCCCTCAGCCTCCTCCCACGGCTGGGGAGAGAGGGACCTGTGGGAGGGGTGTGGCTAAGGGCACCCCCAGCCTCACCGGGGCAGGGGTTCAGCCCAGGCCAGCGACTGCCCCTCCCGGGCCCTGGCCTCTGCCCTCAACATCCAGGGGCTGGGGCTCTCCCAGAAGGGGGCTTCTTCTACAGCTCGAGGCCGAGGTGGGAGGTCAGAGAGCAGACCCCCATTTGTGGCCCCTTCTGACCCATGGGTCTCAGCCATGGAGGAGGTGCAGCTGCACAGACAGAGGCCAGCAAGGGGGCCCCTCTCCTGCTCAGCAGGCAGCCGGGACCCCCAGTTCAGGGCAGCAGCCCCTGGACAAGCCCTCCCAGCCCTCAGGAGCAAGCAGAGCAGATGGGCAGGCTGCCCACCAGTCAGCTATTAATAGCAGCCCTGAGTGCCCGCTGGCCCCGGGACAAGTGAGGGCCGCACCACCTGCAGCCCTGGCCCTGGCCTGGGGGCAAAGGAGCAGTCAAGGGCCTCTAGCGCCAGAGCCCTGCCACCTCCCCACCTCGGGGCAAATCTGGCAGCTGCCCCACCGAGCACCCCTCAGAGAGAAGCTGCCCTGCCCATCCTCCTCTGAGCCCTGAGACAGGCGCCCCCACAGCAGACTCCCCTGGGGGAGATAAACTGAGGCACACCCGGGGTCCCAGCCGCCAGTGGAGCCAGTCCCTCCGGGGGAGGGCAGAGTCGGAGCCCCCAGGGCTCACCTCGGCTGCCTCCTTCTCGAACTTCTCAATGGTCCTCTTGTCGATGCCCCCGCATTTGTAGATGAGGTGGCCTGTCGTGGTGGACTTGCCGGAGTCCACGTGGCCGATGACCACGATGTTGATGTGGGTCTTCTCCTTGCCCATGCTGCCGGGCGTGTGGGGAGGGGCTGGCAGGACCTGGGGTGCTCTGGCTCAGGGCGGGGGTGCTGAGTGGTGCTTCTGTGGGACCAGGGCGGAGGGAGAGAGGTGACAGGGAGCCCCGGGGAGCCAAGCAGAGAGCCCTGGCACAGGTGGGAGCACGTCCTGCCCACGGACCTCACCCCACATTTGGTGGGGAGGGAAGAGCCCCCCAGGCCGGGACCTGGCGCCGCGCAACCAGGTGGCAAGCTCAGGCGAGCACTCCCCGCACCCACACTTTAGCCAACGGCCCAATCTGCTGCAAACGTCTGGGCGTTGGTGCCCACGGAGCCGCTCCTCGGAGGGACTCACCTCCATCTGGAGAGGCACCGCGGCCGAGCCCAGGGCCAGCCTGCGCCTGGGTGATGAGTCACGCTGCCCAGCTCTCCAGGCCTGTCCTCAGTGCTGCTCCCCCGCCCCCCCAGCCCGGGCCAGGGACACTGCGCCCCACCCCCACCTGCCACCACCGCCACCGTGGAGAGGCCCGTGCTCCCACTCCCCTCCCGGCAGGGACGGCGCCATCTTCCCCTCACCCCTGCCCGGCAGGCTGGCACCAGCGCTCGACAGGCGACGTGGGACCCAGCTTAGGGACCCAGAATAGCTCGAGCCCCCCCCACGGGGGCAGGGGCGGACAGCAGGGGCCGTGTTCTGGCTGGAGGGGGAGGATCTGGCCCCAGCCAAGCTCCCCAAGTGCCGGCAGAGATGCCCTCAGCCCGGCGGGGGGCGCGGGGGACCCCTCCCCCTTCGCCCTGGTCAAGGCCCCGGGTCACAGCCCCTGTCTGGTCCTGGAGGTCGGTGGAGAAACCCAGGCAGCGCAGGAGGCGGCGACGGGGGGCCGGGGAGGGAAGGGCAGAACGCGCACCCTAGGGTGGCGAGGGCCCCCCAGACCGCACCACCTCCCTCGCCCTCCTCCGGCCCGTCGCCCCGGCACCCCCGAGGCCCGACCCCCTTCAGCCCCCATCGCTAACTACCGCGCCCCCACCCCACAGGCCGCGGCGGCCCCAAGGTCACGGCTGCAGGGTGACCGCCACCGGCCGGGATCCGGTCCCCGCCGCCGCCGCCGCCGCTGCCGCCGCGTAAACAAGCGCCACGGCGCCCCCTCCCCAGCCCGGCTGCCCGCGGGGACCGGCCCGGCGCGGGTCCGGGCGCGCGCGGGGGGCGGCCGACGCTCCAGCCTCGCAGCGCAGCCTCGCCAGGCGCTCGGCCGGCAGGCTCTGCCCCCAGGACCGGAGCCCGGGTGGGGTCCCTCTGTGGAAAGCTGGCGCGGGGACGGGGACCCCGAGGCCGAGCGTCCTTACCCGGAGCCGAGGTCTCAGCCAGAGGGACTGGCGGCGCCGGCGCCGGCGGTTTTATCTCTCCAGGAGGGGGTCCGCCTATTGACGGTGCGGGCGCAGTGCACCGCGCCCCTGCACTACGGCAATGCGGTACCGCGGGGGAGCGGGCGGGGCCGGGGGCGGGGACGCGAGGCACGCGAGGCGTGCAGGGCCCGCGGACCCACGGACGCGCGCGGGCAGGCGCGACGGCGGCGCGGGAGGCAGCGGGGGAGCGAACCGCAAGGACGCGCGCGGGGGGCGCAGGCAGGGAGAGGAAAACAGGCGGCGGCGGCGGGGCGGAGAGCTGGGGGCAGGGAGAGGGAGTGGAAAGGCAGGGAGGGACAGAGACGGGGAGAGCACGGCAGAGACGCAACAGGGGACGGGAGACAGGGTAACAGAGGCTGCGACACACTGGCTGGAGAGACCCTGTCCACATAAAAAGAGGTCCCTAGAGCTGGGGTGAAAACCCAGGACAGGAAGCTGGCAAGTGGGGCCAGGGGAGGAGGGATCGTGGCCCCAGGAGCAGGTGGTGACGCGGACAGGGGCAGCCTGGGGTCCAGGGCCTGGGCCGTGCCCTGGTCCGCGGTGCCAATGCCTCTTGAGGCCTGCCCTGGCTGATGCTGTGAACAAAGGAAGCTGGGCGCTGAGGGCTCTCCCTGCACCACGTGCCCGTCCGCCCCGCCACCCCACAGGCCCAGTCAGCCGATCCAGCCCAGAACCTCCCTCCCTCTGTGGGCCCGGAAAGAACCTTTCCCAGGGGTCCCCTGTGCAGGGGGTGCCTGAAGCCAAGCCCAGAGCCCAGGGGTACCTGCAAGGGGCGCCCCTGCTGTGCACTCGCGGGCGCAGATCCCAGGAAAGCAGCACCAGCCAGAGATGAGTCAGGTCCAGGCAGACCCAGGCCCGACCCGGGAGCCTCCCTCAGCGGAGCCCCCTCGCCCCGGCCCTCGGAGGTCCCCATGCCAAGCCAGAGGCAGGCCCCAGTCTGTAGGAAGTGGGGGTCCCTGAGGGTCCCAGGCAGATGCAGGCAGTGAACAAAACGGGTGCATGGAGGGGTGTGGCCGGCTTTTGCGAGTGAGGGCCGAGGTCAGGACTTCCTTCCAAGACCCCGATCCTGTCCTCTCACCCAGGTGTTCCCATGCTCCCCGTCTGACAGGGTCTTCTAGGCGCAAGGTCCATCTCAGAGGTGTGTGCCCAGCGAGTGGCCGGGGCCCTGCCTGTCCTGTGAGCGTCCACTGGGTCTGGAGGCCCCAGCCTGGCCCTTCCCCGGGGGTGATGCCCAGCCGGCAGGTGTGAGGAGGGAGGAAGATGGGGGCCCAGGGCAGGGGTTGCGGGCCAAGCCGTTCTCCCCAGCCGTGGAGAGGGCCTCTTGGGGAGGGGCTCCTCACTCCAGGTCAGGGCCACAGTGGGAGGGAGCATGAGGGGGCCCTCCCAGGTGACCAGCACTTCCGAGTGCTGCTGATACCATCAAACAGGAGCCAGGAATTAAAAATAACCGCCTGGTGAGAAAGCACCCCCAGCTGGTCTCTGCATTTAATGCCTCCCTCGGAGCCTGGAGGTCAAGCCTCGCCTGCAGGAGGCTGGCTTGCTGCCGCTATGGCCTGGCTAGGCCGGAGTGGGTCAGACAAAGGGGATAGGAGGCTGGGGTCCCTGGGAAGCCCACCCCCACTACTCCAAGGGACCACCAGTACCCAGGACCTGGGCTGCCTGCTGCTTGGGAGGGTCTTCATCAGACACCCCCTCCCCGTGACAGTCTGAGCTGCTGCTCCCGGCTCGCCCCCAGCAGTCAGCTGGTGAAGCCCCCGGCAGAGGCTTCCTGTGGCTGGGGGCATGTGCCGCCAGGGGAGTGGCTGCCGACGGGGAAATCGCGTCCTCCCTGAAGCACCTGTGCACTGACCCTGGGGAAAGGTGTCAGGTGGTTCCTGCAAAGGGTCTCCTGTTGCCAGGACGCCCTCGGTCTGCTGGCAGCTGTGCTGCCCGGCAGGGCCCTGGGCCCGGCAACCCCAGGCCTGGACACACAGGTAATGAGTCTAAGTTGGGTAATATTGCTAAATAACAACACACTAACAGTGCCAAGGAGCTACTAATACTGAATAGTGCTGCACAGATGAATAACTACTGCTGTGGTCTGAACGTGGCCCCCAAAATTCATGTGCTGGAAACTTAATCCCCAGTGCAACAGTGTTGGGAGCTGGACCTTTGGGGAGGAGTTTGGGTCATGACTGCGGAGCCCTATACGCCATGGACTTTTTTTTTTTTTTTTTGAGACAGAGTCTCACTCTGTTGCCCTGGGCTAGAGTGCCGTGGTGTCAGCCTCGCTCACAGCAACCTCAAACTCCTGGGCTCAAGTAATCCTCCCTCCTCAGCCTCCCAAAGTGCTGGGACTACAGGTGTGCACCATCGTGCCCGGCCGTGCATGGGTTAATGCCCTGTAAAAAGGGCTGTGGGAGTGGGTTCTCTCTCATCCTGCCGTGCGAGGATGCAGCAAGAAGGCCCTCGCCAGGTGCCAGCACCCGATCTTGTACTTCCTGGTCTTCAGAACTGTGAGAAATAAATTTCTGTTCTTTATAAATTGCCCAGTCTTAAGTACTGTGCTAGAGCAGCACAAAAGGACTAAGGCAACTGCTAACTAGTGAATAGTACCAAATGACTACTAAGTACCGGGCAATGCTAAATAACGACAGCACACACTAACAGCCAGTCACCAGGCTATGCAGGTTCAGTGTGCGGGGCAGGAGCTATGAGGTCGGCCTCACGAGGCAGGCCAGAGGACCTCGGGAACTGATGAGGCACCCGGACACAGAGAGGCCAAGCATCCTGCCCAAGGTCACACAGCAAGTAGGTTCAGAAGGCCTTAGCCAAGCCAGGGTGACTTCTGGACAGAAGCCCAGGTCCCACCTTGGCCACGGCCTGTGCTTTCTCTGCCCCCCAGGTCAGGCCTAGGCCCCCTCAGCAGCCCTCCTGCTGCATCTGAGTCACTGGCCGGTAACAGCCAGTGGAGGGTGGCCAGCCAGGGGACGGCACCAGCAGTCAGGGCTGCTCCAGGGAGCAGGACCAAGCGGGGAGCACAGACCCCACCCCTCCACGCCCCTCCGAGAGCCCCCAGGGCCCATTCACGAGCTGTTTGGGGAGACACAGGCAGCCCCTTCTTTGGCTGGCTAGGGTTTCACCAGCCTCAGGAAAGAAGATCCAGCTAAAATTAACCGTTATCAAGCTGTCAGCCCTGGAAATAAACCTGCCTCCCATTGGCTGCCGGTGACGTCACTGCCGGGTTAATAATAGCTGCGTGTGCATAACCAACCACCTGTGCATGTGCCCTGCCGCGGGGCCACAGCCAGGCCGTCACCCTGGGGGCCGCCGCCCTGAGCAGGTGGTGGCTGCAGCCCAGATCCAGACGGGGCTTGGGACAGGGTGGGGATCAGGGCTGGGGAAGGCCCCTCCCTGGCCTCGGAGTGTCTCAGGATGACTTCAATGCTAGCTTTGGCCACAGCTGCCCTCTGACCCCAGAGCTCGTGTGGATTCAGCCACCGGCCTGGAGCATCTCGTCTGCAGCCTGCCTGGGGGCTGGGCAAGCCCATGGGGCAGCAGATTAAACTGTCTCAGGGCAGAAGAGGAGTTCTTGCCCCCGAGAGCAGGAAGGCCACGTCCACGCAATCAGGGAAGCTGGGGCTGAGCGGCAACACGCGGGCCCAGGGCCAGCCAAGGGTCTCCTCCAATACCCAGCGTCCAGGCAGGTCTGGGGCAGACCTGAGTCTCCCAGGGAAGCCCAGAGAGGGATGCAGCCCCCCACAGAGGGAGGGAAGCCTGGCCTGCTCCCCATCTAAGGCCGCCTGCAGTGGCCCAGCAGGGATCATGGCCAGGGGACAGGCGGCCACAGCATGCGAGGCCCCTCCTCCCGGAGCACCTGGTGGGGAGGGGGAGGCAAGCCCAGGGCTTTTGAGCTTCTGGGTGCAGGGCCCCCACATTCAGCCCGTTGCAGGCTGGGAGGCAAAGCAGGATGCAGGGGCCACTGACCCAGGAGGGGGTCGGCCCCTGAGGCCAGGGCAGGTCAGGACCCTCCAATGCTCAGAGATGGGGAGCGCGCAGTGAGGGTCTGTGGGCCCACCGCCCCACAGTCGGTCTCCCGGGGCCCAGGGAGGAAGGGCTTCAACTGCACAGCTAGGTCCAGTGGAGAATGAGGGGGTCCTGGGTCTATGGTGAGGTCCCCTGCAAGGGACACTGAAAGCAGAGTCCCTGTCCAGGAGCCTCCCCTCCCATAGCTCCCCAGGCCCCATGTCCTTTCCTGGACACGGGACTCCGGGTTCAAGGAGGTGGCGGGTGGGGTGGTTAGCAGCCCTGAGGCCCTGCCTTCACCACGGCACAGAGCTCCCCCAGCTAGACGGCTGGGTCTCACTGGGGGGATAACTGGTCACGCCTGCCGCAGAGGAGGCAGCTGGCACCGTCATTCTCAGGGTCCGTGGAAGACACCCAGGGAGGCCCCTCCCCACACGGCCAGGGTGGGGAGGCTGGGCCGTGGCGGGGGAAGGAGCAGAGAGAGCCCTGCGGGGGGGAGGGGGGCACTGCTGCCCTTTGTCGAAGAGCCGCGGTTGGGCGTTCTTAGAGGAACGTGCACACACACAAATGCGCTCGAGGAATTACTACAAGGAACCCAACCCCAAAACAGACCTTCCCTCTCGCCCCTCAGAGGTGACCACCATCCTGACTTCTTACCCACGGGTCACTTTTGCCTGTTTTTAACCCTCTCGTAGATGAACGTACGGTGCGTATCCGGCACCTGGCTGCTCTCACACGCTGCTACACGCGAGGTCCGTCTCTGCTGTCCCACGTAGTAGCACTTGTTCGTTTTCATTGCTGTATAGTATTCCACGACCCGTTCTGAGCTACTACAAACAAAGCTGCTGTGAACACTTTCGTGCCTGTCGTTTGTGCAGGTTTCTGTTTGGTGTGTACCCCAGGAGCAGCTGTGTGCGCGTTACGCCAATCGTTAGTTTATTGTCTCTTGGCTCTAGGTTCACCCTCCAATACCTGTTCCAGGACAACAGACAGGAATTACCGAGCATTTCTCCTCTGCACTAAGCAGATCCATCTTTTCCCGGCAGGCAAGGGAGGGTGAATTTGCACCTGAGAGGAAATTAATCGATAATTGGCTTTTTTCCTTGACTGTGGGTTGCATTTCCCTATTTCTTTGTCTGTCTAGTGATTTTTACTGAACGCCGGACATCGTGCAGAGACTCTGGATTCTGTTGTCTTTCTCTGAAGAGCATTGGTTCTTCCTGTAGCAGGGTGAACCACTGCAGGCCGGTCCTCGTGCTGTTCGTGTCCATCTGTGGAAAGTGTTCCCAGCCCCCCTGACATGGTGAGAGTCACTTCGATCTCCGTCTCCCCTGCGGATCCCAGCGGGACTTGGTTTGCACTTGTGCTCGGTGGGTCTGGAGTAGGCATTACTGTAAGTTCTCTCCTAAAAAGAGAAGATCTCTCCATCCTGGCTGTGTCCAAACGCAGCGCGGCCTGACACTGCGTGTCTCCACCCAACCTTGGTGAGTCACAGCCTTCGGTCACGCCCTGCCCCGAGTGCAGAGAAAAACTGTGGCTCGTGTCTCGCCCGTGGAATACGAGAAGGGAGGTGAGACGGTGCCTCCCTTGACTGGTGCCTAGTTCTCAGGACTCCGTCCTGGCAGACTGGGCAGCGCGAGCTCCGCTGTCCTTGCGGGCGTCCCAAGGCCTGTGAGGGGCCTCACCCAGGGAGCCAAGCACCGGGGGGAGTGGGGGCCTCACAGCTGAGGGGCCCCCAGGCCGTCGGCCAGCGAGAAAGCAGGACCTTGGTGCTGCCAGCTACCCCGTGACCTCCGGGGAGGACCCCGAGCTCCACGGCACTCGATACTGTTGGTTGGTTTGGAATCTTTTCTCCGACGGGTGCGCCAGGGCGTCTCGTGGTGGTTTTATCTCACGCATCCCTAGTGGGTAACGTCGTTGAAGATCGTTTTGTCTTTGGTGAAGTTCCCACGTAAGTCTATTATGCTTTTTTAAAAAAACAGCTTTATCAAGGTATCATCCACGTACTGCAAAGTTCACCCATCTAAAGGGTAGAGTGTCACGGCTCCTAATGTATTTACAGAGTGGCGCGACATCGCCATCCCAGAGAGAAACCTTGCGCCACGAGGCAGAAACGCTCGCTCCCTCTCCTGCCCTGTCACGCCCGGGCAGCCGCGGCTCTGCTCTGCCTCTGAGCCTACCCTGGACCTTTCGTGGAAACGAAACCGCACGGCGCGTGGTCCTGTGTGACTGGCTGCTTTCACGTAGCACGTCTACGGGGTTTACCCGGCTGTGGCGTGTACCACGCCTTGTTCTTTTTTGTTGCCACGTGACACTCCACTGTGGGACACAGAACACTCTGTCACTCAGTCCTCCGGTGCCCAACCTTGGGCTGTCCCCACTCTGGAGCGGATGTGAATGATGCTGCCACGGGGTACAGGTGTTTGCGGGGACGTGTCCTCACTTATCCTGGGTAGATACCTAAGAGCAAAGTGGCTGGGTCATGTGACTAGCCTTTCGAGGAACTGCCACCGTGTTTTCCAGAGCGGTTACGCCATTTTACGTTCCCAACAGCTGCGTAGCCGGGTTTCAACGTCCTCACATCCGTGTCACCACGTGTCATTGCGTGTCTTTGATTGGAGCTGTCCCAGTGGGCTGAGGTGCTGTCTCTCGTTTTGATGTGCGTTTCCCTAATGACCAGTGATGTTGAGCATCTTTTTGTGGGCTTATTATCCGTGCGCATATCTTCTTTGGAGAAATATCTATTCACATCCTCGGCCCGTTTTTAAATTGTTCGTTTTCTCAGTCTTGAGTTCTGGGAGTTCTCTGTGTGTTCAGCACACAAGTCCTTGCAGATGTGTCATTTGCAAATGTCTTCTCCCCGTGTGGTTTGTCTCTCTGGTCTCTTAACAGGGTCAGTCATAGGACAACGTGTTTAATTTTAATGAAGTCCGATGTGTCCATATTTTCCTTAAATGGGCCATGCTTTTGACATTAGCTTACCCAGGTCCCAAAGATTATCTCCTATACTTCCTTCTAAATGTTTTATAGTTTTACAGTTTATATTTAGATACACTATCCAATGTTGTAGTGAAGTTTTGTGTGAGATGTGAGATTTAGGTCAAGGTTATCTTTTTTTGCATGTGTATGTCCAATTCTCCCAGCACCATCTGTTGACAAGATTATACTTTCTCCATGGAATCACTGCTGTGCTTTCCTCAGAGAACAACTGGACCCATTTGTGTGGCTGTATTTCTGGACTCTATTGTGTTTCATGGATCTGTGTGTCTTTCTCCTCACCAAGACCACACCGTCTTGATTATTTCAGTTTTACAGGAATTTCTAAAATCAGAGAGTATTTGGAAAGAAATGGCGGTGGGGAACCGTAACGCTTGCAAAAGAATGAAGCTGGACCCTTGTCTCACACTGTATAGGAAAACATCAAGTAGAAATGAAGCAAAGATCTCATAAAATGTAAAACTGTTAGAAGAACACAAGTGTAAATCTTCAGGATCTTGGATTTGGCAACAAAGTCTCCAACATAACACTAAGACCACAAGCAACAAAAGAACAGGTATAGGCCAGGCGCGGTGGCTCACGCCTGTAATCCTAGCTCTCTGGGAGGCCAAGGCGGGCAGATTGTTTGAGCTCAGGAGTTCGAAACCAGCCTGAGCAAGAGCGAGACCCCGTCTCTACTAAAAATTAGAAAGAAATTAATAGGACACCTAAAAATATATATATATAGAAAAAATTAGCCAGGCATGGTGGTGCATGCCTGTAGTCCCAGCTACTCGGGAGGCTGAGGCAGGAGGATCGCTTGAGCCCAGGAGTTTGAGGTTGCTGTGAGCTAGGCTGATACCATGGCAGTTTAGCCTGGGCAACACAGTGAGACACTCTGTCTCAAAAAAAAGAAAAAGAAAAAGAAAAGGTATATAAAGTGGACTTTATCAAAATTAAAAATTTTTGTGCACCAAAGGACACTCAAGAAAATGAAAATACAACCCACAGAATGGCAGAAAATATTTGCAAATCATATCATCTAGGGGTCTGGTATTTAGAACACATAAAGAATTCTTACAACTCAAAAATAAAAAGACAAACAACCCAACTCAGAGATGAGCAACGGGTCTGAAGAAACATTTCTCCAAAGAAGACACACAAATGGCCAATAAGCATAGAAAGATGCTCAACATCATCGGTCACTGGGAAAGGGCACATCAAACCCACAATGAGATACCCTGTCGCCCTATCGAAAGTGGCTATAATCAGAAATACGGAAAATAACAAGTGTTGGCAAAACGTGGAGAAACTGGAGCCTCTTACATTGCCGGTGGGAACATACGGTGGTGCGGCCACTGCGGAAGACAGCCTGGCAGTTTCTCAGTAGGTGAAACACAGAACCACTGTGTGCCCTGACAATGCCACTCCCAGGTACAGATGCGGAAGAGGCGAAGACGGGTGTTCAAACAAAAACTCGTACGTGGAACGTTCACAAGAGCACCATTCACAGTATCCCAAAGGCAGAACGACTCGATGTCCATCGCAGGGTGAGTGGATAAACAAAATGCCGCGCGTCCATGCAGCGGAATATCATTCGGCCATAAAAAGAAATGAATTTCGGACACGTGTGACAACGCGGATGAACCTTGGAAACACTGTGAGTGACAGAGGCCAACACAAGGCCGGACAGTGTTTGAGTCCATCGATACGAACCGTGCAGAGCAGCAGACCCACAGGGCGGGACGCAGGCGAGTGGTTGCCAGGCGCTGGGCAGCGCGGTGGCAGAACCCTCGCCGCGCCCCCAAACACCTGGACAGCACAGCACGGGGGCGACGGCACCCCAGTCACGGAGACAGCTGTGCACCCCACACGGGCACCACGCCCACTGAGACCCCCACACCCCCACCTACGGGGGAGGCAGAGACTTTCCCTCCCTCCCTGCAGAAGCCCTCCGGGTCCAGCCTCAGCCTCACAGCTTGCGGGTGACGAGCCTCCCGTCCCGTTGGCTTCTCTGTCCCCGTTTCCCTGAAGCTGGACACTCAGGCGCAGTGTCTCTCCTGCTCCTGCTTCCCAGCCCACAGCCCCTGCGGCCCCGACAACCCTCCAAACCGGCCCGGTGGGCTGCTGGACGCTCGGAGCCAGCGGCGGAGCGGGGCTGACACTCCCTGCCACGCCCGGAATGTCCGTGGACACCGCCACCGGGAAGCGAGCCAGCTGCTGGCGGCCGAGAGAAGGGTCTGTGGGCCCAGCCTGGGTTCTCCCAGCACCAGCACCACCCGGGACTGGTCAGTGGCTGCTCGGCAGGACAACGACCCGGCCCTGCGTCTCGGAGCGTCTTCGCCGAGGCTGGGCTGTCCAGGTGGGGACAGAGGCCCCGCAGCCCTCCTCTCTCAGACCAGGGTGCACCCGGATCACCGTCTATTCCCGACTCAGGAAATGCAGCTTTTACTTCGTGAGTTTCTGATACTGATGTTGTTGGTGAGATTGAGAATGACCTGGGCCAGGCCGGCCCTGAGGGCCCTGGGGACACCGCGGAAGGCCTTGCTGCCCATCGGGGGCAGCAGACAGCCCCCCCGCCCCCCGGCAGCTGCGTCAGTCTGAGCGCGGCACAAAGGTGGTGCCGGCTGGTCGCTGCCTTCCCAGGTTCCGAGTCCAACACACATTCTGCACCCCGAGCTGCATCTCAGCATCTGCCCCAGAACCTTCCGCTTCCACACCGGCCAAGCACCCGGCTCCCTGCAGGGTCCCGGACCGGCCTGCCACAGGCTGACCCCAGGGGTGTGGCTGGCCTTGCCCTCGGCCTCGTAGGACAACGTGGGCTCTGCCCAGCGTGCATCTGTACCCAGCGAACAGAACCCAACCTAATCAAATCTAACCTAATAGCACCTAATGGCTGCCACCTGGCCGCAGTGACGGGCTCTTGAGTACAGAAGGAGACACAGCGGGTCCCCCACGCCCATCCTAGGACGCTGCAGCTCTAAGCCAGAGAGGAGTCCAGAGCATCCCCTCAGCCTCAGAAGTGCCCTGGGCAGCCCCGAGCTCCCTTCTGTGATGGCCGAGACTTCTCCCTCCTGAGGGTGGGGCTCTGTGTCAGGCGTGTGGGCTCCGTGGCTTTTTGAGGTCTGGAGAGGGATCTCAGGACCCCACATAAAGTGGGGAGTCACAGGGCTCTGCCTGGCCCCTCTTCCCTTCTCCCCTTCTCCTCTCCCCCTCTCCTCTCCCCCAGCTGTCCGGGCCTGAGCCAGCCAGGGAGGCCTGAGGGAGGGGCAGAGCCTCAGGCCTGCTGGGAACCATCCCAGGGCCAGCCCCGTTTGTGCCCCTCGGGGAAGAAGGTACTGCCACAGCCCCAGGGCAGGACAGCCCAGGCCATGAGGCACTGGGGTCAACCTCTCACTCTCCGCTCCCCCACGTCCCACACTCACAGCCAGGCCCAGGGCCTTTGCACATGCTGGTCCCGCCACTAGGAACACCTTCCTGCTCCGGTGCTGAGACTGCATTTACTCAGCCTCCGGGTCCTGAGCTGGGCCTACCCAGCCCACCCAGCTCCGCACACTATGCCTGGCACACAGTGGAACCTACCGAATGAATGGGGAGATGGGTCCCAGCCCAGAAGCAACAACAACAAGGCCAGAGCCAGTGTCCAGCCCCCAGCTCCTCCCAGCAGAAGCCCAGGCATGCTTGCCGTCCCCATGAATACCTAAGCCAGCCCCCTTCTTCAGGGCAACCCCCCAGGCCCAGCTGTTTCTGCTCAGAGCCCCCACGGGACGGGTCTGCTGCGGGGCACCTGGGCAGCAGACCTCCCACACCCCCTACTCTCCGTCCTGCCCTCGCCCCAGCCAGCTGTGCCCCTGCCCGAGTAACCACCATGCCCAGGATTTGGCTGGGCACCTCCCTGCCTCTGAGACAGGGTGGCCTGGGCCCCAAGCCCTAACCCCACTTGCTGGGCTCTAGAAGTCGGCCAAGGTCTTCTCCCAAGGCTGTTGTGCTGGCCGTTGCTGCCAGGTCCTGGCGCTGGCCACAGTCCGTCTGAGCCCTGAGGCCACACAAACACAGGAGCCCTGCGGAGGGCCAAGCCCTGGGCTTCGGTCTCTCAGAGCCTGTGGCTCAAGCAGCCACGAGGCAGGCCTGGGTCTTGCCAGAAAGTTCCACCCTCCCGGTGTTAACTGGGCCGACCCACCTGCCTCCTCAGTGGCCCTGCGCACCTCTCCCACCACAGGTCCTGGCCCAGGCCCATTGGCCCTGGACTGCTGCCCACAGCACCGGGCACCGTGTCCCAGGGTGCCCACCCAGGCCCTCCCCCAGGCTCCTTCCTTAGACTGCAGCTTGAACCCGACGCCCCTTCTCCCGTCCAGCCGCCGGACTGGCCCCTCCACTGGAAAGCAGCCCTTGTGTGGTTCACCCACCATTCCCTGCGCCTAGCTGAGCCACCTGCACCCACGAAGGCACCGTCCCCCCCAGTCTCCCAAACATCACCCAGCACGGAGCCAGCACACAGCCGTCCCTGCCAGCTGGGAACAGCAAACCCCGTCAGGTGTCAAACCCACCAGGGCTGACTAGAGAAGCCCTGCAGTCTACCTGTCCCCAGGGACCTCCCCAGACCCTCTCACCCAGGGGGAAGTCACCACCCAGCCAGGACCGGGTGGTAAAGAAACCGAGCTCAGCTGGAAACTTCCTCTCTGGGGCAGAGGGAGGCAGCAGGAAGTTTCCAGCAGGAAGAGGGAGGCTGATTTCTGCCTGGGAAGGAAGCCAGGCCCCTCCTCCTGGTTGACAAGCGAGGGTGTGGCGGGCCATCCCAAGGCCCCAGGCACCTGCCAGAGACATTCTGGGGTCCCCCCAACAGGGGGCCCCTGAGCAGTAGGGCCCAGCCTCTGCCTCCAGCGACTGGAGACTTGTCCTCAAACAGCAGCTCCTGACCCGAACCACTCAAATAAGCCTCCCTCTGCGCCTGGCCCACCTTCCAGTCCCCGCCAGCCCCGGCAGGATGCCAGATGGGGCTAAGGACCGCGCCGAAGGTCGCAGAGCCAGCAGAGCCCCAGTGGGGCGCGGGCGGGGTGCCCAGCTTCCCAGGGCTGTGAAGACCTGGAAGGCCGGGCTGGAGGGCTCCAGGCACATGCACCTCCGGGCACCGCCTGGTGCCCACAGCTGGGGGCAGGGGGACGCCGCGGGGGCCCTTGTCGGGATGGAGGGCGCACGAGCCGAAGCCCCCGTCCTGTGGGGTGAGAGTGGGGCAGGCCCCTCCGGAGCCAGGACCGCAGAGGGGACACTGCGGGGCTGCGAGGCTCAGCGCGGGGCGGACGGCCAGAGAGCGCCAGACGGGCTGGCCAGGCTGGGCCGGACCGAGAGGGGCACCTGGGCCGGGGGAGGAGGCACAGCCCAGCCCTAGGGCCCGGGCGGGGGGCTCTTTAACCACTCGGAGCCCAGGCCAGGCCGCGACGCGCTTCCCGGACCGCCCCAGGCTAACAAACCCGGCCGGGCGGGTGCGGACGCGGGAGCCAGGCCGAGGTGGGGGGCGGGGCCTAACCGGGCGGGGCGGGACCGTGGCGCCCCGCCCCCGTGACCCGCCGTGGCCCCCGCGCATATAAGGGGGCACGTCGGCGCGTGCGCACCCCGCGCGCGCGCGCGTCTGGGTCGAAGAGCGGCTCCTGGGGTCTCCTTTGCAAATGGGCTCCGTGGCCTAGCGCCCCCGTCCCCGCCACCCGTGACCGCGCGCCGAGGCCCGCGAAGGGCCGCCGCCGAGGTGAGGGCCGCAGCCGAGGGCGGGTGCGTGGGATGAGCGGGAACGGGGGCGGGGACGCGGGCCCGGGGCTCCTCTCGGGCTGGGGCGCGGGGCCCGGGGCGCGCTCCCCGGCCGGGTGCTCTGGGCCGGCCGGACCCCGCGCACAAAGCGCCTTTGTTCCGCCTGCGCGGCCGGTTCGGGCCGGTTGGAGCCGCCCGCGCCCCACGCCCGAGCCCCGCCTGGCTCGCTGCGGACCCGCGGGGCGCCCTTCCCGAGCGCGGCGCTGACCGCGGCTCCCCTGCCGCGCGCAGCTGCCCCCCAGCCCGGCCGGACCATGGCGGCCATCCCCTCCGGCGGCTCGCTCGTGGCCACCCACGACTACTACCGGCGTAAGTAGACCCCGCGCGGGCCCCAGCGCTGCCTCCGGGCCGGGGCGGCGGCTCCGCGCCGCTCACCCGGCCTCTCCGCTCCAGGCCGCCTGGGCTCCGCTTCCAGCAGCAGCTCGTGCGGGAGCGCCGAGGGCCCCGGGGAAGCCATCCCCCACCCCCCGGGTGAGTGCGCCCGCCCTCGCGCCCCGCGACCTCGGGAGCGTCCTCCGGAGCGGGCCGCGTTGTGACCCCCTTGCTTCTCCCAGGTCTGCCCAAGGCCGACCCAGGTCACTGGTGGGCGAGCTTCTTTTTCGGGAAGTCCACTCTCCCGTTCATGACCACGGTCGTGGAGTCCCCGGAGCAGTGAGTCCCCCTTCCTGGGGGTGGGGGGCGGGTGTCAAGCAGCCTCTGACCCATGCTCTCCCCCAGCTCGGAAGCCCCCCAGGCCTCCAGGAGCGCGACCACCTGCGGCCTGGCCCCAGCAGCCGGGAGGACGCAGCCCTGCAGCCCACCTGGCACAGCTGGGCCCCCGCCCTGATCGCCGCCCCCAGCCGGGGCTGGGCTGCAGGGCCCTGCCCGCCCTAGACCAGGCTGCCTGAGCAGGAAGGAAGTTGGGTTCTTTGGTGGCAACACCGCAGACACCAGCCGGAAGTCGGCAAGCCCTGCTCTCTGCTGTCCCAGCATACACGAGCTTCCTGGCACCCTAACTCCTTGCCTCGCACCAAGTGGAAAATAAACCCTAAGCAGTCAGCAGCCCTGGCAGTGTGTGGTGAATTGTGTGGCCCCAGGGTCTGTTTGAGCAGTTGGTGAACCCCTGTGACCTCCTCCCTCCCTGGCCAGGGGCCGGCTCTGCAGCCGACCTTGCTCACCACAGGGCCTCCTCTGAGGCCTGGCCCAGGAAGGGCGGGGTGCCTTGCTGCTCCTGGAGCCGGGATCAGCAGGCAGTCCTGGAGCTGGACAGAAGACGCCAGGACAGCCACTCAGGACGGGCCCCCCATGCCCACCTTCCGACAGGGAGGCTGGTGCTCGGAGTGACTCGGGCCCTGCCCCGTGGCCACCATGTGGGGCTGCCAGGGGAGCCTGGGCCTCTGGCCTCGGGTTTGGGAGTCCTCAACAGCAAGGACCTGGTGCCCCTTGAGGCGACCGTCCCTCCCAGCTGTCATGGGGCAGTTTCACGGGGCTGTCTCTCCCAGGGGCCTCCTGTAATTGCCTCCCACCCTGGGAGCACCCAAAACAGGCTGAGGCTGGGGGCCTCCTGCCACAGGTAGCCCAGCTTATAGGTCAGAGGTGGACACCTGCCGGGAGCACTGAGAACCTGGGGCGAGCGGGCCATGCATTGGCACAGGGCCACAGGGGTAGGGGCCCCGCAGGGGTTATTAGCTCTTGGGATGCGCGTCCTTAACCAAGGTGAGCGGTCAGCTGGCTGCGTCCGCACCTCGAGTGGCCAGCAGGCATTGACTCGGGTCTGTTGGGGGGCATCTTAGGGGGCTGAAGTCAGGTGGATGAAGGCTTGGTGGGAGGCCAGGGACAGTGAGCGGAGGGCCGTCCTGGCCTGCTGCCCCACCCCCACGGTGCTATAAATAGCTGCACGAGTTATTGGAAGGCATCTGTGTGGCTTGTGGCCACTGACGGCCCAGCCTCCCTCCTGCCTGCCCTCAGGGAGGGGTCAACTTCACCCAGGCGCCCCAGCCGGGTTGTCAGTGCTGAGGCTGGGACGCGGAGGGCTCTTTCCCAGTTCGGATGGTCCCACGATGGGGAGTATCCAAAGGGTAGCCTGAGCCCCACTCAGAGGTTGGGGGGTGGGTGGGGGCTGGTATTGAAGGGAGAGCCCAGCTGAAGCTCAGGTCCCCACCGTGCATGGCCAGGGGAGGGCTTGGCCCTCATCCCTGCTGAGCTCAGGGCTTTGGGTCAGGACCGAGGATGGAGCCCCCTGGCAGGAGGGGCAGTACTGGCTCTGGGGGCAGCTGGGGATGGGCAGTGCAGTGTTGGGCCAGGGCCTGGCGCTGTCCAGAGCTGGTGTCTGAAGAGGGCCTGCGTCCTCTGCCCCGGCCAGGGCAGGCCTCAGCTAGAGGAGCTCCCTCCCTGGCAGTGCCCTTGGCCTGGAGGCAGCAGTCCTGGGAGCTGTGTCTGCATGCAGCTGTCTGTAGGGAGAAACAGTGTTACCTTTTCCTTACCTGGTCAGATGCTTCATGGCTGGGACCCTTATAACAGGAAAGATTAGCAAAAGAAAAGCCACGTATTTATTTAATACGAGTTTTATGTGACGTGGGAGCCTTCGGAATGAAGGTCCGAAGAAACGGGAAATCTCTGCATTTCATGGAACATCGTGCAGAGGTACGGTTGGAAGACAGTGTAACCTAATGGCAATAAACCGGGGAACTTAGCAGCGCCTGAGTGTGCAGATTCTCGTTGGTCACCCTGTGGACCTTCCTTCCCTCTGGGTGTAGAGCAGGACACCTGCCACGTGAGGGTCTTCAGGGGGTCGGGAGGGAGGAGGTCAGAGCGCACCCCTCCTGGGCCTGCTTCAGGGAAGAAGAGTGGGGGGAGGTTGGGAGTGGCTTCCCGCTTCCGCCTTCTCAATTTCCAAACTACTGTGTCTCCTGCGTCACGCCATTCCCCTGTCTGGACCGTCCCCAGGAAGCAGCGCGGCCCAGACGCTGTGTTGGTGGATTGTCCCACGGCACGCTGACCCGGCCTCCCGCACCGGGAAGGAGGCCAGTCCAGTTACGCGGCGAGCGGTTGTCCTAGTTCAGGAGGCGGAGTTGCAGGCGGGATTCCACCACAGGCAGGCCTGTGTGTGGGTGCCCAGTCCGGTGTTTACTAAGAGGCATTTCTGTGCAAACAAAAAGGCTAATGATTAGAACAAACTGTAAACTCAGTTTTTTACTCCAGAGGGCAGCCGGTTGAGATTCTAGATGTTGGGCTTGAAGCATCTTCAGAGGGAGGGCAGGCAGTGGCAAGCGGACAGATTTTTCTGATTTGCAGTTCGCATGTCATGGAGGTGGTCTACACACGAGTCGGGTGGTCTCTGAAGTCCGTGTCAAGGGGCCTGGCTTCAGCTTGCAGGGCTTCAGGAAAAGGGCAGTTTTAATCTTTAGTGATCAGTCCCGAGCCAGAAGGGTGGGAGAGAAATCGGAAATACTAGTTTGGAGAGTTGTAGCCAGGTATTGGAGGATTCAGGACCCAGTCCGTATTACAGGTAGAAAACAGACCTCAAAAACACTGAACAGGGCCAGAATCTATTATAACAACAGGTGCACCACAGTTTGCTTCTGAAACAATCTTTCTGTCTACAGTCAACACATACTATAGTTGTCATAACTATTCACAAAAGTGCAGCAAGAATAGCGATTAACCACGTTGGCTCTTTTTAAGTTTGCTGTGCTGGAACCTTTGATGAGGAATCTGAGAGTGGACTTTTAAAAGCCTCTTGGGGCCAGGAAACCAAGCCAAAGCCTTTCTCTGCAGTACCTATAGATTTGGGTGAATTCCTCTCTTCTTGAAGTCCCTGGAGTATCTTAAGATTTCTGGGCATGCCAGGAATTGGCATTCCTTACCCATCTGTAACACAGCCATGTGAGGGAACCATGGATGAGATAGAGGCCAATTTTTTTCCAGGGGGCTTTATTGGCTCCTTAAAGTTATTTGGTCATATCTGAAAATAATGACATTCCAGTCAAAGCCTTGGTAATAAACCCAGTGTTTTCCAACTGTGTCATTTCAAGAACAGGTTCTTCCTGAACTCATGCAAATAACTATACATTGCCATAAAAATAAGAATACCGATAGTTTCTGAATTCTGGAGGGATTAGGTAGAAAGAAAAAAATACTTCACCTTGTTTACAAAGATATCCTTTACCACATTGCTGTAAGCTATAGATAGTTTAAGAAAAAGAGAGCATTTCCTTAGATCTGAAAAACAAAGCAGTAAAGAACTAGTAATGTTTCAAACAAAAAGTCATAAAAAAATTATCCTCATCAATTCCTTCATTCCCATGTAATTAAATCTTGTTCTGATTGGCCTCGGAACCCGTCAGGTTCTTCATCAGGGTTCTGGAAGTCCTCGCCTGGTCTGACGGTGTGATGTCAAAGCTATCAGAAGCCTGCATTCCAAATGCCTGTCCCACTTTTCCATGGGTCTCCTTGAAGAAGAAACAATTTGGGGCTGTAGCCGATTGCACACACTTTGATGAAAGAATCAAAGTAAAACAGCAACTAAATTGCAAAGGAGTTAAGATGACCGTGGTTAAGGATCTGATGAACCTTCATTATATCAACGATGCCATCCACAAGGAAATGTGGTCGTTTCTGTGGCACATTTTAACATAGCCAAAATTATGAGTGATAACATTATACCAGATTTCTAGGAATAATGTCAGATAGGATATATATCATAGGATAACATAGTAGATTTCTGGGAATTTTGCACAATTTCTGCAACACTCATCAATAACACCCGTAAATATAACCGCAAGAAGATTTAGCATTACTTACTGTTTGAAAATGCTTCCCATGTAATTTAACGTATCAAATTAAGCCTGATTAATTTAACATCTCTTTTTTATAAGGTGGGAGACAAGTTCTTTTGAGATGTCCCAGGAGCCTTTCTGGAAACTCCCAAAGTTAGTTCATGGTCAAAAAGACTTAATTTAGCCGGGCGCGGTGGCTCACGCCTGTAATCCTAGCACTCTGGGAGGCCGAGGCGGGCGGATTGCCTGAGCTCAGGAGTTCAAGACCAGCCTGAGCAAGAGCGAGACCCCGTCTCTACTAAAAATAGAAAGAAATTAATCTGACAACTAAAACTATATAGAAAAAAAATTAGCCGGGCATGGTGGCGCATGCCTGTAGTCCCAGCTACTTGGGAGGCTGAGACAGAAGGATTGCTTGAGCCCAGGAGTTTGAGGTTGCTGTGAGCTAGGCTGATGCCACGGCACTCTAGCCCAGGCAAAAGAGTGAGACTCTGTCTCAAAAAAAAAAAAAAAAAAAAAAAAGACTTAATTTAGAATTTCATTTTAGGAAGTTGTAACAAATATCAAAAAGTTTTAGAACTTAATTAAATATGACTTTAGTTATTTAATGAAAGTGAAAATAAAATTAAAGGCAAATACAGCAGGTTATGTAGTTGTGAGCAAAACTTGGCTCTTTTAATATTGAGAAGACTCACTTTTCTTCAGTAATCAAAGACCAAATAGAAGATAATATGAAGCACAAGAAATTACCTTAAAACACAAAATTGTTGTTTCCTAGCCCAATTACTTAAAAGATAAAAACTTTTCATAGTACCAAATTCTAGTTTTGCATCAGTGTACTGTTAATACTAAAGCTAATTTTGGATGGAGCTTTATAAGTAAACCCATCCAGTCTTAGCCAGCGTTAGCTACGCAGATAAGATTCCTTTTCCACAAACCTTTACGGTCTCTTCTTAATATCCACTCATGTTTTTTCCTTCTTGCATTTTTCTTTTTCTCATTCTGGAAGAACCAGTAATTCTACCTTAGCACAAAACTAATTGCTTCTTTTTCCCTTAAGAGGAAACACGGCCTTATCCTCCATACCTGTGACTTTCCTCACCAAAAGTACATTTGCATACAGAGTTGCTTCCTTTATTATTTCTAGTAGCTTTAATTGTATGTATCAGCCATGACTCTCAGTCCTTAATTTCTAGTGAAAACTAGGAAGAAAGCCAAGCTGGTGTCTGTCACAGCGGCGTCCTGTGGAACACTAGTCCATGATTTCTGGAAGCATACACTAGCTTATAGTACACTTCCTCGTGTTTATCAACAGACCCAGATATGTTTGGCTTTTCTATGCCGTGTGAAAACAAGATGCCGAAAGTATATAAACTTAAACTTATGCTTAGTAATTAACGTTTCAGTATTTTATCTTACTTGGAAATGCCCCAGACATTGAATGAATATCTATTACTTAATTTAACTTAGAACAATTTTTCAGGTTGCAAGTTACCAAAAAGATTTTGGAAACTATTTTTATGTTAAAATTTTGTTTTCTATTGGCCAAGAATATTTTCTTTATGAAAATATATAATTACTTCACTAAGACCCACCATGATTTATTATGTTTAGTAACATTTTATAACAAAAGGTTATCTTCAAAATGCTGTACTCGTATCCAAGGATCACAGATGCTGCACAAACTATTCCAATTACTTTCAGAAACCATCCCTAAGGATCACTGGAGGCCAGGAGTTTGAGACCAGCCTGGGCAACATAGCGAGATCCTGTCTCTAAAACATGTTTTTTAAAAAAAAAAAACAAAAAAAAAACAACCCCAAGGGGAAGGCAGGAGGGGCCGACACTTCTGAGGTCAGACAACAGCCGCAGACGAATGTTTCCTAATGAATCTCTGCTTCCGAATTGTTCTCAGGACTTCTTTTGTTCTTGCCCACAAGTTTTCTCTTTAATTAAAAGGATAATTAATGTAGTCTCCTTTAAAAAAAAAAAAAAAGCTGAGCGTTTCTTCTCCGTATATGATACGTTCATGTAAAGGGTCAGATCTTTGGGGAGCTGCGCACCAGTCCGCTGCCCTTCCGGAGTCTGGCCGGCAGCTTCCCGTCCTCCCTGGCGGGACACGCGGCAGCGGCCGGGACGTGCAGGGCCTGGGTCATGGGTCCAACAGGTTTGTGTTCATGGGGTTTCCCCGCAGGTGCCAGAGAGCCTCTTGAGGACGAGAAGTCCTGTTAGCGTGATGGGACAGCTTGGAGCTGCCTCTCCTGACAGTCACGTTGGAGGTGACATCTGCCGGGGCGCTCGCTCCACGCACAACCCTTGCCCCGAGGCAACACTGTTACCGCCTCTTTCTTTCCTTGGCTAATTCTGCTTCCTCTGATGAGATACCTGGGCGTCCGCTTGTGATATTCTGGTTCCACTGCCCAGACGTCAACACGGGCCTCCCGCCAGGTCCCGGGAGCTCAGCCAGTGTTTGGAGAGCTGCCACCCTGGCGCTGCTGTTGCAAAGCGGGGAACCGCAACGGAGGTGCTGCACCTGCGTCGCGCGGCCCGTTGTGCACGGCCGGCACGTCGCAGCAAAGGCCTGGACGTGCCTCTGCCCACGGGCGCCCACGCGGTTTTGGCTGCGACCACGTCCAATCGTATACACCGCCTCGCTGATGCCAAGACACTTCCCATTTCCAAATCCAGTATCGGCCTCTGTCGAGCCACTTGGCAAAGCCTGCGGAAGATGCCTCTGGAGATGTGGGAGGAGCCTCTCCTCGCCGTCACGGACCAGAGCGTGACCACAGTACGAGGTGCGGCCCCACTTTCCCGGGTGTAAGGGGTGTCCACGCTCCCCTCCTGCTTAGAGTATTTTACCGGCAATCTGAGAACCAATTTTATTGACCAAAGATTGTCCCAGATCTCATAAACTTTAAAAAAAATTTGGCTTAGTTTCTGTATTTCTGAGAGTTTTAGGAATATTTACTTTATACAAGCACTCATCTCTAAACCAATCTGAACAGAACCTTTTAAAGGTATTTTATAAATTAATTTGGTAGTACCATCTGGAGACAGAAAAAATCACATACACTTAATATGAACACACGTATATACATAAACACACAGATCTTATAACTTTAATCTTGAAATGTTTATTCATGAGTCAGCAGAGCACAGTCTCACACACAGGTTTATCTCTACTTAGGTTTTTATCCAAACTGTGTTTCTGGCAAAATGGGATGAGCTAATATCACCCACTCAGATGGCTAAAGCTTTTTGCTAATATTCGTCGGAAAGACCGCTAAGATTTTTCATTTGCCCAGTTTCCAAATCCCTCCTTTTTTTCTTTCTGGTAACAGTCATCTCCCTGCAGTTTCTATTTCGAAACGATGGCAGATTTTAGAGGTGACAGGCTAGAAAATGTGTGTCTCGAAGGCAGAGAGAGGACGTTTTCTCCAGGAGTTTGGGCGTCCGCCTGCTCTCAGAGGCCGGTCTGGGCAGCAGTGCCTTCGTTTCCACACGTCGGCCTTGTCACGGCTCTTTCGGCCTCTTCCCTCCGGCTCCAGGCAGTCGCTTTGGGGGACCTGGAGTCCCCCGAGAGCAGGCCCAGAGGCCAACGCCCAAGGGGCTGCAGCGGGAAGGGGATTCTCTGGCAGGGGTGGGCGGTGGAGCAGTCAGGCTTTTAGGGGACTGACCAAGAGTCACGGGAGCTGGCTGGGGCCACGGTTGGCCAAGGGCGGGGGTGTCAGAAGCCGGTGGAAAGCAGAGGCCGGTAGCTCCAACAGGGAGTGGACGGTCGGGACGTATTGTCCGCAGGGGTTCAAGAACCAAGATGCTCCTGTGGGAGAAGCAGGATCCAACAGAGAGATGAGAGAGGCCTTAAAAAGTTATCTGTATGGCCTGACTATCAGCTTCCAACTAGGCCAACTTCTGACCATAGAGCTGTTTTTTAAAAAATCCTTTCAGGCCGGGCGTGGTGGCTCACACCTGTAATCCCAGCACTCTGGGAGGCCGAGGCGAGAGGATCGCTTGAGCTCAGGAGTTCAAGACCAGCCTGAGCAGAGGGAGACCCCGTCTCTACTAAAAATAGAAAAAATCAGCTGGGTGTGCTGGCGCGCACCTGTAGTCCCAGCTACTCGGGAGGCGGAGGCAGGAGGATCACCTGAGCCCAGGAGTCTGAGGCTGCAGTGAGCTGTGGTGACGCCACGGCACTCCACATTCCAGCCCAGAAGGCAGCGCAAGACCCTGTCTCAGAAACAAGCAAACAACCAAATATCCTGCTGTCAAATTTCAGCTGGAACAAACAGTGAATATCATTCCTGTCAGTACTGAACTCATTTGTTTTACACCAAAAGTACCTTTCAAGTGACTCAGAACCAAGACCAGTAAGCCTCTTATGACTTGGCCATGGACAAAAGAGACGTCCTGGAAAGAGGGTGCAGACAGGTGCAGCCCCGCCAAGAGGCGAACCGCCCCACGGCCCGAGGAGAGAAGAGCCGCCGCTGCCTCGGTGGTGCTGGGTCCGTTGCAGTACTCACCCAGCAACACGGCTGAGGCGAAAGCCGCTGTGGGCAGGAGGAGGATCCGCGGTGCACAGGGTGGCCTGAGTGCCGCCTCCTGGGCGAGGGGCCCCAGGCTGAGACCCCCATCTGGGCCAGGGCCTGGGTCTGAGCAGCGACTCTGCCCTGAAGGAGCCACCCCAGAGCAGGCTGGGCTGGAACCAACAGGGAGGGCCAGGGACGTGGGAGCTCAGGACACTGACAAGCTGTGCAGGGGCCACAGGAGTTCCCGGAAGAGGGAGGAGGGCATGGGGGTCCCCAGAGGTGGCACTGGGGTCCCCAGCACGTCTGGGCTACAGACCCCAGCTGAGGAAGCTGGTGCTGCCCTGCCTGAGACAGACACAAGGGGGCGTCCAAAGACTGTGAGCGGCGGCGCAGACGCGTCCACACCGCCAGGGTCCTGCGGCCTCCACCTCCCTCCCCCCCAGCCCCGCACCCCTCCCCGTTCAGCCTCCTGTCCCCACCCAGGGAGCCCCCCTGAGACTCAGCTGACCCCCTTCCCTGGGGCAGCCCCGCCAGCTCCCAGCCAAGTCTGTAAGGAAGACCTAGGGGAAAATCACGAACTGTGCGTAAACTTTTTATTGAACAGAGAAACAACGGCACCGTTGGCCCCCCACCTGCCCCCGCTCCAGTGCCCCCAGGCCCTGGGCCCCTGGGCACGTGAGCCTGTGTCCAGCGGGCCCTCGCGTCCCTGGCACGCAGGTGCGGAGGTCCTGTCTGAGCCACGCCTGCGGGCGGGAACATCCCGGCGCCTCCCGAGGCCCAGGAGCACCACACCTGGGCTGAGGAAAGGCCTCCTGGGGCTGCGCAGGGCGCCGGTGCCGCGGCCACGCCTGCTCCGTGGCCTGGCCGAGCCCATCCAGCCCCCACGCGTGGCAGCCCCGTTCAGACGCCAGCTCAAGGCCCCAGCTTCTTGGGCCCTCCCAGGACGGACAGGAGGTCAGGGGTGAGGCCGAGGCAGGGGCCTGGCCCTACTGGCTCAGACCCTGCTGCCCCCACCCACTGCAGGGCTCCAAGAACCTCCGACCCCACAGCTCCGTGCCTGAGCTTCTGCCAGGCCGGGGTGGGCCGTTCCCGCCACTCCCAACTGCTGTGCCGCCCTGCCCTGGTGCCCGAGCGGCCTCTTCCCTACCTGCCTGTGGGGCCTGGTGCGGGTGCACAGGGGCAGCTGTGCCGGTCTCTGCCAGCTCCTGGGGGGTTTACACCCGCGGGGCAGACTCTGCCGCCCGTGCACTTTCCCCAGAGAGCCGGTTGTTATGCGTTGCCAGCACACCACTGCATCCACACCCCCCAACCCTGCCCATCCAGGAGACTGCCCTGGCCACCTGCCATCCTGATGCCCTGGAAACAGCCCCAGGGACAGCTCGCAGACCCCTGTGCCTGACCGAACCTCTCCCACTTCAGTCCCAGCCTGTCCGTTCCACACGGGCCCCGGGGTTTGAGATGCTTCTCACGCAGCTGCTGCCGACGCCCCAGGGGCCCCCACTCTCTGCACCACCATGCCCTGGGGCGGCGTCCGGCCACACGGGATCAGCTCCCTCCTACCTGTTCTAGCCGCTGGGAGCCCCTCAGCCTCAGCATCTGGGTCTGGGTTTGGGGGGGCCAAGCTGTGTGTGACACATGCCTGTGCATGTCTGAGTTGGGCAGTATGTATTTACTGAGCGCCGTCTGTATGCGTGCACAGGTTTGCACACCGGCAGCAGAGTGCCTGGGGGCCCAGGCAGGGTGGTCCCCGCACATGCACAGCCTGGGAACCCTGCACCGGCCTCTTCAACAGACCTGACGTGGGGCTTGGGGGAAAATTGGCCTCCAGCTCTTGACCCTGGAAGGGGCCGGGGGGCCGGAGCGGCAGGCTCGGGCAAGGAGGGACCATGCTGGACCCCACACTCCTCTGCCCGACAACTCCCCAAGCTCCACCTGACCTTTCTGTGCTGCTTGGGCAGAGGACATCGGCCCTTCCACCGTCTGGGCGCGTGTCTGCCTCTTGTCCTTGCCTGAGGCCCACAGCCAGAGGCGTCTTGTTCCCGGCTATCTGGCTTCCTGGACATGCTGCCCTGGGGGGACCTCCTGCCACAGCCCAGGAGGTGTCCGGGCCCCGTCATGTCGGGGCAAGGGGGAGGCGCCGGTGGAGGGCATGCAGCTTCTCCTGCAGCGCCGCGAAGGCAGGCCGCTCCTCCGGGCTGCCCCTCCAGCACTCCAGCATGAGCACGTAGACCTCGGCCGGGCAGGCGGCCGGACGCGGCAGGCGGTATCCTCGCATGATCTGCTGCAGCGTCTCGTGGTTGGTCATTCCTGGGGAGGGCGTGCGAGAGGGGCGGCTGCTGCTGCGGGGACCCCCCAGCCCCACCTCTGCGTCTTGCCCGCCCCCAGCTGGACCCTGCAGCCCCAGCGGCAGCTCCGAGGCCTGGGGACGCACCCTCGTAGGGACACTGGCCGTAGGTAAAGACCTCGTACAGCAGGACACCGAAGGACCAGACGTCCGACTTCTGGGAGAAGACGCGGTAAGTGGCCGCCTCGGGCGCCGTCCACTTGATGGGGATCTTGGAGCCGCTGCTCGGGGAGTAGACGTCGTCCTGGGGTGGGGAGGCCAGCAGTGGGGCAGGTGGAGCCGCGGCCTCCCCACTGCCCACTCCGGCCCGAGGGGGGCGCCCAGAGCCCCCGCCTACTTTGAGCAGCCGGGCCAGGCCGAAGTCGGCCACCTTGCAGGCAAGGCCATCGTCCACGAGCACGTTCCTGGCGGCCAGGTCCCGGTGCACAATGCGCTGCTGCTCCAGGTAGCTCATGCCCTCGGCCACCTGGCGGGCGAAGCTCAACAGCAGGGGCGGGCTCAGGGCCTGGCCCTCAGGGCCTGCAGGGGAGGGGGCTCAGGGCCTCACATGGCAGGGCGGGGGCCGTATGGGGGCATCTGCCACATTACGTCACCCCTCAGTGTCTCCTCATCTCTAAGCCGGGTGAGGACAGCTCCACCCGGGAAGCTGCGCTGGGCACTGGGCAAGACAGGAAGGGGGTCACTTGCCCCAGCGACCCCGCAGGGCAGCTGCTGCTCAGCACGCGGCCCAGGCCCCTGTCGGAAACCAGGGCAGAGATGGGCTGGGGCGGGGTGGGGCCTGGGTGCAGGCTGGGTCCACGGTCCCACTGGACAGCAGCTGGTGGCCAGACGGCTGCACCCTCCGCCTGGACTCCAGCCCCAGCCCCGGACCCACAGGGCTCCGACGGCCCCTCAGCAAAGCCCAGGCCTGGACCAGACCCCGGCTGCCCACCCCCAGCCGGGCCTCCTGCACTCCAATGGCTGCTTCACCTTTAAGGCCCTGGGGCTCGGCTGCAGGGTGGGGGGTACTCACTGCCCAGGAAGGCCTGCAGGTTCCCCTTGCGCATGAGCTCGGTGACGATGTACACGGGCTCCCCGGCGGAGCACACCGCGTGCAGCCGGATGAGCCGCTCGTGCCTCAGGCTCTTCAGCGTCTCGATCTCCTTGGCGAGGTCGGCCAGCTTCACGTCGGCTGCGGGAGAGGGCCCAGCTCCAGGACCGCCCAGGCCTCCGGCGTTGCTGCCCGGAGCTCGGGGGGCAGAGGGCGGTGGCCTCACCTGATCTGATGACCTTGACGGCCACGGGCATGGAGCCCTGCCACAGGCCTTCCCACACCTCCCCGAAGTAGCCTTTGCCCAGCTTCCTCCGGAGGGCGAACTCCGAGCGTGGCCTCTCCCACTCGTCCTGCTCCGGGGGCTTCTGCGGGGAGGGGCGCTCAGTGCCCTGCCCTCCCAGCGCCTCGGGCCCCCTGCCCCTGCCCACACTCGCCGGGTGCCCGCAGGGAAGCCCCACCCAGTGCAGCAGGAGCTAATTGCTTTGGAGACCTAAGTGGCACCTTGGCCCAAGCCAGACATCCGTCCACAAACATTCATTACTGCCCCGGCCAGGCTGCCATCGTGGGACCAGAGGAACCAGATTGCTGCCCTGGCCCCTCAGCGGGATGGCTTGTCTGGGACAATCCCAGCGGCTCCAGCCAGGTGCGGCATCGTGGGATTGGCGTCTCCTCCCACAGCTTCTACCTGGGGCCTGGGGCAGCTGTGGGTGCCGCTCCCCTGCAGAGCTGGGCACACCCTACACGTCTCCTCTCCGGACCCCAGTGCCCCAGGAATCTCCTGCATCTTCCTCCACCAGCCTCAGGGACCGAGATGAACCACCTGCGGGGAGCAGCCCTGACCCCGGGCAGGGCCCCCTGGGAGATTGTCCACCACCTGGAGGACTCTGGGACGGGTGGGCGGCGGGGCACGGGCACAGGGCCCACCTGGAGCACGCAGGGCTGCAGCAGTGGATGCTGGATCAGCTTCCAGTTGGCCTTGTAGTAGGCAAGCAGCGCCTCCAGGCTGGGGAAGAGCCGGCCCTTCTGCAGGTAGAGGCTGCCGTCGGCTGCCGTGGAGATGCGGTAGTGGCAGACTTTGGCCTGGGCCCGGACTAGGGAGGGTGCAGGGATGGAGACCACACTGGCTGCAGCGGCCTGACCTCCACCACGGCAGACGCCCGCCACACCCTGCCGGGGCCTGGCTCAGACGGGGCCTGGGGACTCGGGGACAGCAGAGCCACGTTGGGGACAGAGTGCACAGCCAATGGCCAGGGGGCAGCTGGGGGAGCTTTTCTGTCAACAAAGTGCATGCAGCAGGCACTTAACAGATACTTGTTGGATGAATGAGTGAAGGAAGGAAGAAATGAATGAGTGAATGAGTAAACAAATGAACAAATGAAATAAGTGAATGAACAAGTGAGTCACTATACGAATGAATGAATAAACAAACGAGTAGTAAATAAATGAAAGACTGTGAATAAATGAATGAGTGGATGAATGAATGAAAAGGCGAGTGGTGGTAAATGGATAAATGGATGAGTGAATGAATGAATAAATCAGTAAACAAATGAGTGAATGATTGAGTGGACAAGTGAATGAATGAGTGATGAAGGGGTGAATGAATGAGTGGGTGGGTGGAGGAGTGACGGAATGAGTGAGTAGATGAATAAGTGACTGAGTGGATGAATGAATGAATGAGTGGATGAGTGAGTGAGCAAATGAGTGGATGAATGAATGGATGAATGAATGAATGGATGAGTGAATGAGTGGATGAGTGAATGGATGAGTGGATGAGTGAGTGAACAAATGAGTGGATGAATGAATGAATGGATGAATGAATGAGTGGATGAGTGAACAAATGAGTGGATGAATGAGTGGATGAATGAATGAATGAGTGGATGAATGAATGAGTGGATGAGTGAGTGAACAAATGAGTGGATGAATGAATGAGTGGATGAGTGAGTGAACAAATGAGTGGATGAATGAATGAATGAATGAGTGAGTGAACGAATGAGTGGATGCATGAATGAGTGAGTGGGCAAGTGCGGGAGGTGACCCGCATGTCTCCTTCAGGCCTGGGTGGGGCTGGGTGTGCACCCCTGGGGGACAGCGGGGCCCCGCGTACCTGACAGCGAGTAGCCCCCCAGGCTGCTCTCGCTGGGCCGGACCAGGAAGGCCCCGGGCGCGTTGTCGGGGGAGAGGAGCATCTGCTGGGCCTGCGTCCGGCTGGTGTCGCCGAAGAACCAGCTGCGGACAGAGGGCGTGGGGTCAGCTTGCGCGCCCGGGAGCCCCGTGACCCCTGCCAGGCCACAGGCACCTCAGCTGGGGGACCCCAGTGCCCTGCGCCGTGCTGGCTCCTGGCCGGCCCCGGCTGCCCCCACCTCGCGGGGAGGAGGTGCGCCCAGGGCTGGGGCTGGGGTCTGTGCTGCCTCAGCCGCCAGAGAGGCCTAGGGGCTGGAGGGCGGGGCTGGGGCCAGCGGAGCTGACTCGGCCACCATCAGGTGAGCTGGGCTTTGCTCCCACAGGTGATGCTGTTCCTCACCCAGGCCACAGGCCAGTTAGCCCTGCTGCGAGTGACCCCGTTTCCTGCCTAGAAAAGTACTGCAAGCCCCAGTCCCGGCCACAGGCCCACCTGCCAGACCCGAGCCGTGGCCGAGCCCCCAAGCCCCCAAGCCCCCAAAGGGAGCCCGGCCCCGAGGAGCGGCTGCGGTGGCCACAGAGGACCACAGGCAGTACCTGGCTTGGCATGGCCCACCTGCCTTAGGCAAGTGGCCAGTGGGGGTGACCACAGTGAGGCTCAGTCTCAGAGCAGCTGGAAGGTTCCAGAGGCCTGAGCTTGGCTGGGGGAGGCCAGGGGCACCGGGGGTGGGGAGGTCGAAAGCACCTCGAGTCCCCTCCGAAGGGCCGTGCCCGGCACAGCCGGCCCAAGACCCCGGCCCTCTGTCCCCTCTGTCCGCACAGAGGCCGCCTCTAGGACGCTGGGCGCACAAGAGGCAGGAGCTCCAGGCACCAGGCCTCGGGCTCCGGGACACAAGGAGCCCACGCCCAAGCGTGGGCCGCGGCGGCTCCCAGCCCCACTCCTTCCTGGCTCCGGAGACATCCTTGGCAGGAGCTGCAAAGCTCCCGGCCCAGCACCGCGTGGGCCGCTTCCCAAGGCCCAGGCCGGGGCTCCACACCTGACTCAGCTTCCGCCTGGGGCCTCCCACTTCTAGGACCTTCCACGGACCCAGAGAGTGAGGCCTGCCCCCTCGTCCACGCGATGGGGGCACAGCAAGCCAGGGCGTGGGGACGGCTCTGCACCTCGCAGAAGCGGGACCAGGAGGGCAACCCGGGAGCCGATGCCGGACTCGGCGAATCCGCACAGGGGCAGGGGGACGGGTTGGCACGCTGTGCCGCCTGAGTGGGGGCCGGGGCGCTGGAACAGGGCCTGGCAGGAGGGGAGCCAGGGCCGCGGGCCAGCTGCGCTGTGGGAGAGGGGAGGCCACGGCACGTGAGAGGCCCAGGCCCAGGAGCAGGGGCTGTAGCAGCTGGACATGGGGCAGTGTCGAGGGCATGGCCAGGCCTGGACTGGGTCACCAAGGGACATGGTCTCTCGAGGCGAGACCTGTGGGGCAGCAGGCTCAGGGGACGCTCACAGACGTGGGCAGGAGGCGCCGCCCACGAGGTTGCCACGCTCTGTCCACTGAGCAGCCGGGGCCCTGCCTTCTGGGGCCTGCCGTGAGGAGATGACAGTTTCTCATGTGTGAAGGGGCTCCAGGGTCCCCTCCCAGCCCCGGAGGGCCTGGGGGGATATGGGCTGGGCCCCTGTGCACCCCCTGAGCTATAGGGGATGTGCCTTGGGGCCTCTCCCTGGGGCGTGGGCCACGCACCAGGCTAATGACACCGTGAGTGTGGTCGGCCCTTTCATCTCCCGCCAGGCGGTCATTAGCTCCCAGTCCTGCCTGGCCCGGCCTCCAGGAGCTACACACTGGGGTGACTGTGAGCCCCCCACCCCAGAACGGCTGCTCGGCCCTGCCCGCTGCTCAGAGCAAGCCGGGCAGGCGTGGGGCGAGGGCTGGAGCCCGGCTTCGCCCACCCCAGGCAACCCCCCAGGAGAATGTGTGGGCGCCCCGGGCCCCCAGGAGGCCAGAGGAGCCCTGGCAATGCCGCAGCAGCTCAACGTGGAACTGCAGAGGCAGGCCCAGGGGTCAGGCCTGGCCCCGCTGGGCATGGGACCGGGGCAGGTGCCCAGGGCAGCCCCACTGGGCAGCCAGACCTGGCTTTGCTGGACCAGCGCTTCCTGGGCACAATGCCTCCTGGCGGCTGCTGCTGGAGGAGGTGCCTCCGCCCGAGGGTCCCCGCTGGGCCAGGACCGGGCCTGTCTGGACAGTGAGGACCGCAGCAGCCAGGAATCTGGGCTGACCACCGCGCTGGGGGGAGGCAGGTGGGGTCACAGCCCAGGATCTGGGTCAGGTGTTTCCGCCCTGCGTTGTGTCCGCCACCACACACCTCTGCGGAGCCCCGGCAAGCTGCAGCCGTGGGCCCCACCTGTGCCACTCACCAAACAAGCCCGTGGGGAGCAGTCGCAGGCCGGGCCGCGCCTGCCCACACCTGGGCCCGGCGCGGGCGGTCGGGTGAGTGTGGACGCAGCAGGGGCAGGCGGGCACATCACCCCTCTCAGCACTCGCGGCAGCTGAGTCCCGTGCTCGCTTGCCCGCCCTGGGAGCTCCCAGAGCACGAGCCCTCTCCCACCCGGCGCTGCCCCCGCCCCTGCCCTGCAAGCAGGGCCCACGCAGTGAACGCCAGACGCCCCGTGTGAGGGCAGGAGGGCCCGGGTGACGCCCGCTGGGGGCCTGGCCCGAGCAGCTCCTCTGTCTCCAGACCTGTCCCCTCCCAGCAGTGCAGGCTGCACCTGGCTGCTCAGTCGTAGCCGCACCTGGGTGCCACGCCGCCACTGCCCGTGTGCAGAAGAACGAGAGGACCTGGACACGCGATGCCCGTCTCCCTGCCCGGGGGCGGCAGGCTCTGGGCTCTGAGGCCACGGTACTCACAGTTGGTCTGTGAGCGTCTCTGGGGTGGCCTTGGCGATGCAGGTGATGGGCACGAGCCCGGCACTGTGCCCGCCCGAGAGCCTGCGGGCAAAGATGTAGGGCCCCTCCTCCCTGAGGGCGTAGAGCCTCTCCCCGCAGCTGACGCTCAGCTCCTCCGCGCTCCGTGCCGTGAAGTCGTGCAGCACGCGATAGAGCCGTGCGCCCGGCGCCGGGGGGCCACAGGGCTCCACAGCGGCAGGGGGCTCTGGCCCTGCATCGGCAGCGGGATCCGGAGGCCCAGGGATGCTGCCGTCCGGCTCACCCACAGGCCAGACCTTGTCCCAGAAGAAGGACAGGAAGGTCAGCCGCTTCCTGAGGAAGGGCTCCATGCCCTGCAGGCGTCCAGCTGCCGACGGGGGCGCTCTGGCCGGCCTGGTCACCACGCCGGGCTGCAGGCCCTGCCTGGGCAGAGGCCGAGTGTGGCAGCCCTGGGAGCAGCTGGGACTCCGGGGAGAAACTGGAAGGGCCGGTGGGATGGCCGGGCGTGGTCAGCAAGCTCCCTGCGCGGCGTCCCTACCCACACGTGCAGGTGGGGTGACAGGTGACACCACCCCCGCAGTCACTCCAGAGGCTCCCGCCTGCTTCCGGCAGGTGTGCAGACAGGAGTGGGGTGGGGCTGGCAGGACTGACAACCTCTTCCTCCCTCCGCCCAGGCCAGGCCACAGGGGTGGCCCTGCCCTGCCAGGCCAGGCGTGTGGCAACACGAGGACAGTGGGGAACGCGAGGGCACCACCAGCCTGGCAGCCACCCCCGGAGAAGTGGGGCGGGGGGGTAGTGGCCGCTGCTCAGCACCAGCGCAGCTGCCAAGCACCTCGCTGGGGTTGTGTGAAAAACTGCCTGGTTACTTCCGTGTTGGCCAAATCTTCTGTTAACGGCATCCTGAGACCCCGTGTGAGGCAGAGGCCCCAAGGCAGGAGCCGGCGCTCAGAGCAAGGCAGGGGAGGGGCTTCCGGTGCCCCAGTTTCGCACCGTGAAATGAGGCGTTGGGCTGCGGGAGGCTCAGGGTGGGCCAGGCACACAGAGCCAAGGCAGAGGCACGGATGATGGTGTCACGTGGCTTCTGCACCACCCGATGGCCAGGAGACACCCAGAGGCCACTGCGGCCAGGACATCTGGTCCCCCGCTCGGGGCTATAAATGAACTGGGAAGCCAGCCTGCCGGGAAGTTCGGTTCAGTGTGAGCGGCACGGACGCACTGGTCCTCACGGGCCCTGTCGGAGGGAGCTGCCCTCCTGGCTGGCACAGCGGGACGGCCGGCCGAGTGGCCGACCTCGCCAGGCTCTGCACAAGGGAGACCCCTGCCGGGCGGGGCTCAGACAGCTGCACTCAGGTGCTGACCGGGCTGCCTGGCAGGGCATGAAGCTTATGCCTGTTAGCTGCGAAGTCACCCGCCCCGGGAGAAAGAGTTCTCAAAGTTTAGCAAATACACAAGTCAAAGTTTATTTTCCCAAGAAAGAAGAAAAAGATACAGATACATACATATAGAGAGAGGGGCCAGGCCAGAGAGGACTGCCCCGTGCAGGAAGCTTGGTAGGGAGCACTCCACAGACTGCCACCTCACCCCACACCCCACCCTGCACTGTACCCCACTCTGACCCTGAACCCCACCCTGACCCTGAACCCACCCGACCGTGCACCCCACCCCACCTGCACCCCACGCAGCCTGGACGGGGCCCTCCTCAGTCCTGGTTGTGGCCCCATCAAACCCTCAGCCCCCACTGGGCCTCTGCCCCAGCATGGCTCCGCCCCTCCACCCAGCCAACCCCCAAATCAGCGCTCTTCATCCGGCCCATCCCCATCTTCCTCCTCCAGGCACCTCTGCCCCTTGCTCTGTGCCAGAGCTGGTTTCACCACCTCCTCCTGGGTGGTTCTCGGCACCCCGAAAGTCGTGCACACCCCCCTTCCCCACCACCTCCACCTGGGGCAACACAGGGCAAGGCCCCTGGACAGCCCCTCCCCTGCTCTGCCCGACACCCCCGTGAGCTCACCTCCTAACCCAGCGGGGGCAGAGGTGAGTGAGGGCAGGGCTGTGGGCGCAGGACTGCTCTGGACGGGGTCAGAAGACGGAGCTAGAATCCGGCTCTCAGACTGACCGGCCTTGTGCCTTTCGGGACGGGGCTGAACCTCTCTGGGCCTCGGTCCTTGCCCGTGGGAGCACTGAGCAGAGTGAGTGAGGACACGGACCAGGGCCAAGGGGCTTTCCTGGGGCCTTCCTGGTTCCGGGGAGGTGGGGCTGGCAGCGAGGGTCTGCTGGGTCCGCCTCCGCTTCCCTGCCCCTGCCTGGGTCCGGTGTCTGGAGGTCACGGCCCCCTCGCCCAGGGCGACCTCACTGACACCCTGTCTGCGGGGAAGCTCTGTCCACGTGGAGCCGGGCCTTGCGTACCTGCTTGCAGCCGCCAGGCGTGGGCGGTGAGCGCCAGGGTCTGCTGCCCAGCGGTCCTCAGTCCAGCTGGCGGCACTAACGGGACAGGAGGGCCTCAGCACGCTCTGGGGGCTCCCTGGAGCTGTGGAGGCCGCCGTCTCTCCAGACCCGCTGGGGCCCAGGTCGGGGCCTCCACACCCCTCCACACCCGCCCACCAGGTCTCGGCCTCTTCCTCCCCCGAATGAATTCCTCCGAGGGGTTCCCGAGGGCGGGCTCCGGTTGTCGAGCAGGAGCCCTACCCCGGCACCCAGCCGGAAAGCCCCGGCGGGGAGCGCTGTGCCCGCAGGACGGTCGCCGGTCTCGGCTCCCCGCTTTCGCGGAACCCACTTCCAGCCTGGCCCGCGGACCGGCGGCCCACGGTGGCCCCAAGTGGGGCGCGGGTCTCGCCGCCGACGGTTCCCCAGTGCTGCGAGCGGCGGGCGGGGCGGGGCCGGGGACCCGGGAGTCCGCGGCGGGTCCGGGGGCAAAGCGCGCGCGTGCGCCCCGCCGCTCCGGCGCACGAGACCGCGGCTTCCGCGGCCCCTCGGGGCGGAGGCGCGACAGGGGGCGGGGTCTCCTCTCACCCTGACACCGTGGGCTCCCCGCCACCACCCCGCCGTCACAGTGGCCCGCGGTCGCCATGGAAACCCCCTGGCCTTCGAGGCGCTCGCCTGGTGGCACCGGGCAGTGGCCTCGGCTCCGCTCCGGGAGACAGGGCAAGTGGGGGCCGGCGGGGCGCCTGGGACTGGGAGAGGAGGGCTAGGGGCTCCGGGCGAGGGGAGCGTGGTGGAGAGGGGGTCTCAGGGCCACAGCCGGGGCTCAGAGCCACCTTCCCCTGGGTCACGAGCAGCCCCTCTGCAGTTTTCCAAGCCGGCGGCTGGCGGCCACTGGACAGTCCCAGAGCAGCAGCAGAGGCCGGGCTGCCCTGGTGAAGCCCGCCCAGCCTCCAGCCGGAGCAGGACTTGGCCGGGGGTCCTGGGGCCTGGTCTCAGCTTGCTCCTCCCCGCAGACGCCCTCCGCTGGCCCCGCCCCAAGAAGGTCAAGGGTCAGCTTTTTGGCAGTGGCAGTTCTCACTTGCAATTTATCCAGCCAACCACCTTTGCTGTGACAACCTGGACTCTCCAGGGGATGCCATGGCCCAGCACTGGGGGCCGCCTCGCCTGGAGAGTAGCTGGGAGCAGGGACAGTGGCCGGGGATGCTGGCCTGTTCTCCAGGGAGCCTGGGGCCCCGGCTGCACCCGGCCCCTCACACCAACGCCCAGAGCTCAGAGGTCCAGGGAGGGGTCAGGCTCTGGGGCCCCAGCTGGCCTCGAACCCCAAAGCAAGAGCAAGCGCCGCACTCTCAGCCCCAGGCCCCCGTCTGTGAGGTGGGGTGACAGAATCTCCCCCCTTGTGAGCCAGTGAGCACGTCGCCAGACCCCAGGCACGCCGCGGGCTCGGTGCGCAGGTGCTGGTGCGCCCACTGCTCCCGGGGCTGCCCTCTGCGCAGCCACATGGTGAGCTGTGGAGGGGACCCTGGGAGAACCCAGGAAGGACAGTCCACCAGTGTCCCCAAGGGGGTCCCTGCCCCTTGGGGTCACACTGAGTCCTCTCCACAGCCCCGAGGGGCACCAGCGCCCCATTTCAGATGAGGAACTGAGGCCCTGGCCAGGCCACATGCTGGTCAGTGGCTGGGGCTTCTGCCCCGACTATTCTGGCCCCAGGGACCACTGTCCTAGCCCCACCCTGTCTCCTCACTGCAGATGGCCACTGGCCCCTGGAAGAGGCTCCTTGGCCCTCAACACGCTCTTTTGTCCAAACCACAGCCTGCCCTCAGCCGGCCCGCAGCCTCCTTCCCGGAGACATGCCCCGGAGGGAAGAACGGAAGGCCCAGTGTGGGGCAGGGGGCCTGACGCTTCCCAGACCCACCAAAACCCTGTCCCGAACGTGCCCCTGGGAGGGTAGCAGAGGCCAGCCCGGTTGTGGTGGCTCATGCCTGCCCCTCCACCCCCAGCTCCCAGACAATGAGCTTCCAGGCGACAGGCTTGGGACTGGATGAGATGAAGCTGGGCAGTCGCCAGCTCTTCCTGGACCAGGAGGAGGCCGAGGAGGCCGAGGACCAGCAGCTGCTGGAGCCGGAGGCTTGGAGGACCTATATGGGCCGGCGCACGGCGCTGCAGGAGTTCCTGACCACGGACCTGAGCCCCCACCTGCTCAAGCGCCACCATGCCCGCGTGCAGCTGCTCAGGAAGTGCTCCTACTACATCGAGGTGCTCCCCAAGCACCTGGCCCTGGGCGACCAGAACCCGCTGGTGCTGCCCAACACCATGTTCCAGCTCATCGACCCCTGGAAGTTCCAGCGCATGAAGAAGGTGGGCACGGCGCAGACCAAGATCCAGCTCCTGCTGCTTGGGGACCTGCTGGAGCAACTGGACCATGGCCGCGCCGAGCTGGACGCCCTGCTCGAGTCGCCAGACCCGCGGCCCTTCCTGGGGGGCTGGGGGCGCGTGGAGCAGCGGCTGGCAGACCTGTTGGCCATCATGGACAACTTCCTGGCCATGATGGTGCCGGGACGCCTGCACGTCAAGCACCGCCTGGTGTCCGATGTTGGCACCACCAAGATCCCACACATCCGGCTCATGCTGAGCACGAAGATGCCCGTCATGTTCGACCGGAAGGAGTCAGTGGCCCACCAGGACTGGGTCAGTCTGAGCTGGTTCGTCACCGTCCCGCCACCAGCGCCGGAGCCGTTCGAGCTGCGCTTCAAGCTGCTGGACCCGCGGACGCAGCAGGAGTGCGCGCAGCGCGGCATCATCCCGGTGGCCGCCTGCACCTTCGACATCCGAAACCTGCTGCCCAGCCGCTCCTACAAGTTCACCATCAAGAGGGCAGAGAGCTACACGCTGGTGTATGAGCCCTGGCGGGACAGCCTCACCCTGCAGACCAAGCCAGGGCCCCCTGAAGGGCCCGCCCCCTGTTGGCTGGGCAAGCCCGGCCTGCCCCTGACTGCACCTTCTGAGAGATGATTTTCTAGTATTTATCCACTAATAAAGAGGAGCAACCTACTTAACGTTTGACAGGCAGCAACGGCCGGCCGTGTGTTCTTCCCGGCTCCACCCCTTAGCGCCTGCCGCCCTCCGGGGGCAGCCCAGGCCAGACCCTCCAGGACAGCTGACCCTGGAGCACGGAGCGCCAGCTCCAGTGGTGAGAGCTGCACCGCGGGGGCTCAGCCCCGTCCCCCCACGTCAGCCCAACTCTGGCTTTCTTGACCCACTTCCCGGGCAGGGGCTTCCTGGGGGCTGGCTCTCCTAGGTCCTGTCTGGGACAATCGCAGCCCTGGCGCTGGCACCCCCAGCTTCTTGGAGCCAGAGTGCCCAAGGCCAAGGCCTCGGCAAGAGACTATTTTATTTTTAAAATAAAGGATAAAAGTCTTACCTTCTCCCCAAGAAAAGCTGAAGTTCATGGACACCCCATCTTGAGGTGGTCCTACTGGCCAGTGCTGAGGCTGCTTTTCGGGGGGCCATCCCTCCAGCCCCTGACCCCCAGCCCCACCATTGCCTGGGGAGCCTCCAACCTGGTCATGTGACCCCCAGCGGAGCCAACAGCTGGCTGCCCCAGGCGCTGTCCGGCCTGGTGGTGTGGACGCACGGCCCTGCCCACCCCGCCGCACGGCCACGCCCAGGTCGGGAGGGCAGCACCTTGCACCCAGCACACAGACGCCACTTCCGTCCCGCACTACGCACACCAAGGCAGTCACTAGGACCTGCTCTGGGACAAGTGGGTATGGTGGGCGCAGGGCAGGCAGGGACAGGGAGCCCCTGTGATGGTGGGGTGGTTGGTGAGAAAGGCCTGGCTCCCCCCAGCTTGTGGTGTGTGTCCCATGGCCGTGGGCTCCCCGCCCTCCTGGGGTCAAGCTGGCACTCTGGCACGTGGCTATGGGAGTCATTCCTGGATGTCCCGCAGGACAGGGCCGCCCCCGGGGTCTGGGGCAGAGTCCTTGTGCTCCTCAGAAACGGCACCGACCCCACGGAGAGGGGCAGCCTGAGTGGGGGCTGCCGCCACCCCATGCTCTGACCACTGCCCCCCACTACCCTCCCATTGCTGGTCCAGACCCTGCTAACGTCCCTTCCTCCCGGAACCCCCCCCCACCCCTCGCCTAGAGGCCCTTTGTGATTTCCAGAACAGCCCTCCACGCTCTGCAGAGAAGTGCTCTTCAAGGCAGTAGGTGTCCTCCCTCCCTCCACAAGTGCCCGGGACACAGAGGCCTGTGGGGACCCCTCTTCCCCACGGTGACACTGCAGCCCCTCCGTGGCTGGGCCTGTGCAGGGTCACAGGCCGGGCCCCCTCCCCCCCATCTCCAGCAGCAGCCAGGCCCGGGAGCCACTAGGGACCCAGCCACCAACCAGCCAAATGCTGACAGAATCCCAGTCCCAAGTCGGCCTGGAGGGTGTGTGGTACCTGGGGACAGAGCGCACTGGGCTGGCCCCCAGCACCCGGAACTGCCCCCCAGCTCCTGGCAGCTCCCCACTCAGCCTCCACAGCCAGAGCCACCAGCCACAAAACAGGGGCCGTCCCCCATGTGCTCCGGAGTCCAGGACCCACGGCCACTCCCCAGGCAGGACGGGCCCCTCCCCTGCCAGATCTCAAAACTCCCAGAAGTGGGAAGAGCTTTCAGGATGGTCTTTATGATGAAATCAATATGCAGCAATCACATAGTCCCGGGGCTGAGATACGAAAGTTGGAATGTAGGAACGGGGTTTGTGGAAAACACCAGGACAGTCTCCCCATGCGCTGCAGTGAGGTCACGGGCAGAGGCCCCCAGGCGTAGGCAGCACAGGCCGCACGAGCCCAGAACCGCCCTGGGCGAGAGCAGGGAGCGACCTGGTGCAGAGGTGGGGCTGGGCTCCAGGCGGGAGTCTGCGGGGCAGCAGGAGTCCTCGAGAGAGCTGGAAACAGACACACCCGAGCGGCTGCCAGCCCCCTCCCCCGCCCACAGCGCACTGTGCAGCCGCAGGGCCCCGCGCAGCTCGTGTGGGCATCTGGTTCTGGTCTGCCCTCTGCCCGGTGAGCGGCCCCCGAGGGACACAGGGCCAGGTCCCAGCGCCAGACAGGCCTCCCTGCCCCAGTCGGGACCAGGTCCCTGTGCCAGTGAATCACTGGCTTCAGTTTATTTCAAAATAGAAAATCAAGCCCAACTCCACGGGTGGCGTCCAAAGACCAAAGTGCAGTTTCCTTCCCGGCGCCGGAACGTCCCAGCGACAGCAGAACCTCTTCACGCCGTCCCGACGACCTCTCAGCCCCTGAGGGGCTTCCCTGTGCCCGAGTGTCCCCGGAATAGCAGCACAGCAGGGAGGGGACGGACCCTCTAAGCCCTTCTCCTTCCTCCCAAGGTCATGCCCTACAGGCAGGTCATGCCCTACAGGCAGGTCATGCCCAGTCTGTTTCCTGCCCCGGCACAGGCCACGATTGTGCCGTGGCCCTTGTAGCAAAGCACGGGCCGGCAGGCCCCGGACAGGGCAGGTAGGCCGAGGCAGTGGCCACCAGGGCACGTGGCAATCTGCCGAGTGGACCCCAGGCCAGCAGCGGAGTCGCTGGGCCTTGCCCCCTGCATCCCAACACCCCAAGGCAATGGGCTCCTCAGGAAGACAGCGCCGGCCTCCTCCGGACCCGCACCTGTTTGGCGGGCACCAGGCTCTGCTGGGCCTCGCAGAAGTCCAGGAGGTGCCGCCAGAGCGGGCAGCAGCGCAGGAGGAGATGGTCACCTGTGGGGAGGTCAGAGGAGGCTGCTGTGCCCACCCCCAGCCCTCCAGCCCCTGGCCCATCCCCACCCGGGGGGAGCCAGCCCCAGCCTCACCGATCAGGCAGAGCCCCTCCTGGGCCCGGGTGACGGCCACGTTCACTTGGTTGGGGTCCACGACAAATCCCAGGAACTTCTTGAGCCAGGCCTTGGTGGGCTGCTGGTCCAGGTCGCTCCTGGCGCAGGTGCGGACGGTGCTCACCAGCACGTAGCGCCATTCGCTCCCTGCGGGGAGGGGAGGTGAGGCCCTGCCGCGGCTGCCCCCGGCCCACGTGCATCTGCCCCACGCCAGCCTCACCCTGGCTCTTGGTGATGGAGGACACCGTCACGCCGCTCACGCCCTCCCGCAGGAGGCCCTTGCGGATCTCTGAGGCCTGCGCGTTGTAGGGCGTGAGGACGGCAACGTCCCTGGGCTCTACCATCCTCCCCAGGGTCAGTTGCTTGGCGATGGAGACCTGGGGGATGAAGACAACCCTGGTGCCTCTGCTGCCCTGGTCACGGGAGCCTCACTTGTTCCCTCAGCTCCTCTGCCCCCTCCTCCAGGAAGCCCTCCCTGGCCCCCCTCCTCCAGGAAGCCCCCTCCCTGGTCCCTCCCCTCTGCCCTCTCCTCTAGGAAGCCCCCTCCCCACCCACAGGGCTCCAGGGAGGGTCTCGCTGACACTCACCACCACTGCCACCTCCTCCAGGTTGGCCTTGGAGTTCTCGTTCCCTTCATCTGTGGACACCAGCAGGCTCTGCTCGTGGCCCTGCACGTGGCCAAAGATGACAGGGCAGCTCTCCTTGCCGGCGTGGCCCAGGACACTGGGTGGCCGCCTCAGGCCCTGCCAGGTCTTCAGCTTCCCCTGGTAGAACTCCGCGGAGGGGAAGGCACAGATGCCGGGGTGCTGTGGGCCAAGGATGTGCGGGTGAGGGGCCCCGTTGGCAGGCCAGGCGTGGCCCTGCGTGGGCAGGGACTCACCATGCGGTATTGCGTGTCCAGCATGTAGGCGTCCCTGTGGTAGCGCTCGAAGAGGGACCGGTCCAGCGCCAAGTTCTGTAGCCGCTCGTTCCTGACCACGGGCCGCAGCTGCTTGTGGTCCCCAAGCAGAACCACCTGGGGGACAGCAGCCATCACCAGTCGGCTCTGCACGGCGGCACCTGGGCGGGGAGCTGCCCCCGGGATGCCAGGTGCCGACCCTCACCTTCTCTGCCTGCGGGAAGTGCACCAGGGGGATGAGGGTCTCGGGCTCGGTGGCCATGCCCGCCTCGTCCACCAGGATCTGCCGGACGTCCAGGCTCCTGAGGCTGGCGGCGGCCGCACAGGAGCACGTGCAGAGAATGACCACATGCTGGTCCAGCTCGAACCTGCGAGCCCTCCCCAAGACCCTCCTGTACCTGTGGCGGGAACACTGCCTGCGTCAGCCGGATGCCCCACGCCGGCAGGCAGCTCCCGCCCCGGCCCGGGCCACTCACGCGACGAGGTCCTCCCTGGAGAAGACCTCCCCTTTCTGCAGCCGGGCGTCAAAGGCCCTGATGGCGGGCGCGTCCGGGTTGGAGGCCTGTCGGATCCGGTGGTGCAGGGTGATGCTCCTGCGGGTAGAGGGTCGGTGAGCCCCGCCCACGGCAGGGCTGGGACCGCCGGGGGGCCGTCCCGCCAGGCGAGAGCGCCAGCGCGAGCGCAGGCAGCCGCACCTGAGGGCTGGGTTCGGCCGCCCCTCCCAAGGGGCCTTCTTGGGCAGGGCCCTGCTGCCCACGCCGGGCACCGGGAACTCGCTGGCCTCCGCCTGCTCGCTGTACACGCGGAGGGGCCTCAGCTCCGCCCTGCTCAGGAGCATCCCTGCGGGAGTCGGGGCTGAGTGCCTGCCGGCCTGCGCGGCGCCCCCCGCCCCGCGGCGCCCCCCCGCCCCACGGCGCCCCCCGCACACCTGCCAGCACGTCCACTGACTTGTTGGAGGGGCCGCAGTACAGGATGCAGGGGCCCCTGGGCTGCCTCTCCCCGCCGGGGGCGCCGTCGGGCTGCCCCTGCTCCTGGTTGGACTTGTGGAACCAGTAGATGACGTGGAGGCCCACGACCGTCTTCCCTGTACCTGTGGCCCGAGAACGGTGAGCAGAGCCCCACCCTCCGCCCCAGGGCCCCGCCCTCACCGCCTCCCCC